>NC_090812.1:148815199-149141949 GCF_000390325.3 Nicotiana tomentosiformis
TAATAACAAAGAAATGTTGAGGAGTGTTCAACAATTAAAGCATGGAGTCAGATCACGACCCGATCGGGTGGCTAACTCATTAGAGAAATCAACCACAATTACTAATAATACAAATACCACCGTAATTTTAGCACGGAATCCGATCACGATCTGATCAACTAGGCTATCTCATTAGAGAATCAACCATAACTACTATCAACACCAATACCACCGTAATTTTTGCACGGAGTCCGATCACGACCCCATCAGCTAGGATATCTCATTAGAGAATCAACCACAATTACTATCAATACCAATACCACCGTAATTTTAGCACGGAGTCCGATCAGGACCCGATCGGCTAGGCTGTCTTATTTGAAGACATCAACCAAAATCTCAATTTCAATTACAATTTCTAGCACAATCACCACCATGTGTGAGAAATGGTGTCTGATCACAACCCGATCGACTAGGCTGTCTTATTCGAGACATCAACCCTTTTATATCAATCAATTTTATCCCAATTAAGAGGAATAATTTTATCACATCAATCTCATCCCAAATAAGGGGAATAATTCACAAAAATAACATAGGTGCAAATATATTTACCTTATCATCTTCCACATTGTATAAATCTCCACTAGTATTTTCAATCAATAACAACAACAATATTTCTTTGGTTCTTTTGGCCATTCACAAGATTCTGTATTCAAGGCACAGTGGCCATATTTGTTATTCCACACTTTTTTCTCCTCTCATGTATCATCATCATAAATAGCAACATACATATAATATTCCAGAAATCACAACTTTAAGTTCATTAGAAATGAACAATTTAAGCATCATAGATTTCTTTCCGAGAAATGGAGTAAAATGATTGGCAATTGATGCGCAAGTTAAAATCATCAGCAAATAACACATCATTTATTCTTGACACATTTTTTCCCACAAAGGGCAATACATAATTTCCACTCACGAATATGTAAGAACGCAAAACACATTGAAAATACTCACAAACCATAACGTTTGTGAAAACAGTCACATATGAGCATGACTTGAGTTTATAGGATTTTAGGCAATTCTATTTTCGAAGTCAATTCGGAATAGTTGAACTAAGGCTCATTTCATAACCTTTCTCACATCATTTCATTTCATTGGCTCCATTGGCCACAAGTATAACTTTCACTTATATCAATCATTGCATTTCGTACCTATTTCACATCTTTTAATTCCATCGGCACCATTGGCCACAAGTATAACTTTCACTTATATCAATCATCGCATTTCATACTTCTTTCACATCTTTATAGGTTATCAACAGTAAGACATTTCTAATCAAAGCTTTAGGTATACATATGAGCAATTAAGAGTCTTAAGCATATTGAGTTTTCTCACATAATTTGGAATCATAACCTTCATTTGAAACACAACTCAAAGACATAGCATTTTAATACACATATCATTCTTGAACATATTCCCAAAGGATAACATAATGTGTTACAAACACGTTTTAATGTGCTAGCTTGAATATGACCCTAAAACTTCCTATCCAATATATTTGATCACGGGATGATGCTTCTTCTTTGACATGTTTGAACGTTCAACCCCCATAGGTTACTAAAATATGAACAACGAGGTTCGAGATTGGATAGAACTATTCAAAAATCCATCAATGTTTTGAGCACGATATTTCAGGAGGTTATATCCTAAGAGACATGAAGGTTACTACTAATAGTATTGACATGGTTAACCATTGTGATAACTTCATTGATTCGACACATGAGACACAGAGTTGCCTAGTATGCATTGATAATGTAGGGACCATGTTCATGATTCTGAGATTTTACAGAAGTGAATCATGAAAAGGACATCAACAATTGTTTCATTCCATTCGTGCCTTATTTGCAATAATAGGCCTCAAAGAGAGATAACACTTATGTGACACTAGTTGCCTCTTGGAATGTAGGAAAACCCAATTTAACTCGAAATGCGAATATTCTAGCACCCTGAATGCGATATGGATTTCAAGATACACAAAGTTGCACTACGCTCTTAACTGTATTTGACACAAGAAATCTATGCCACAAACCCATGAGGATGAAAAATAAGTTGAACATTTGTGAGATTATTATCATTCTGATAACTTAACCTTTCATGATAGTTGATTCTATATGAGAGGACAAGAGATACAACGAACTTTTCTTTCAAATCAATATGCTCCCATTTTACTAGACGGTGAAAAGGAGTCATGATAATATACACAAAGGAACAAAGTGATTGTTTAAACTATAGGTGCAACATACACCGGAGAGAAATAGAGTGGCTCAAGAAGGACCTCAACACTAGGCGTCTATACATTAGATTTGATACAACATAGGTAAATATTATGGTAGTGCGTGCATAGGCACAAGTGAGCAGATGTTATCCATTTGAATCAAAATGTTCTGTAAGAAATTCATAAGATATGGTCTACTGTTGAGAATTTAGGAAATCAAGTGGGGAGTATTACTCCTAGAGTTATAACTCAATTAAAGGATATAATTATATAGCTCAATCCCACAAGAGGTTGTAAATAAAAGAATTTTTGATATAGTGGATTCACGAATAACGCGTGTTGTTCAAAGAGTAGGTACATGCAGTATTTTGTGATTCAACATCTTGTTAAGACCATGTTTATATGATCTCTTCAATATGGGTGCATACAACAAGTAAACATTATGCGGTGTTCATAACAATATAGCAAGGAGTGACTTACTTAGTAACTTTAGATTAACATGGTAGTACCTTACTTGATGCCCTTCAACTTCAAAACCGTAACTTATTTCAAGAGTCATTCAACACGTCCACAAGTGGTGTTTCTTGCAAATCAAACATTTCGGCTTATTGGTACAAACAACCCTCTTTCGTTTCTTAGGCGCTCTTACCACATGATCCGGTGGCACAATACCATTAATAGGGACAAGTACACTTCCCTTAGAAACTGGTTCTCTCATTCCCTCCTCGTTGACACGAACCCGTCGGTTACTCATATGGAAAATGAGGAATGATAAGGAAATTATCTTCCTACCTTAATCTCTATCGCACGATCAGGAGTATCAAAGAAGTGAGAAATTACTAAATGTCCAAGTAGACTTCTCATTATAGATATGGTCGACAACACAACGATAAGAAGGACTCTACTAGACACTACTCCGAGAAATCCTAGGCCCAGCAAGCCTATTAGATTTTCTTCTACCAAAACTCATCCATGAATAAAGAAGAGATGCACTCCATAAATATAACATTGAAAATAATTTATTAATAACTCCCATTTCATTCCATTAGCTAATTCATTCATAATTTCCAAAGTATTACAAGTTTATAGATATAATGCAAAAATATATTTGCCAAATAGAAACATTTCTAGTACAATTCTCAACATCATACACCACCCACAACCTGTGTACAGAGGCTCTAAATATGACACAAGAATAGTATGGAAGTGCCGGCAAAAAGTCCCTAGCTATACCTCAAGATACAAAGTGTAACATCAAGTGACATCGGTCCCGGAATAGAATAAGGCTCACCAAAACATGTTGAATAGGGAGTAACTGCTAACGAGGACCAAAGTTGCACCGCTAATGAATCACCTACATCCATTGAAGATGCAGCGCCCCCGACAAAAGGGATGTTAGTACATATGGAATAGTACTAGTATGTAAAGCTAATTTTTCTCTTTCAAAATAGAATACCAATGTAAGAAGGGGAAATCCATAGAAACAACAAGTCACAATCAATGATATTCAAATGCCAAGTTAAAACATAATAATTTCCAAAATATGAAGATAACACTAGGAAGTGATAATCAAATTATGATGATAATATTATTTTTGGTTGGGAGATCTTTAGAACCGATATACCACTATTCATAATACCAATATTTACAATACCAATGTTCACAATACCAATGTTTACAATACCAATGTTCACAATACTAGTGTTCACAATACCGATGTTTACAATACCAATGGTAACAATACCAATGTTCACAATACCAATATTCACAATACCAGTGTTCACAATACCGATGTTCACAATACCAATGTTCACAAAACCGATTTTCACAATACCAATGCCACTGTACTTCTAGCACGGAGTCCAATCACAACCTAATTGGCTAAGCTATCTCAATAGAGAATCAACCACAACTACTATCAATACCAATACCACCGTAATTTTAGCACGGAGTTCGATCACAACCCGATCGGCTAGGCTATCTCATTAGAGAATCAACCACAATTACTATCAATACCAATACCACCGTAATTTTAGCACGGAGTCCGATTGGCTAGGTTGTCTTATTTGAAGACATCAACTAAAATATCAATTTCAATTACAATTTCTAGCACAATCACCACCATGTGTGAGACATGGTGTCCGATCACGTCCCGATCGGCTAGGCTGTCTTATTCGAGACATCAACCCTTTTATATCAATCAATCTTATCCCAATTAAGAGGAATACATTTATCACGTCAATCTTATCCAAATGTATTTACCTCATCATCTTTCACATTGCATAAATCTCCCCTTGGTTTTTAACCAATAACAACAATAATATTTCCTTGGCTCTTTTGGCCATTCACAAGATTCTTTATTCAAGGCACGGTGGCCATATTTGTTATTCTACACTTTTATTTTTTCCCTCTCATGTATCATCATCATAAATATCTACATATAATATTTCAAAAATCACAACTTTAAGTTCATGAGAAATGAACAATTTAAGCATCGTAGATTTATTTCCGAGAAATGGAGTAAAATGATGGGCAATTGATGCACAAGTTAAAATTATCAGCAAATAACACACCATTTATTCTTGACACATTTTTCCTCACAAAGGGCAATACACAATTTCCACGCACGAATATGTAAGAACGCAAAACACATAGAAAATACTCACAAATCATAACCTTTATTAAAACAGCCACATATGAGCATGACTTGAGTTTATAGGCTTTTAGACAATTCTATTTTCGAAGTCAATTCAGAATAGTTGAATCAAGGCTCATTTCATAACCTTTCTTACATCATTTCATTTCATTGGCTCAATTGGCCACAAGTATAACTTTCACTTATATCAATCATTGCATTTCGTACCTATTTCACATCTTTTAATTCCATTGGCACCATTGCCCACAAGTATAACTTTCACTTATATCAATCATCGCATTTCTTACTTCTTTCACATCTTTATAGGTTATCAACAGTAAGACATTTTCATTCAAGGCTTTAGGTACACATATGAGCAATTAAGAGTCTTAAGCATATTGAGTTTTCTCACACAATTTGGAATCATAACCTTCATTTGAAACACAACTCAAATATATACCCTTTTAATATATATTTTATTCTTGAAAACATTCCCAAAGGATAACATAATGTGTTAGGAACATCCAAAACACGTTTTGAATACTTAATTCTCGACACTTTGCTTATTCGGGACTATCGAATTTATTGGGAACAACTCGGAACATAGAATAAGGAACTTGATACCAACATACTTGAAACTTATGAGAACATCATTGAATTCAAAGAGAGTAGTTTAGCCAACATACCTTGCTTTGATCTTTTCTTAAATTACTACAACATCTCGGAAATTCTAGCAATCCCAATCTATTTTGAGACATAAAAAAATTGAACCATTATTAGGAAGATATTCATGATCTCAACTCATTTGAGCATTTTATCAAACACTAGGTGTGCAAATTTAACTACAAGATTCTTTTATAAGATTTCCTTCTCTCCACAACCCAATATTTACTTATTTGAGCTCAACAATCTTCCAACAAACCTTATTAGTACAAGAATGTATAAATAGTACTCTTATTCCCAAGAAACATACTCTCAATCACCCATCTTTTACCCCAAACTCGAAATTGAAGACTAGGGGTTTGAATCTTACCTCTTAGATAAAGATCTTGTGAAATTTCCTTGTTGGATTTCAAAGCTTGGGCAAGGTCTTGATGAACAAACACTTCATCTACTTTCTCTCTCTAGAACACTCTCACTTCTCTCTAAAAAACATTAGATAATTGACCCAAAATAAACCCCAAAGCCTATTTATCAAAATGGGATCGGGTTATGAAAATAGAAAAATTAACCCTCCGAAAGCAGGTCTGCGGTCGCATAATGGACCGCAGAATGACTATGCGGGTTGCAAAATGTTCGCAAAAATTGGTGCCCAAAACTGAGCTATTCTGGTCCATTCTGCAACCAGTTTGCGGTCGCAGAAGCACTTTCGCGATCGCATAATTATTCTGCGATCACAGAATTGTGGCAAAATCTCATTTTTCCAGCCTTTGGTAATTGGGTCATAACTTCTTGTAGGAATTTCCAAATGACGAACGGTTTGAAGAGTTGGAAACTAGACACATAGGACTTTCTGTTGAAAGGTAATACACCATATAACTCTTCGTATCAAGTATGCTATTTTGGAGTTAGGTCTTGTGCGAACTCACTTGAAACTTTATCCCATCATAAAATTTTCAACTTGACTTAGCCTTGGGGCTCTAATTTGATCATAAACCATTCTTAATACACATCATACATATATTATCATTATCAATTGATGTCATTCATATAATAGTCCTTTTCTACATATAAAATAATATAATTAGCGCACATCAACTTTCCTAATAGCACTTAATTACTTCAAATTATTCTTTTCGTGGTGTTACAGTTCGCCTGAATAGTGTGCTTGTGTCTATTAAGTCGGATCGAGGCACTTAATTTGCATCACATTTTTGGAGATTCATGCAGCGTGATTTTGGCATACAGGTCAATGTGAGTACGACATTTCATTCTTAACCGGACGGGTAGTCCAAGCGTACTATTCAGATCATGGAGGACATGTTCTAAGCATGCGTCATTTATTTCAAGGTCCAGTAGGATCTGTTTCTAGCATTAGCAGAGTTCTCCTACAACAAAAACTACTAATCAAGCATCCAGATGGCTCCATATGAGTCCTTATATGGTAGGAGATATCGTTCTTCGATTGGTTTGTTTGAGCCTAGGGAGGCTAGATTATTTGGCTTTTATTTGGTTCGTGATAATTTGGAGAAGGTGAAATTGATTCAGGAGTGGCTTCGTACAATGCAGGCCAGACAAAAGTGTTATGCGGATAGGAAGTCTCATGATGTGGCATTCGTTGTGGGTGATAAGGTTCTACTTAGAATTTCACCAATGAAGGGTGTGATGAGGTTCGGGAAGAAGGACAAGTTAATCACTCAGTACATTGGTCCATTAGAATTGTTGGAGAGAATTAGTGAGGTGGCCTACAGATTTTCTTTGCCACCACCTTATCGGGAGTTCATCCGGTGTTTCATGTTTCCATGCTTCGAAAGTACTATGAGTATCCATCATATATGTTAGATTTCAGCTCAGTGTAGCTGGCCAAGGATTTGACTTATGTTGAGGAGCCGATGCTATTTTGGACAGGGAGGTTCAGAAGCTGAGGTCCAAGAATATTGCATCAGTAAAGGTTCAATGGAGAGGTCAATCGGTTGAGGAGGCGACTTGGGAGACTGAACATGATATGCGGAGTCAATATCCTTATCGACTTTATATCCTAGGTATGATTCTAGACCCATTTGAGGACGAATGTTTATTTAAGAGGGGGATAATGTAACAATCTGACCGGTCATTTTTTGTATTTTATCCCCCATTTCCCTATTTTATGCTTTCCATATGCTTGATTGTGGTTGTGTGACTTGCGGGGATGCTTGGTTTGTTTGGGGAACGCTTTGGATTGAATTGGATCACCTAGTTCCTAGTTTGGAAGCTTAAGGTATGAGAGTTTCACCGAGGTTTGACTTTTGTCAAAACCACCCTGGAATGGTGTTTTGATGATTCCAAAATGTTTGTATGGTGATTTGTGACTTAGGCGTATTCTCGCAATTATGTTTGGAGGTTCCTAAAATAATTTGGCTCTTTTTTCCGAAAGATGGTAATTTGAAGGTTTAGTAATTTTATAAGTTTGACAATGGTTTGAATTTGTGGCTTTCAGGTTCAGTGTTGTTTCGGAACATAGAATAGGTTCGTTTTGTCATTTATAACTTTTTTGCAAAGTTTTGTGTCATTCCGAGTTGGTTTGGTAGGAATCAGATGCTTGGTTTTGAATATTTAAGTTCTTGAGTTTCATAGCTTGCATGAACCGTTTTGGTGCTCAATTCGTGGTTTATACATTATTTTGATGTTCCGAGCATGCGAGCGAGTTTGTATGATATTTATGTACTTGTGTGGATGGTTGGTGTGGGGACCGAGTGTCATGACTCGATACCTACCATAGGGACCGTGATGGCACCTAGTCTCTAAAACTAGGTCAACCGATCACTTGTCAATATTTACAGTTGTAAAAACATGATAGAATAAAGCATATTTTAATATAAATGTGGACAAAATCTGC
This sequence comes from Nicotiana tomentosiformis, assembly GCF_000390325.3. Classification (NCBI taxonomy): domain Eukaryota; kingdom Viridiplantae; phylum Streptophyta; class Magnoliopsida; order Solanales; family Solanaceae; genus Nicotiana; species Nicotiana tomentosiformis. The sequence continues at coordinate 148,823,624 of NC_090812.1, forward strand.
AGGGATACCTTGAAGTCTCCAATAAGCACAATGTTTCCCTATCGATAAGCCTGATCCGAAGTACCTAGATCTACACAAAAATATGCAAAAGCGTAGTTTGAGTTCACCACAATCGGTACCCAGTAAGTATCAAGACTAACCTTGGTGGAGTAGTGACGAGGTTCTAGTCTTGTGATATTCATTAGTCAAATAACTTGTGCATTATATCAAAATAACTGACAATAGAATATATAATTGAAAACAATAACAACAATCTCTTTAGAACGCGTGTTAATAACTCAATGTAGAAAAATCCATCTTTGTCAACAAGGCATCAAATAGGAGTGGGGCATGTGATATCATGTCAAATACAACCAATAACTCATAGAAGTGCAATATGGAAACCTTAAGAAATAAGTATATGATCAAAATATCAACCATGTCTCATTACAAAAACAACATAAAAAGTCACCCTAAAAAATATCACATATCATCATCAACAATGCCACCCTTATTTCTCCGCATGTGCACATAACGATGAATTACCTCCCTCATTCTGCCACATGCGCATAATGCCACCCTTATTTTTCCACATGGACAACTCAAGATAACACCACCCTTATTTAGCCTTATGTGCAGATCAATAGATACAATTACACAGGTGCCACAATATTACAAAAACAATAACACCGAATTTTCATCAAGATATAAGCTCACGTCTAATTAATAAAGTGCACAAGGACATAAAATATCTTAAGAGAGAAGGGGTGTTCAACAAATAAAGCATGACTATGGCTAAGTCAATGTAGTGATCAAGATCAAGTAGTCACAAAGTGATCTCAACATGTTTCATACAAAGATCATTATCAAATTAAGGCATAGGAATAGCCTATGGTCTAATCTGATCAAAATCCATACATAGTACCCGTATATACGCTCGCCACCTCATGTACACATTATTTTTCACATAAAAGAAATAAACAATTAAGGCTAAATCCAAAGGTGAATTCCCCCACATAAGGTTAGGCAAGATACTTACATCAAACAAGCCAAACCAGTACTCTAGAAATCCATTCTTGCGTGAATCAACTTCCTGGAGGCTCAAATCGACCCAAAATAACTTAATAATATCAGTAAAAGCCATAAAAATAACCCCAAACAATAAATATATTATCTTGATTCAAATACGCAAAGTCAACTCAAAAGGTCAATCCAGGCCCGCTCCCCGAAACCTAACAAAACTCATAAATTTTGAATACACATTCGAATATGAATCCAACCATACAAGTTTCATATAATTCAAACACCAAGTTGGGGTTTGAATCAAGAATTTTTAATTTAGATAAGTATTTGCCAAAATCTCCAATTTCTTCACTTTGATTCATCAATTAATTTCTAAAATTAAGGTTGGAATCATGAATAATAATCAAATCCGAGTAAAAAATACTTACCCTAATCCAAATTGTGAAAATCCCCTCCAAAATAGCCCAGTTTCAAGTTCCCAGTCTCAAAATGTGATAAAATAACTCAAACCCACAAAATAGAGTATTTAATGGATCTGCATAGTTATACACTTCGTGATCACGGGACCACCTTTCTTCACGAACATGAGGACTGATCGCGAACGCAATTCCTTCTAGTGCGGAGCCTACACGAAGGCGGACCAACACACGCGAACGCGAATGTTAAAAGCCTGACGACCCATCTGACCTTCCCTTAATGCGAATGAGACTCCTTAGACGCGAACACGATGACTAATGTTCTAATGTCTCGTCCGGTTGTTTTGAGTGTTGTAGCCCCATTCCCCCATTTACTACTTATTGTATGCTTAATTGTCATTATGTGACTTGTTGGGGTAGTCGGTTTGGTTCAGAGAATGTTTCGGAATGAGTTGAGACACTTAGTCTCAAGGTTGGAAGCTTAAGTTGAAAAGGTTAATCGGATGTTGACTTATGTCTAAATGGCTTCAGAATGGAGTTTGGTTACGATTGCTTCGTTGGGTGATTTTAGACTTAGGAGTGTGTCCGGATAGTAATTTTGAGGTCCGTAGTTGATTTTGGCTTGAAATGGCGAAAGTTGGAAAATTAGAAGTTTTAGAAATTGAAATGTTTGACTGAGAGTTGACATTGTACTTACCGGGCTAGGATTTTGGTTCTGAAATTTGGCATAGGTCTATTGTGTCATTTTTGACTTGTGTACAAAATTTAAGGTTAATCGGACTTTATTTGATAGATTTTGGCATCGAATGTAGATGTTAGTAGTATATAAATTCATTAGTCTTGAATTAGGGTAAAATTTGTATTTTTGATGTTGTTTGATGTTATTTGAGGCCTCGATTAAGTTCATATAGTATTTTAGGACTCGTCGGTATTTTTGGTTATTGTCCCCGGGGCATCGGGTTAGCTTTGGATGGTTAACAGATCGAATTTGGCTTAAGTGTTATGCTGAGGTGCTACATATCTGGTGTCATCGCACCTGCGTTGGGATTGGCTGCAAGTGCGGAGGTGCATAAGCGGCTAATCTTGCACAGCTGTGAAAAGGAGGAAGGTTGTTGGGGCTCATTGGCGCGGAAAAGTTTTCGCAGATGCGGAAAAGTTTTCGCAGATGCGGAAAAGTTTTCGCAGATGCGGATGCGCATCGGCGCGAGGTCGACTGCAGAAGCGGAATTGGGTAGGCAGCATGGGAGTCGCAAAAGAGAGGAAAGGTTCACAGATACGGTCCCGCAGGTGCAAAAATGGGACCGCATGTGTGCTTGGTCGGCGGTTATGTGAATTCGCAGAAGCGAGTTTTTCCTTGCAAAAGCGGGAGCGCATGTGCGGAAATGCCTGCTTAGTGTTTAAAATTTGAGGGTTTCGTGATTTTTATCATTTTGGACTTTGTAAACTCGGACTAAGGCGATTCTTGAGAGGGATTTCGAGGGTGTTTCTTGAGGTAAGTCACTCTTGATCGGTTTTATGCAATAATACTGTTTGCCCGTTGAATTTTCCACATAATTTATGTGTCTTTGAGGTGAAATTTTGGGAGTTTTGGGCTAGGGATTGGAGAGTTAAATTTGGGGATTTGAGTGATGATTTTGGTGTCAGAATTTGGTAAGGTTGGTATGGTTGGACTTGTGGTTGAATGGGTGTTCAGATTTTGTAACTTTTATTGTATTCCTAGACGTGGCTCGGGGGTTGACTTTTGAGTTGACTTTTGATTAAGAACTTAACATTTTTATATGGAATTGATTCCTACAGCTTGAGTTGATTGTAATTACTTGTGGCTAGATTCGAGGCATTGAGAGGTCGATTCGCCAGGCAAGGCTTGTTGGAATAGAGATTTGCACGATTTGAGGTAAGTAACATTTCTAAACTTGGTTCTGAGGGTATGTATCCCTGAAATTACATGCTGCGTGATTGGTGTTGAGGTTACGCGCATGCTAGGTGACGGGCGTGTGGGCGTGCACCATAGTAATTGTGATTCAGTCAATTTCGTGGAAATATGTGGCTATCTTATCTGAATATTATTACTGTAGCCCATGTGTTAGAGCACTTGAGCTGTAATTTATGTTAGAAATCATATTTAGGCTACGTGCTGGTGCTATTGAGACCCATATTGGTCATTCTTATATGTTGAGTTATTTTCTTAATTGCAGTTATGTAATTAGTTGCATTCATCATTGCATATCATATCTCAATATCTGTTATCATATATTGTCACATCATGTATCATTGATTTAGGCTGCCTAGCATGAGTGTTGTGAGCCCGAGAGACTGGAGAGATTGATGACTGAGTGAGGCCAAGGGCCTATTTGTGAGTGATATTTATGGGATCGGGATGCACGCTGCAGAAGACTGTATTGATTCATTCCATGATTGGCTTATTATAGCGCTTGGGCTGGATATTTCCCTCTGGAGTCTGCACACCCACAGTGAGCGTAGTTGGTATTGATTCACGATGTTATCGGACTGCGCACCGTAGCAGGATTTATTAGCATTTGTGGTGGATCTGCCATGTACAGTGCTGAGTGATTGAATGTGATGAGTGAGAATTGAGACAGTCAGGTTGAGTACTTTGAGAGTGTGAGTACGCGAGGCTTCCATTGTATTGCATCACATACGATGTGCATATTGGCATGTAGATATATAGGTGTCATATTCTTCATTTCATTCAGACTTGACATATTTTATTTGTTTGAGTTTAATTGTTAAACTTGGAAGCATGTCTACATTCCTATACTGGGACCTGCAAATGATGAGTTCCTATGAGATATTATTGTCATATGTCCTGTAAATTTCTATACTGTTTAATTATGTGTTTGGACCGTATTGTCAGATTCATCACTTCTTTCAGTCCAAATGTTAGGCTTATTACTAATTGAGTTGGATGTACTCATGCTACAACATGCACTGCATGTGCAGATTTAGGTGTTTTCGGGCACAAAGGTTGTTGATCTTGGAGTTTTAGCCGTTCAGAGATTATCGAGGTAGCTGCCTTGGCGTCCGCAGACCTTGACTCTCCTCCCCTATCTCTCAGTTTTACTTATCCTGTTCTACTTTCTTAGACAATGTATCAGACTATGTTATTATATAGATTCTCAAGTACTCAGTGACAACCGGGTTTTGGGAAATTCTGTATTGAGCTGCGATGCTTTCATTCATTTTTGTGAGACTTTTACTTACTTAAGCTTATTTTTGCATATTTTAAATTTCAAGATATTCATATGTGTGAGTTGTTGGCTTGTTTAGTATGATGATAGGTTCCATAACGTCATTTGGGATTTTGGGTCATGCCAAGTTGGTATCAGAGCTCAGGTTAAATAGGTCTCACGAGTCATGAGCAGGTTTAGTAGAGTCTTGCGGATCGGAACGCAGACGTCTGTACTTATCTTCGAGAGGCTACTGAACCCTTAGGAACACTTCACATTTTTGTATTCTTGTCGTGCAAATTTGTTGATTTTGTGAACTTAACTTCTGTTATTCTATTCTCTCACAGATGGTGAGGACACGTGCTACTAGATCAGGCGGACAACCAACAGTACCACCAGCTAGGGCCTCGACAGTCCTGGACCGAGGTGCAACTCGTACAGCTGCTAGAGCAGCACCTGGAGATCCATCAGTTGCTCCATCTAAGGAGCAGGTTCCATATGTGGTTTAGCCAGTGGGGACAACTCAGGCACCAGCTGTGCCTATTGTGATTTCAGGCCTTCAGTATGCTTTTGCCCAGATATTGACTGTTTGCACTAGCCTTGCTAAGGTGATTTCTGTTCAGGCCGCGCCAACCACTTCTTAGGCCGGGAGAGGTACTCAGACTATTGCCGCCCGTACTCTAGAGCAGGTAGTGCAGGGACTTCAGACATCGAGGGTACTACTAGCCCGGCCAGTTGTAGTTGCTCAGGCCAAGTTGGGTCCCGTTATGAGTGATGAAGAGTAGAAAAGACTAGAGATATTTTGAAGGCTCCAGCCCCCATAATTTAGTGGGACTGAGTTAGAGGATGATCATGACTTCTTTAATAGATGCCAGCGGATTCTTTGCATGACGGGTATTTTGGAGACTATTCGAGTCTCCTTTACTACTTTTTAGATATTAGGGATTGCCTTCAGATGGTGGGAAGCCTATGAGAGGAGCATCCGAGTTAGTGCTGCACAACTTTCATGGCATGAGTTCTCCGTACTCTTCTTGAAGAAGGTTGTTCCACAGACCAGTAGGGAGAAGCTGCACATGCAGTTCAAGCAGCTACGTCAAGGGGGCATGTCTATCACCCAGTATGAGATGAGATTTTCAGAGTTGGTTCCTCACATAGTTTGGTTGGTTCCCACAGAGAGGGAGAGTATTAGGAGGTTCAATGATGACCTCGACTATTAGTTGCATTTTGTTATGACTAGGGATAGTGTATCAAGTGCTATATTTGATGAGGTGGTTGATATTGCTCGGCTGCTAGAGTTGGTCTGTAGTCAGGAGTATGAGGAGATGGAGGCCAAGAGGCCTCGTGGTTCAGGTGGTTTTAATAGGGTTTCATCTAGGGGTTAGTCCCACCACAGCAGGGGTCGTCCTTATACGCCTGCTTAGATGGATAGTCCAGTTCATCGTGGCACATTAGCTAGCCATGATTCATACAGTGCTCGACTTAGTCAGTCATCTCTGAGTGCACTCCCAGCTCAGAGTTCATCTCGTGCTCCTTCCATTTAGGGTTCATCTGCACCAGGATCCTCTAGTAGTTATTCTGTTTCTCGGGGTCGGCTTCTGTACTTGCCACCATTTTCTGAGAGGGTTTGTTATGAATGTGGAGAGTTGGGTCATGTGAAGAGTCATTGTCCCTGTCTTTTAGGAGGTCCAGTTCAGTAGAGGAGTCAGGCTGCGACTTTCGCTCTAGTTACTTCACCACCCGCTCAGCCAGCTCGGGGTGGGGCTCAGACAACTTGGAGTTGCCCTAGAGGGGGAGGCCGATCAACTGGAGATCATGCTCGATTCTATGTTATTCCTTCCAGGACAAAGGCTGTTGCTTCAGATACAGTGAGCATAAGTATTGTGTCAGTATTCCACATGGTTTCTTCTATATTATTTGACCTTGGTTCCACTTATTCGTATGTATCACCAGGTTTTGCTCGCTATCTGGATATGCCCCGTGAGTCCATCATTTTATCCATTTATGTGTCTGTGCAACTGGATGATACCATTGTTCTGGACCGTGTCTATCAGTCGTGTGTAGTGACAATTGGGGATTGGAGACGAGAGTTGATCTCTTATTGCTTAGTATGGTCGATTTCGATGTGATTTTGGATACAGATTGGTTGTCTTCATGTCATGTTATTATGGATTGTCACGCTAAGACCCTGACGTTTGCGATACCGGGGTTGCCAAGGATCAAGTGGAGAGGTTCTCTAAATTATTTTCCCAGCAAGGTGATTTCATATTTGAAGGCCCAACAGATGGTTGGGAAGGGGTCTCTATCATATTTGGCCTTTTTGCGGGATGTTGGTGTTGACACCCCTACTATTGTTTCTGTTCTGGTAGTGCGAGACTTTCCGGATGTGTTTTCTGCAGACCTGCCAGGCATTCCACCCAACAGGGATATTGACTTTGGTATTGACTTGGTGTCGGGCACTCAGCCCATTTTTATTCCCAGTATCGTATGATACAAGCTGAGTTGAAGGAATTGAAAGAGCAACTTCAGGAACTTCTCGATAAGGGATTTATTAGGCCTAGTGTGTTGCCTTGGAGTGCATCGGTTTTGTTTGTGATGAAGACGGATAATACTATATGGATGTGCATCCACTATAGGCATTTGGACAAAGTTACAATCAAGAACAAGTATCCTTTGCCGAGCATTGATGATTTATTTGACCAACTTCAGGGAGCGAGGGTGTTCTCTTAGATTGGTTTAAGGTCTGGGTATCACCAGTTGAAGATTCGTGACTCGAATATTCTAAAGACGTCATTCAGTACCCGTTATGGTCACTATGAGTTCCTTGTGATGTCTTTTGGGTTGACCAACACCCCAACAACATTCATGCATCTGATGAACAATGTATTTCAGCCATATCTTGATTCGTTTGTCATAATATTCATTGATGATATCCTGGTGTACTCACGCAACCAGGAGGAGCATGCCCATAATTTGAGGATTGTATTAGAGTGGCTCAGGGAGAAGAAACTTTATGCCAATTTCTCCAAGTATTAGTTTTGGCTTAGTTCGGTAGCGTTCTTGAGGTGTGTGGTGTCCAGTGAGGATATTAAGGTGGATCCAAAAAATATAGAGGTAGCTTAGAGTTGGTCTAGACTGTCCTCAACTATTCAGGTTCAGAGCTTTCTCGGCTTGGCCAGTTATTATCAATGCTTTGTGGAGGGTTTCTCGTCCATTACAACTCCTTTGACCAAATTAACCCAGAAGGGTGCTCAATTTAGGTGGCCGGATGAGTGTTAAGAGAGCTTTCAGAAGCTCAAGACTGCCTTGACCACAACTCTAGTTCTAGTTTTCCCTTCAGCTTCTGGCTCTTATACAGTATATTGTGATGTTTCTCGGATTGGTATTAGGTGTGTCTTGATGCAGAAGGGTAGAGTGATTGCTTATGCTTCACGTAAGTTGAAGCCCCATTAGAAGAACTACCATGTTCATGATTTGGAGTATGAAGCCATCTTTTATGAATTGAAGATTTGGACGAATTATCTCTCTACGGTATGTCTTGTGAGGTTTATTTACGGATCATCGAAGTCTCCAGCACTTGTTCAAATAGAAGGATTTAAATTTTAGATAGCGGAGATGGTTGGAGCTGCTAAAGGACTATGTGTTACTATTCTGTATCATCCCGGTAAAGCCAATGTGGTGGCTGATGCCTTGAGTAGGAAGGCGCGGAGTGTGGGTTGCCTTGCAATCATTCCTATTGGTGAGAGACCGCTGGCATAGGATTTTCCGGCCTTGGCCAACTAGTTCATGAGATTGAATGTTTCAGAGCCCAGTCGGGTTCTTGCTTGTGTGGTTTCTTGGTCTTCCTTATATGATCACATCAGAGAGCGCCATTATGATGTTCCTCATTTGCTTGTCCTTATGGAGATGGTTCACCATGCTGATGCCGAGGAGGTTACTATTGGGGATGATAGGGTGTTGAGGATGAAGGGTCGGATTTGTGTGCGTAATGTGTATGGGCTATGTGAGTTGATTCTTGAGGAGGCCCACAGTTAGCGATATTCCATTCATCCGAGTGCTACGAAGATGTACCAGGACTTGAGGCAGCACTATTGGTGGATGAGGATGAAGAAGGATATAGTGGGGTTTGTAGCTCGGTGCCTAAACTATCAGTAGGTGAAGTATGAGCATTAGAGACCGGGCAGATTGCTTTAGAGGCTTGAGATTCCGGAATGTAAATGGGAGCGTATCACCATGGTTTTTGTAGTTGGGCTCCCACAAACTTCGAGGAAGTTTGATGTAATTTTGGTGATTGTGGATAGGTTGACCAAGTCCGTGCATTTCATTCCAGTTGGGACTACTTATTCCTCGATACAGTTGGCTGAGATCTACATCCGTGAGATTGTTCGCCTTCACAGTGTGCCGATGTCCATCATTTTGGATCGGAGAACGCAGTTTTTGTGAGTATAGTCTTCCACCGTCATACGGATAGACAGTCCGAGTGCACTAATCAGATATTAGAGGATATGCTAGGCATTTGTGTCATAGATTTTGGGGACTCTTGGGGTCAGTTTCTGATGCTTGGAGTGTATGCCTACAACAACAGCTAACAATCGAGCATTCAGATGGCTCCGTATAAGGCTTTGTATGGGAGACGATGTCGGTCTCCGGTGGGATGGTTTGTGTCGGGTGAGACTAGGCTATTAGGTACTAACCTGGTTCAGAATGCTTTGGATAAAGTTAAGTTAATTCAGGATCGGCTTTGCACGACGCAATCTAGACAAAAGAGTTGCACCGATCGGAAGGTTCATGATGTTTCTTAGATGGTTGGGGAGAAGGTACTACTCACACATCCATCGAAATTGAACGGGACCACCCAACTTTGCCTCAATTGCCAAATAAATTGCTAAATGAACCATAACATCAAAGAACGTTGGCAAAAATACATGCTCTAATTTAAAAATGGTCACCCATATACTTTTATCTAGTTACTCTTTAGCAGACAAATCCCTAAAGAATAATGACAATTCAACTAATGGATCATATGCATCCTTTGGCAAAATCCCTTTGATGATTAGTGGAAAGATACGTTGGAAAAGAACATGGTGATCATAACTTTTAAGTCCAAAAATCTGGGCTTCCTTAACATTGACACAACGACTAATGCTAGAAGCATAAGCATCAGGAAACTTGACTTCTTTGATGAGCTGATAAAATTGAATCTTCTCCGTTTTAGACATCGTATAGCTTGCTAGAGGAAGTAGGTACTTATTCTCACTTTTTATTGGATGGAGTGATTTTTTTATTTTCATCTCTTGTAAGTCTAATCGAGATTTTAATGTATCCTTTGTTTTTCCTTCAATATCTAATAACGTTCCTACAACACTTTCACTGATGTTTTTCTCTATATGCATCACATCCAAATTATGTCTCAACAATAAAGTCCTCCAATATGGGAGTTCAAAGAATATACTTTTCTTCTTCCAATTGTCACATCTTATGGTATCTCGTTTTCTTTTTCTTGTACTGCCATCGCCTAACCCTTGTGAGTATGTATTAAGTTGTGCAAGCACATCATCTCCACTCAAAGCTTGTGGTGCAAGTCTTTCTTCCTTTGTGTTATCAAAAGAACTTTTATTCCGATGATAGGGATGATTTATTTTCAAAAATCTACGATGACTCATATAGCATTAATTTCGACCATGTTTCAAGTAAATGGAACAAGAATGTATATGACAAATTGGACAAGGTAATTTACCTTTAGTGCTCCAGCCGGATAAAATATCATAAACTGGAAAATCATTAATTGTCCACAACAAAGAAGCACGCAAGCAAACGTTTTGTCTCATAAAAGCATCATAAGTCTCAATTCCACTCTCTCATAAGATTTTCAAATCATCTACCAAGGGTTGGAGATATACATCAATATCCATACTAAGGCCTTTTGGTCCAGGAATAAGCAAGGACAATAAATTATTTGATTGTTTCATGCATAGCCATGAGGGGAGATTATATGGGATCAAGACTACTGGCCACATGCTATAGGCATTACTCATTGAACCAAAAGGATTAAAGCCATCTGAAGCAAGCCCGAGCCTTATATTACGTGGATCTGAAGCAAAACTTGGATGCTTTTCATCAAAATATTTCCACGCCAATGAGTCAGCTGGATGTCGTAAAACTCCATCATCGACACCCTTATTTTTATGCCACCTTATATCTTCAGCGGTACGTTTTGTCATAAACAATCGCTGTAATCTTGGTATTATAGGAAAGTATCTAATAATCTTTCTAGAAATTCCTTTATTTCTCTTATTCAAATTCCCTGAAGTAACATTTTCATCAGTATATTCTCCTTTTTCTCATAATCCATCTTTTCTCGCCACATTTAGGGCATTGCTCAAGATCAGTATATTCCTTTCTATATAAAATGCAATTATTAACACATTCATCTATCTTCACATAATCTAAACTCTAGCCTTTAATTATTTTTTGAACTTCATAGATAGAATTCGGGAGCACATTTTTTTCTGGTAAAACATCACTCAGTAATTTCAATAAAGACTCAAATGAGGCATTACTCCAGCCATGCAGACATTTCATTTGAAAAAGACGCATTACAAAAGAGAGTTTGGAGAATTTTTCACAATCAGGATATAGCTTTTGCTCTGCATCTTTTAATAATCTATAGAAAATTTTAGCTTATGTATTAGGCTCTTCGCAATTAGACTCACTATTCTCATCAAACTCATGACTATTAGTGAAAACACCACGATATAAGTCATGCAACATTTCAAAAGTGGAAGCATTATCATTCCCTATATTTGAATCTGTACCAACATTTGTTCCATTATCTGAAGATGAATCTGATTCGCCATGATAAATCCACCTATCATGTGTTGAATCTGTTCCTCGCCTAAGTAAATCTGTCTTTACTTCTTCTCGCGTTTTTCAAAGAACATTGTTACACTTAACACACAGACATTGGATTCTTACACCAACATTAGGATTAGAAAATGCGAAGTACAAAAACTGTTCCACACCATTCAAGTATTGAGGTAACGTCCTATTCTTAATGAGTATCCAGCTCTTATCCGTCATGTACTTACCTACAATAAAATATAAATGTAAAATTATATGTTTAACTTTTTCTCTATTTCTTATTATCTATTGTATCCGGAAAAACTAGAATAGAGAAAGGCTTAGAAACATAAGCCTTTGAGTTGAACTGGAAAGCCAAATCATTAGAGAAAAATTGGATATTATTGGACAATATTAGGCAAACAAAAGGTTCACTTTTAGCTATGTATATTAGGCAAACAGAATTTCGACTTTGAGACTCCTGTTTATTGTGGGAGTCACAGAAGTATTAATGTCTAAGACTGAGTATGTGCTCTTCTTTGGAAAGAAAAATTGCATAAGAGTGCCAAGGTGAATCAATTCAGCTACGATTGGATAATATTTTTCTTTAGCACTTTATTAGATGTAAATCAAGTGTAAGGTAACGAGTTACTGATTTCTAAGATTTTTCTTTTCTGAAAAAGTAAAATAATATAATACTCAGTAAAATAACTCATTCTTCCCAAAGTTGGAAATCATCTACCATTGTAAATCAATTGTACTGCAACCAGACTCTAGTAATAATTCTATGCATCTAATGATTAATCAAAAATTTACTTTACTTTGGATTCAGCGAATATCCATATACATGAATAAAATATTCAAAGAACTAAAATTGGACCGGGGATATAAAGCAAACTTTTTATGAACCAAACAGATCCAATACCAATAACAGCAAGTAATTGATAAACTTCTCATGAAATTGGTATTTAAAACTAGAAGTGTGGAATGATTGACCTTCAATTTAATCTCATACCATGGAATTCTTCGACCAAAACAATATTTCACATAAATTTCTGATTGACGCCATGGTTTATTTCTGTTTCCAATTTCCCCTCACAAGGTCGTAGAATTGAATGGTAAGAAACATAAAATTGAACTGATTACATCAAAGGATAAGTTATTCAACATATCTTTTATTTACTTTTTATCTAATGAGAGATATTTATACAATCCAATTGTTTATTAAATTAAAAAGGATAAGTATCTACACTAAGCATAAATTGATAACCTCGAAATGATGGCCTTTGGAAATTGATCAAATTATATGTTTGAAAAATCTCTTTGCAACTTATAGTTTTACCTATCAAATTTTCACGAATAACAGAGAAAAACTTTCATGTTCAGTACTAGTTTCATTCTGTTATTATGCAGAGAACATGTATAAAAACGTTAGCAGAAGATGAATTGAAAAAAAGGAACAACAAACTAGACAACAATAAAAGAAAAACCTATGCAAAGTTTCTTTCTGTAGCATAAGGAATTAGAGGAGAAAACATTGCAAATCCTTCTCTGGCATAAAAAATTTTAAGATACCCATACCCATTAAGTACTTCAATGATAAAAGACAACCACAAACATTGGTATTTCCATAATTTAGTGAAGCAATCGGGTAAAGCAATTAAAGATTGAATTCTTACCGGTTCTTCTCCGATCAGCTGCAACACGAAGCAACAAAGAGGATGCAGCAGGGGAGGAGCTCTTTCAAGTAGAACTGATAAGAAAAACCCTAGCCAGAATGGTTATTAGTGAGTGGGCTAAAAAATCGGAAAAACTGGAAAAGTTTGCCGTGTTTGATTTTGGCGGAAAATCAAAAGTTTTAGGCCACAACACACGTATGTCAAAATAATATTTATTGCCAACAAAAAAAAAATTTATTGTTGCCAATTCTGTTTATAATTTAACTTTATTATGTTAAAAGTTTTATTTTTTGCAACAACTAAAATTAGTTGTTGCCATTTATTAAAATTCGGCAACAATACTGTAGTTGTTGCTAGAACGTTGTTTTCATTTTTAAAATTTTAAAGTTTATTATCTAAACTATAGAATATGGCAACAAAATTAACATATTTGGCAACAAGGAAATTTTGTTGCCAAAAGATCTATGCTATAGCAATGCCATTTATCCATTTTAGCCAACAATATTTCAATTGTTGCTAAAACGTTGTTGCAAATTCCATACTTTCTTGTAGTGTACAACTATCAAATTTGACGATAAAGACGCAGATGGATTAACAATACCACATAATGATGCACTGGTAATTATATTACTATATATTTTAGATACTGATGAAAAAATATTTTTGGTTAATCTTGGTAGCTCGACAAATATAATCTAACTGTGACTTATCGAAGAGATGCAATTGGCAGATCAAATCATTCTGAAAGCACGATCACTTTTTGGGTTCGATAACTCTAGCATGATCAAACAACGTGAGATTACATCAACAACATTTGCTGAAGGAGTGGTGAACGATACCCCATTTACTTCTAGGGAGGTCGTGGATTCACGTCATGGATGCGGTAGCATCTGTTCCTATCAAGTTATCAAGTTCGTATCCAAATGGAATATCAGGCAGATTAAAGGAGATCAATGAGCTCCCAACACTAATGGGTTACCGTATTTTTCTATTCTATCTTCCATCACTAAAGTCGGCGGTAACGAAAGATGGGGTAAGGGGCGAGAAACCAATTCTAATTAACGCTTTCGCTTCGTGATATTGGCTTACGATTCAGGTATGTTTTTTGTACCAGTTTTATGTAAGATTATCATGTTCAAGATCCTGATATGAATTAAGTTTATGTTTACAGCGGTAACATCTGTTCCTATCAAGTTATCAAGTTCCTATCCAAATGGAAAATCAGGCAGATTAAAGGAGATCAATGAGCTCCTAACCTATTAGAGTTACCGTATTTTTCTATTCTATCTTCCATCACTAAAGTCGGCGGTAACGAAAGCTAGAGTAAGGGGCGAGAAACCAATTCTAATTAACGCTTTCGCTTCGTGATAAAGGCTTATAATTCAGGTATGTTTACGTACCAATTTTATGTAACATTATCATGTTCAAGATCCTGATATTAATTAAGTTTATGTTTACAGCGGTAGCATCTGTTCCTATAAAGTTATCAAGTTCCTATCCAAATGGAAAATCAGGCAGATTAAAGGAGAACAAAGAGCTGCCCTGGAGTTAAACTCTGTGGCTATTGAAAATGGTCTTTCCAAAGAAGGAGGTGCCAAATAGCAATTAAATCAACGAGGGTCACGAGTCGTCGAAGTTCCTTCAGTTGAAGGAAGTTCGAGTACAACTGAGTAATTGGATATAGACATCTATGACTCAAATATTCCAGATGCAATCACTGATCCAGAATATATGGGCGCAACCAAGTTGCCTGCCGAGGAGTTAGAAATCCTTATATTCTTCGTCAACTTCCCGAAAAGGAAAGTTTATATTGGTTCGAGACTCGACTTTGAAGTCAGAAGTAAGTTAATTGAATTTTTATGGGCTAATACAAATTGCTTTGCTAGGTCTCATGCTGATATGACAAGTATTCCACCAAAAGTAATGACCCACAAACTCAACATAGACCCGTTATATACCCAATTAAGCAAACAATGGAGAAAGTTTGGATCATTTCTGTAACAAATCAATCCATCGTTTTGAGTTATAGCATCTCGTTATTGAAACTTCTTATACGTTTATTTTGTAATTTATAACTTGCATGGATAGTGGTTTAGGTACCGAGAGGTTTAAAAGTAATTTGGTCACTTAGTTCCTAACTAGAGGCCTTAAGTTAAAAAAGTTGATCAAAATCAATATTTTGAGTAACATACTTGAAAAGTAGAAATCATGACCTAAACGTTCTTGTAGGTTTGCATGACAATTTTAGACTTGTACTTATGTTCGAATTAAGAGCCAAGTGGTTTGTGTAGAATTCGGCGCTGTTGCTTGAAAATAGAAGTTTAAGGTTCACAAATTTGACCTTAGAGTTGACTTTATGTTGCAACAATTTCATTCATGTTTTGAGATTTTAGACACGTCTACATCCTATTTGGACTTGTTGGGTTATTTTGAAGTGGACTCGAGGAGTTTGCTTGAGTTTCAGTGTATTTGGAGCAAGTATGGAAAAGATTTGAACTACTAAAAGGAGGCCTTTTTGCATATTTGAACTACTAAGGTTCACAAATTTGACCTTAGACCTAAACATTCTTGTAGGTTTGCAAGTATGGAGCAAGTATTATAGTCTTTTGGATCAAGATTTCAAAAATTCGAATTGTTTATCATTTTAACATTACAAAAAGTAATGACTATGTTAGTAAATAGAAATAATACTAGTATAATTTTTGAAAATTTGCACTTTTGTATATAACCTTATTTCGTACTTGGACTTATTTTATTATTTTGGGAGGTAGAGAGCTTGGATTTGAGATGAGTTTTGAAACAATTTTCATCTACTTTTTGGAGTAATTAATCCTATGGATTTGTATGGTTTATACATAAATTTATCATTAAATCAACATCAAAACATGATTTTGATTAAGAGAAATTGAAGTTTTTTCCGAAAACTTAAGAAAGTTTATTTTATAGTTTTGAACATTCATTTGGACTCGAATTTGAAAACTAATCATATATTTGGACTTGTGATGATGGATCCATAGAATATGACTTTTGTTTCGGGATTTAACAGAGTTTCCTATCCATATATTGTATGCGATCAATTTAATAAACAGGAATGCAAGATTCGTATATATGCAGTTATGATTAGAAGACAGAGTAGAAGAAAAAGAGAATGGATAGAAAACTTATATATAGATAGGAGATTAGTCTGTATAGTACAATTTTTTTTAATTTTGGGGCTTGCAAAGTTTCGGCTGCCCTATCTAGTAGGCAGGAGTGGAAAATGGTTAAAAGAAAACAGTTAATCACCCATATTATCCGTTAAAAAATAGGTTGGATAATGAACTTTTTAAAAATAAGTCAAATATAGATAAGAACCATATTATCCATTTAGAAAATGGATAACTAATGGGTTTAACTTTTACATCTGTAAAAGCTCAAATTGGGGGTTCCTCAAGTTTCAGAGACTCCCAAAAATGATTATATTCATGAAGTCATGAATAATATGATTATACATATTATCCGTCGGTTAACTCATTTTTTATCCGTATTAAATATGGACCGGGTTAGATAATTTATCCATTTTTCCATTGAGCTTTTATCATTGTTGGCCGCTCGGGCCAAACTTTTAACAGCCACTAGCCAGAAATTAATTAATTACAATAGCCAGCTGATGAAACAAAAAGCTCCATCAGTTGCATCCCAAACCCGACGCCAGATATTTCAAATGTTTTTTTTTCTTCTAAGAATCTCATTTTTAGAAATGAAAAATATATCTTTAATCCCCAAACAACGTGAAATACAGAACTATTTTAATTTTCTAACCAAATCAAAAAAACTTTCAATTATAAAAAATAGAGTAGTGTACAATTATAAAAAATAGAGTAGTGTACTATAGAGGATAGTTTACCCTTTTCCATTACCTTTTTTCGGCACGTCCCATATATATATATACCCGACTCTACCGACCCGATCCGACCCGACCCGCATATTTGCCACCCCTACCGGTAGGTATGCCTAGCTTGTTATTCTTGTTCTTGTTTTGTCTTGTATTGTCTTGTTCGTGGTGATTAATATTTTTTTCTTCACAAAAAAAGAGTAAATTATCATGCGAGAGTAATATATACTATGGCTATAATGGTTTTTGTCATATAATTTCATGTAACTGTTTCACATTATTACAAATCTGACATTATTCCAAAGTGCAGACGTAGGTTTTATTCATTGGAAACATAGATAGCATCAATCAAGATGATGAAATACGACAATCATTGATCAGCAAAAGTAGCAAAAGCAGGCGGCAGAAAGAAATCCATCCGCATGACAAGCTCCGTGAATAGCTCCCTCCCAATTAATGCATTGGTTGTTACAACCATCACTATTTAAGCATTCACCGTGCCATGTTGTGCTTTTCCTTTTACAACCTATTGCTTCTGCCATTTGCATCTCTGTGCAGAAAAGAGGGTAAAATCTCAATAGTGATGCTATTATAGTGATTGTCTTAAGACATTTAGCGTTGGTATGGCTAAAACAAAAATAGCCTACAGATACTCTTAATATGATAATATATTATCCGTTTTAGGACAAGCTCGTACGTTTTCTACAAAAGTACTCATATTATTAAGAGTATTCAACACCTTATAAAAAAGTTTTTTTTTTCTACATTCTATGTTAGACTTTATTCACAGACGCCCAACATTTAGAACTAGATAGTTCATCTTTTGTTGTCAAACAGATATTTAAGTTTACTGTAATTCGATTTATATATTATTATATTTGGATAATCCCAATAATTTGATGTGGGATTTATAATATGTTGGCTACTCACCAGTTGATGCGATAAGGAAGCAAAATAAGAGAGCAATAAGAGCAGCACACTGAACTTGAGACTTAGCCATATATATCTCTGAACTATATAATTTGATGATTCTTTGTGACAAAGTGAGTCTTTTAACTCTCACATTTTATAGAGAGGGATAGGGTAATCGTTGAGACAAGAAATCACCAGCTAATAATGACTTATGAAACATACTAGAAAAGATACAAATTAATAATTGTTAATTAGCCTTGGAAATGTCAGAATACTTATGGAAACCCAATCAAATTATTCACGTGTAGAATCTTATATACAATTTCTTCCGCTATTTCCAAAGGTATAGAATTCAAAATTTGTGTATTTTCTTGTATGTTTCACAAGACATCGTTACCTGCTGATTTATATGTCCACATTGAATCGTTGCCTCCCTCCCTTTCTCTAACGTATATCGGTGTCCTAATTCTTACTCTCCTATTCAGTTTTTAAGTTAAAATTAGCTTAGGTAATATCGCATGATTCATAAACTCCCTTTAATGCATGGAAAAATAAAATATTTAACTAAATTGAATTACTACTTTTAACTTTAACAAAATATGAAAGGTCATATACTTTTAACTTTGTTCAACTAATTCTATATCTCATCATGTGCTCCTTAGTAGTAGTACTGTAACCAAAGGATATAGAGACTTGATTAACGTACTTCTTTGCAATTCAGGAGATACTAAGAACTTTCTACTTGGAAACAAATTCAAATATTACATCATGGTATAGTTATCGGAAATATCGTATATTTAAGAGAGAAATTCATTTATAGCCCATCGGGCCAAACATATATCACCTGATAGTCACAAATTGACCCATACAAGTCATAGCCTAAAAACAATAACAACTGCTAGTAACTGAAAAACGTGAAAGTGGTACCACTGAGGAAAGTCGGATTCTTCAAGCCGAATAAATCTATTTTGCTCTTCGTCAGTGAACTTCTCTGGCAAATCTCAAGTTCCCAATCACATTTTTACATCTCTCATTTTTTAGAGGAGGGATAGCAGTCGCCTCCCATCCCCATCTTCTTTACTATCTCTTTTCTTCTCTCTCACGCTAGCAACCCATGGTTGTTACTTACCACTGTCAACAGAATAGCCAGATGTATTTTGATTTCCGGTGTATCATAGTTATTGCTTTCATATGTATTTTAATTTACCTTCAAGATCTTAAAAAAAGAGAAAAGAAAGGGAAAACGATTCTCCCACCGGAGGTCGGCCGGAAGTTGCCTCGGTGTCCTCGTCGTTGAAGAAGTAACTCCGCCAACCACGACTCTTATGGCCTTATTTTCTTTCTCTGATTTTCTCTTATAGTTTTTGTGAATATGAGGTTAATATTTTGAAGATCTTTGGCTGAAAATTTAAAACTCCGGCGATCTTGTTATCATTTTCGGCGACTGTGAGGCCATGGACGTCGGTGGCTGGCCTCTCAATGAGAGAAAGATGAGAGGAGATAACTATACATAAAGTTAAAATATATACAAAATAGACTGTCACTATACAAATATTATACAAAATATAGTTTCACTATACAATTTATATACAATAGAGTGTCACTATACAAAATAAATACAAAAATAGAATGTCATTATACAAAAAATATACTAAATAGACTGTCACTATACAAAATATAAACAAAATAGATTGTCACTATACAAAAGTATACTAAATTGACTGTCACTATATAATTTATATACAATAGACTGTCACTATACAAAACATATACAACATAGACTATCACTATACAAAATAGACTATTACTATACAAATAATATACAAAATAGACTGTCACTATACAAAAAATATACAAAATAGACATTTCGGGCTACTAGATGCAATATGTTTGGGCCTTTCACGACCCGAAATTTCCCACCGACGGGACCGTGATGGCTCCTAACATTTCACTTGCTAGGCAAGCTAACGTTAGAAAAAAAATCGTTAAACCAATTCCTTATTTCCATTAAGTAAATAACAATAATTAACTAAGATGAAATATAATAAGTGCGGAATATCATAGAACTGTATTAATTACTACCACCCGGATATGGAGTCACAATTCACGAGCATTCTAGAATTTACTACAATTAATAGTCTGAAATAAATACAACTGTCTGAATGAAAGAAATAGTAGGACATAAAAGATAGACGGTGAATTCAAGGTCTGTGAACGCCGATAGATCTACCTTGAGTCTCCGGATAGCGGACCAATAGCGAATCTCGATCAACCTGAGCCAGTATAATAATCTGCACAGAAAGTGCAGAGTGCAGCATCAGTACAACCGACCCCATGTACTGGTAAGTGTCGAGCCTAACTTCGGCTAAGTAGTGACGAGGCTAGGACAAGACACCCACAGATTACGTGAACAATATAATCATGCTAGTAGCAGCAATAGTAAATAAAAAAAGTAACGTAGATATAATAGGAAGGAGACATACAATGAGAAAATACAACATAAAGAGTGAGAATAACGAAAAGACAGAAGTACACCGAAAATCCTTAAACGAATTGAGCCATTACAACAGCAAGGAAAAATTTCACAACATCACCCTTCGTCCTTTTACTCTCAACCTCACCAAATAAATAAATAAAATGACACGGGCATCACCCGTCGTTCTTTTACTTTCAACCTCACCCAAATAAATAAATAGAACTGCACGGCATTACCCTTCGTGCTTTTACTCTCAACCTCACCAAATAAATAAATAGAACGGCACGACACACCCTTTATGCATTAAATCTCTCATAATATACATGACATCACCCTTCGTGCTTTACACTCTTCTTCACAATATAAATAATGCATGTACGACATCACCATTCGTGCTTTACACTCCTCCTCACAAATCACAGAATCAATAACAACGGATAGGTAAGAGTATCACAAAGAAACGAGTATTTTTCCCGTAATAAATAGCACAATGTAATCTCAACCTTGAATGAATATTCGAAAGTTATCAAATCTCAGTGAAACCAGATATGAGTCACCCAACATTTCAAATAACCCGCTAAGCATGGATAGTAGAATTTAAGGCTACAAAATAGACAAGAATAGAATTTCACTCGCATGCTATGACTCAACAACAACGCATAGATGCTAGTCACCTCACCTATACATCGTATTTAACAACCAAACACCTAGAAAATAAACACATAATACCTATTCCCTCAAGCCAAAGTTAGACACGACACTTACCTCGCTCTAAAGGCCACTTAATTCTCAATCACAACATTTTCTTTGGAATTCACCTCCAAACCACTCGTATCTATTAAAGAATGACTCAATAATGTCAAATATTGCTAAAGGAATCAATTATATTTCATAAATTAAATTTTCCAAATTTTCCTCCAAAAAGTCAAAAAATCGACCTCGGGCCCGCTTGGTCAAAACTCGAGGTTCGGACCAAAATCCTTTTACCCATTCATCCTCGAGCCTGAATATATAATTGGTTTTGGAATCCGACCTCAAATTGAGGTCTAAATCCCCAAATTTCCGAAATCCCTAGTTTCTACCCTAACCCCTAACTCTACCATGAAAACTCTAGATTTTAGGTTGAAAATTCAAGAAATGTAATGGGTAATTGAAAGAAAATAGTTTAGAATCACTTACCAACAATTTGGAAAAATAATGGCTCTTGAAAATTCGCCTCTCACCGTTTGGTTTTTGAGAAAATGAATATTTGGCTAAAATTCCGTTTTTGAATTCTGTTAAGTGCTGGGCGACAGTGTTCATCGCATTCGCGAGAGCGCTGTCGCGTTCGCGAAGGGTACTGTCTGCCAAGCCTACGCGTTCGCGAGACCCAGCTCGCATTCGCGATGAACACTCCCCCCTGGCCTTCGCGTTCGCGAGGCATTGCTCGCGATCGCAATGAAGGAACGACTGACTCCCCCTCCCCAATGCCTAACACTACGCGTTCGCGATGGGCTTGTCGTGTTCGCGAAGGGTAACGCCACCATCTCTTCGCGTTGGCGAAGAAGAAATCTTCAGGTGCCCAGTTTACTCTTCGCATTCACGAGAGTACCTTCGCGAACGCGAAGAAGGACATGTCAGAACACCTGCTGCAGCAAAATACCATATTTCCAAAGTCCAAAACATCCTGTGGCCTTTTCGAAACTCACCCGAGCCCTCGGGGCTCCAAACCAAACATGCACACAAGTCTAAAAATATCATACGAACTTACTCGCGCGATCAAATCGCCCAAATAACGCGTAGAACTACGAATTTAGTACCAAATCAAATGAAATTCTCAAGAACACTTTAAAATTTCTATTTTCTCAACTTGACGTCTGAATCACGTCAAATCAACTCTTTTTCTCACCAAATTTCACAAACAAGTCTTAAATATCATAATGAACCTGTACCGGGCTCCGGAACCAGAATACGGACCTGGTACTAACAATGCCAAATATCAATCAATTCTTAAAAACAATAAATTTTCAGACTTTAATTTTTATCAAAAATTCATAACTTGAGCTAGGGACCTCCAAATTCGATTCCGGGCATGCGCCCAGGTCCCATAATTCGATACGGACCCACTGGGACTGTCAAAACATGGATCCGGGCCCATTTACCAAAAATATTGACCGAAGTCAATTAAAATCAACTTTTAAGGAAACAATTCTTATTTTTATTAGTTTTCAACATAAAAGCTTTCTGAAAACCTTCCCGGACTGTGCACGCAAATCTAGGAGGGTCAAAATGAGATTTTTAAGGCTTAAGAGCACAGATTCGAGTTCTAAAACATAAGATGACCTTTTGAGTCATCACATTCTTCACGTCTAAAACAACCGTTCATCCCTGAACGAACATAGAAAAGTACCTGGGTTGGTGAAAAGGTGGGGATATCTACTCCGCATATCGGACTCAGACTCCCAAGTAGCTGCCTCAATAGGCTGATCGCTCCACTACACTCGAACTGGAGGGTAACTCTTTGATCTCAACTGGCAAACTTGCCGGGCTAGAATTGCCACCGGCTCCTCTTCGTAAGTCAAATCCTTGTTCAATTGGACAGAGCTGAAATCTAACACATAGGACGGATCACCATGATACTTTCAAAGCATGGAAATATGGAATACCGGATGAACAGCTGCTAAGCTAGGTGGCAACGCAAGCCTGTAATCCACCTCTCCCACTCTCTCCAGAATCTCAAAAGGTCCGATATACCTAGGGCTCAACTTGCCCTTCTTTCTGAACCTCATTAAACCCTTCATGGGTGATACCCAAAGTAACACTCTCTCTCCGACCATGAATGCAACATCACGAACTCTACAGTCGGCATAACTCTTCTACCTGGATTGAGCTGTGCGATGTTGATCCTGAATAATCTTGACCTTATCCAAGGCATCCTTTACTAAGTCTGTGCCCAACAACCGAGCCTCTCTCGGTTCGAACCACCCAACTGGCGACCTGCACCGTCTACCAAATAATGCATCATAGGGAGGCATCTGAATGCTTGACTGGTAGATTTTATTGTAGGCGAACTCTGCAAGGGGCAAGAACTGATCCCACGATCCTCTAAAATCTATAACACAAGCACAGAACATATCCTTCAAGATTTGAATAGTACGCTCGGACGTCCGTCTGAGGATGCAATGTTGTGCTCAACTAAACCCACGAACCCAACTCACGCTGCACTTCCCTCCAAAAGTGCAAGGTACATTGCGTACCTCGATAAAAAATGATAGACACGGGCACACCGTGAAGACGGACGATCTCACAAATATAAATCTCTGCTATCGGTTCCGAGGAATAGGCAACTGCCACATTAATGAAGTGCGCTGACTTAGTCATCCTATCCATAATGACCCAAACTACATCGAACTTCCTCTGAGTCCATGGGAATCCAACAACAAAATCCATAGTGATACGCTCCCACTTCCACTCAGGAATCTCTAACCTCTGAAGTAAACCACCAGGTCTATGATGCTCACACTTCATTTGTTGGCAAGTTAGGCACCGAGCTACATAGGCAACTATGTCCTTCTTCATTTGCCTCCACCAATAATGCTGCCTCAAGTCCTGGTACATCTTGGCAGCACCCGGGTGAATAAAATACCGAGAACTTTGAGCCTCCTCAAGGATCAACTCACGAAGTCCATCCATATTAGGCACACAAATACGACCTTGCATCCTCAAAACTCTGTCACCTCCAACAGTAACCTTCTTGGCACCACCGTGCCGCACTGTATCTGTAAGGACATATATATGAGGATTGTCATCCTGCCGATCTCTGATGCACTCAAACAAAGAAGACCGAGCAACTATACAAGCTACAACATGGCTGGGCTCAGAAACATCTAACCTCACGAACTGGTTGGCCAAGGCCTGAACATCCAATGCAAGTAGTCTCTCACCAACTGGAATATATGCAAGGCTACCCATATTGACTGACTTCCTACTCAAAGCGTCGGCCACCACGTTGGCCTTCACGTGATGATACAATATGGTGATATCATAGTCCTTCAATAGCTCTAGTCACCTTCTCTACCTCAAATTGAGTTCCTTCTGCTTGAACAAATACTGCAAGCTTCGATGATTGGTGAATACCTCACATGGCACGCCGTAAAGGTAGTACATCCTAATCTTCAGCGCGTGAACAATGGTTGCCAGCTCTAGATCATGAACATGGTAATTCTTCTCGTGAACCTTCAGCTTCCACGAAGCATATGCAATAACCTTGCCACTCTGCATCAATACCGCACCCAGACCAATACGAGATGCGTCACAATATACTGTATAAGATCTTGAACCTGTGGGTAACACCAATACTGATGTCGTGGTCAAAGCAGTCTTGAGCTTCTTAAAGCTCGCTTCACACTCGTCTGACCACCTGAACGGGGCACACTTATGGGTCAATCTGGTCAACGAGAAGTAGGAGATCTACACAAGTCTCAAGACTCCCAATGGTGACCACACATGAACGATAAACACGACCTACAAAAATAGCATCTCCCACTAGTGTGGACACATACACATATGCACTCAAAGAATCATGGGGCATAACCAAATAGGAAGCAAAATAGGATGACACTTAGGAGTAAGTAGATCCCAGATAAAATAGAACTGAAGCATCTCTACTGCAAACTGAAACAGTACATGTGATAACAGCGTCAGATGACTCAGCCTCAGGCCTGGCTGGGAAAGCATAACACCGGGGCTGGGCCCCACCACACTGAACTACGTCCCTGGGACGACCTCTAACTGGCTGGTGTCCACCTCTAATGGCCTGACCTCTACCTCTAACAGTCTGGCCTCTACCTATGGCTGCCTGACCCCTGCCTCTGGATGGCTGAGCAGGTGGTGCAGTAACTGGTGCCGGAACTATGGCACAAGACCTCAAATGCTGTGAGCTGCCCGTTGCCCAAGGGACAAATCTAGCAGTGTGCCTCGGATCACCACAAGTATAACAAAACTTCGGCTGCTGTGACTACTGACCCTGAAATAGACCTTGTCGACCTGAATAACCACCCTGATAACTCTGGAGTGGAGGTGCACTAATAGGACCTGGTGGTGCACTATAGGCTAGCTGGTTGTAATAATGCATCTGAGGGCCATGACCACCTGAGGCACTGTGGGATGCCTGGAGCACTGAATGAAACTGCCTGGGAGGATGGCCTCTACCAAAAGTACTCCTGCCTCTAGATGAGGCACCGCTGAACTCACTGAAATGATGAGGTCTCTTGTCAGACACTTGACCTCCCTGAGTAAGAACCAGTTCGACTCATCTGGCGACATTAGCAGCCGCCTGAAAAGATATCTCACTCCCAGTCTCCTTAGCCATCTGCATTCTGATAGGCTGAGCAAGTCCATCAATGAACCTCCTTACCATCTCTCTCTCGGTGGGAAGCAGAAGAATAGCATGACATGCCAAATCCACAAAACGAGTCTTATACTGAGTAACAGTCATACTGCCCTACTGGAGACGCTCAAGCTGACGGCAACACTCTTCTCTCAATGTGATAGGCAGAAACTTCTCTATGAAGAGCTGAGAGAACTGGTCTCAAGTAAGAGAAGGCGACCTAGCTGGTCTGGTCAACAAGTAATCTCTCCACCATTTCATGGCGGAACCAGTCATCTGAAATACAGCAAAATCGACCCTATTGGTCTCCACTATACCCATGTTCCGTAGAACCTCGTGACAACTGTCAAGATACTCTTGGGGATCCTCTGAAGGAGCACCACTGAAGTGAACAGGAAAGAGCTTGATAAACCTGTCCAATCTTCATAAAGCCTCAGAAGACATAGCTGGCCCATCTCCGACCTGTGCCACAATAACCGACTGAACTAATCTGATTGGCTGAGCTGCTGGAGCCTGATACTGGGTAGTTATTTGCTCCGTAGCGGGAGTGGTGGGAGTCTGGACTCCTCCTCCATCCTGAGAGACTGCTGGTGCCATGGGAAATGCACCAGTATGGGCCATACTCTCCATAAGGCCCACCAAACGGACCAAAGCATCTTGAAGTACTGTGGTAGCAGTGAACCCCTATGGAACCTGAGTTGGTCCGGTAGGAACAGTCTGGGCTGGATCCTCTTCGTCAGGCTCTATCTTAGGCTCTACTGCTGGGGCTGCTGCTTGGGCCCTAGGCTGAGCCTTGCCCCTGCCTCAGGCATGGCCTCGGCCTCGACCTTTGCCCCGCGTAGGAGCTGTCACTGGAAGCTCTGGCTGCTGATCAGCTGAGGAAGCGGTACGTGTTCTCTCCATCTGCGAGAGAATAAGAGTAGAAGAGTTCAATCAGTATTGAGAAAGAAAAATAGCATGACAGAGAAGAATAGAAGTGAAACTTGTTCCTAAACTTCATAGCCTTTGGAAGATAAGAACATACGTCTCCGTACGGATCCTCCAGACTCTACTAAGCTTGCTCGTGAATCGTGAGACCTAAGCAACCTAGTGCTCTGATACCAACTGTCATGACCCAAAATTTCCCACCGACGGGACCGTAATGGCGCCTAACATTTCACTTGCTAGACAAGCCAGCTTTAGAAAAAAAATCGTTAAACCAATTCCTTATTTCCATTAAGTAAATAACAATAATTAACTAAGATGAAATATAATAAGTGCGGAATATCATAGAACTGTATTAATTACTACCACCCAGATATGGAGTCACAATTCACGAGCATTCTAGAATTTGCTACAATTAATAGTCTGGAATAAATATAACTATCTGAATGAAAGAAACAGTAGGACATAAAAGATAGACGGTGACTTCAAGGTCTGTGAACACCGACAGATCTACTTTGAGTCTCCGGACAGCGGACCAATAGCGAATCTCAATCAACCTGAACCGGTATAATAATCTACAGAGAAAGTGCAGAGTGCAACATCAGTACAACCGACCCCATGTACTGGTAAGTGTCAAGCCTAACCTCGGCTAAGTAGTGACGAGGCTAGGATAAGACACCCACAGATTACGTTAACAATATAATCATGCTAGTGGTAACAATAGTAAATAAAGAAATAACACAGATATAATAGGAAGGGGACATACAATAAGGGAGTACAACATAAAGAGTGAGAATAATGAAAAGAAATAAGTACACCGAAAATCCTTAAACGAATTGAGCCATTAAAACAGCAAGAAAAAATTTCACGGCATCACGCTTCATGATTTTACTCTCAACCTCACCAATTAAATAAATAGAACAACACAGCATCACCCTTCGAGCTTTTACTCTCAACCTCACCCAAATAAATAAATAGTACTGCACGGTATCACCCTTCGTGCTTTTAATCTCAACCTCACCAAATAAATAAATAGAACGGCACAACATTACCCTTCGTGCATTAAACATCTCATAATATACACGGCATCACCCTTCGCTTTACACTCTTCCTAACAATATAAATAATGCATGCACGGATCACCATTCGTGCTTTACACTCCTCCTCACAAATCACAGAATCAATAACAACGGATAGGTAAGAGTATCACAAAGAAACCAATATTTTCCCCATAATAAATAGCACAATGTAATCTCAACCTTGAATCAATATTCGAAAGTTACCAAATCTCAGTGAAACCAGATATGAGTCACCCAACATTTCAAATAACCCGCTAAGCATGGATAGTAGAATTTAAGGCTACAAAATAGACAAGAATAGAATTTCACTCGCATGCTATGACTCGACAACGACACATAGATTCTAGTCACCTCACATATACATCGTATTTAACAACCAAACACGTATAAAATGAATACATAATACCTATTCCCTCAAGCCAAAGTTAGACATGACACTTACCTCGCTCCGAAGGCCACTTAATTCTCAATCACAACTTTTCATTTGGAATTCACCTCCAAACCACTCATATCTATTCAATAATGACTCAATAATATCAAATATTGCTAAAGGAATCAATTATATTTCATAAATTAAATTTCCCTAATTTTCCTCCAAAAAGTCAAAAAATCGACCCGGGACTGCTTGGTCAAACCCAAGGTTCGGACCAAAATATTTTTACCCATTCATCCCCAAACCTGAATATATAATTGGTTTTGGAATCCGACCTCAAATTGAGGTCTAAATCCCCAAATTTTTGAAATCCCTAGTTTCTACCCTAACCCCTAACTCTACCATGAAAACTCTAGATTTTAGGTTGAAAATTCAAGAAATGTAATGGGTAATTGAAAGAAAATGGTTTAGAATCACTTACCAACAATTTGGGGGAAAATGGCTCTTGAAAAATCGCCTCTCACCATTTGGTTTTGAGAAAATGAAGTTTTGGCTAAAATCCCATTTTTTATTTTGTTAAGTGCTGGGCGACAATGCTTATCGCCTTCACGAGGGCATTGTTTCGTTTGCGAACGGTACTGGCTATCAAGCCTATGCATTCACGAGACCCAGCTCGCGTTCGCGATGAACACTCCCCTGGCCTTCGCGTTGCCGAGGCATTGCTCGTGTTCGCGATGAAGGAACGGCTGACTCCCCCTCTCCAATGCCTAACACTACGCATTCGTGATGGGCTTGTCGCGTTCGCGAAGGGTAACACCCCCATCGCTTCGCGTTCGGGACCAATCGTTCGCGTTCGCGAATAAGAAATATTCAGCTGCCCAGTTTACTCTTCGCATTCGTGAGAGTACCTTCGCGAATGCGAAGAAGTAAATGCCAGAACAACTGCTACAGCAAAATACCAGATTTCCAAAGTCCAAAACATCCCGTGGCATTTTCGAAACTCACCGGAGCCCTCGGGGATTTAACCAAATATGCACACAAGTCTAAATACATCATACGAACTTGCTCGCGCGATCAAATCGCCAAAATAACACCTAGAACTATGAATTTAGCACCAAATTAAATGAAATTCTTGAGAACAATTTAAAATTTCTATTTTCTCAACTGGACGTCTGAATCACGTCAAATCAACTCTGTTTCTCACCAAATTTCACAAACAAGTCTTAAATATCATAATGAACTTGTACCGGGCTCCGAAACCCGAATACGGATCCGGCACTAACAATGCCAAACATCAATCAATTCTTAAAAATAATTAATTTTTAGACTTTAATTTTCATAAAAAATTCATAACTTGAGCTAGGGACCTCCGAATTCGATTCCGGGAATACGCCCAGGTCCCATAATTTGATACGAACCCACCGGGACTGTCAAAATATGGATCCGGGCTCGTTTACCAAAAAAGTAGACCGAAGTCAATTAAAATCAACGTTTAAGGCAAAAGTTCTTATTTTCATTAGTTTTCCACATAAAAGCTTTTCAGAAACCTGCCCGGACTGCTCACGTAAATCGAGGAGTGTAAAAATAAGATTTTTAAGTCTTAAGAGCGCGTATTCAAGTTCTAAAACATAAGAGGACCTTTTGGGTCATCACAGGGACGAAGGGCCATTTCGTGTCAATGGGGAAAACCATGGGCTATTAAAATTTTGAGGGGCTATAAAGAGTATTTTTCCCTATATTTAACTTTGTGTTCACAAATATTAAATATATCATATAGACATCCATTATAGAGCCATTTTGGATTAGCTGATTTGAAGTAGCTGATAATCACTAGGTGCTGAAAAGCACTTTTAAGTGCTAAAACTGATTTAATAAATAAGCAGTTACGTGTTTGGATACAAGTGCTGAAATTGATAATAAACTGCTGGAGTATTTGATAAAAAAGTGCTGATAAGCTCTTTTTCTGTTAAAATGACTTAAATAACCTTAGAAGTGTTTACACTTATAAGGGCGGAATTTCTGTAAAATCTTAGATTCCAAATCGATCCAAATTCAAAATTTTCTATTTATCATTTTAGTTTAAATACAACTGTGCTTAAATAAGATAATTTTTATGATAAATATAATTTATTTTATGATAAGCATATAATCATAAGTTATAATAATTAATAAATTGATAAAAGTTTCTCAGTAAAAAATAAACCTAAATAGGACAAAATATTTGAAGAGAAACAAACACTGTCTTTATTACCACAACAATTAGAAAGCAACATACCAAAAATTTGATATGTCCTCATTTATTACATACAGTTCAAAGATTAATATACAATCACATAGATGTAAATATGCAAAGGAATAGATAATTTGCTTATCTTAAATAGTCAATGAGCATGCAGACTTGAATATTAACTCTCATCAGGAAATAGGACTGCATTGAGACATCATAGGGAGCACACATTATGACAAAACCACATGTGGGAAGAGTCAGGCAAGAAACAAGTTTGCAGTCACAGATGCACAATAAAAACAAGTTAAAACCTAAGAGATGATGCTAAACATACATCCTAGTGTCATGCTAATCAGTATTTAGACATGATGGGAGATGCACATTGTGACAAGCCAAATAATCACTAAAAGAATAGGATATCAGATGAACCAAAGACATGCTGGGGAACATATTAGCACAGAAGCAAGATCATAGAGAATGGTCTTAATACAAATTGAAACATATTGTACATGCAAGACAAGCATTGCAGAGATTCAGAGCAGTGTGAGATAGCAAGTTCATACCAAATAGTACATGTAGGGATTCTGGGATTGACACAATAGACTAATTAACTAAAGAAGATCTAAGTTATTCCATAAAACAAAATGGTTTAAACAGGGCAGGGAAAACAAGTTGAGGTAACTGTTAAGATATCAGTCAATCACTAATAGGGTATGGGGATCATGCTGAGTGACACAATAGCAGGGGAACATGTCATAATTAACACAGGAAGTTCTAGCACAAGTGTGAAGCATTCATTATAGAGAATAAGGACAAAGCAAATAAGCATGTTTTAGGGAACATTTAGGCACCAATACGCTGGCTAAACGACTTTAAGAGGGTCAGATTATCCAAGTTAGCCTTAGGCAATCTCAGAACTAGTAGCATTAGGAGGAAGTTAAATGCTAAAGAGACTTAGAACAAAGTAGAATTAACAGAATCGTGCACAAAAGTAATCCAGAAAACATATTAAGCTATGGATTTCAGAGGTGAGAACACATGTAAATCAAAGACACATGGAGATGAAATTGGAAAAGTCAAAGTGTCTTACCAGTTAAACGGACAACAATAAAGAACAAAAGATCCACAAGAACCCAGAAACCTCGAAGTGTCAAAGTTCCCAAGAGATTCGAAAGAACCCCGGGCAATGCTCGCACCAAGAGAAAGTTAGAACAGTAGACTCTCAGCGGCCTTGGCTTTCAGCTGGCCAACACAAAACACAGAACAAGATAATGAAGGAATTAATAGAGCAAAGCTTCAAATTTTAGTGAGATTATATCGATTTACCCCTTTTCCAAAAGGGGGTAGGGAGGGGTTTATATAGTGATAGAAATCGAACAAGTAAACAAGGAAAACTGTAAAATCAAACATATATAAGGAAGTATTAACATGTAGAATCAATGAAAATCATATTAGGGAAAAAATAGGTAAACCCTAGCTGACAGAAATCAATGACTGGCTAATCGGGCCCATATAGGCATGGTCTTGCTGTATATGGACTAGATATTGTCCACATTCAAACGGTTGAAGTGAATGGGAAGAATCGTAGAGATGGCACTTGCCATGTTTAGGCAAGTATTAAGTAATACCATGGAGAAACACCTAGTAGCGAAGAAACACTAGTATAGTAAGTGAATGATGGGAGAATCCCATTATCGATGGGATTAGGGAAAGATTTGGAGAAGGCGGCGATTAGGGTTTTCTGGTGGGAGAAGGAGCGTTTGAGGGTGCTGGGTAGATACAATGGGTCTCTAGGATTAGGGGGTCGGGTTTAAGAGAAAGGGTTAGATTATTAGGGGCCGTTAATCATTTGATCAACGGCCAAGATGAAAAAATGTTGTTGGGCGGGTCGTTTAAACGGGTTACCGGCCGGGTTATTTTAAAAGGGTGATTTGGTTTTGGGCTTGGGGTAATTGGGCTAATTCTGGTCCGAAAATTGGTTAAACTGGCCGTGTAGGAGATCTACACTAGTCTCAAGTCTGCTGATAGATACCACACATGAGCGATAAACACGATCTACAATAATAGAATTACCCACATGTGTGGACACATATACATGAGAACAAAAATAATCACGAGACAAAACCAGATATGAAGCAAAATAGGATGACACATAGGAATAAGTAGAGCCTGGATCACATAGAACTGAATCATCTCTATGGCCAACTAGAAAACATATGATGATGGTGTTAGATTACTCTACCTAAGGTCTAGCTGCAAATGCATAAAAATGGGCCCGGGTCCTACCACTCTGACCTTCGCCTCTCAGAAAACCTCTTGTTGGCTGGCCTCCACCTCTAATGGCCTAATATACACCTTTAATGGCCTGACCTCCACCTCTAGCAGCCTAACCCATACCTCTAGCTGGATGAGCGGGTAGTGAGGCAACCAGTGCCAGAACCATGGCATGAAAACTTTGTTGTGGCATATCACCTTATGACCTACGGCAAAATCTAGCAACATGCCTTGGATCTCCACAGGTATAACAAGCCCTCAACTATTGTGACTTATGACCCTAGAATTGGCCCTGTTGACTTGGATATACACCCTGATAACTCTGGATTGGAGGTGTACTAATAGGAGATGACGGTGCGCTGTGGGCTAGCTGCTTAGGATGAGTCACATAGGGACCACGACTACCCGAAGCACCGTGGGATGCCTGAAGCATTAACTGAATCGTCCTGGGAGGATAGCCTCTACTAAATGAACCTCTGCCTCCAGATAAAGCACCACTGAAACCACCGAAATGACAAGGCCTCTTCTCAGATACTGCCCCTATCCTGACCATAAACCATCTCGATTCGTCTACCAATCTCTACGGCCCTCTGAAAAAGAAATATTATTTATGGTCTCCTATGCCATTTGTAATACTGAAAGTAAGTCCATCAATGAATCTCGTCACTCTCTCCCTCTCAGTAGGAAGTAAGATAATTGCATAGCGAGCTAGGTCCACAAATTGGGTTTCATACTGGGTAACAGTCATGCTACCATGTTGAAGGCACTCAAACTGCCTGCGGTACTCCTCTCTCAAAGTGAAAGGAATGAACGTCTCCAGAAACATCTGCAAAAACCTCTCCCAAGTGTGTGGCGATAAACTAGCTGGTCTACTCCGCACATGCTTCTGCCACTGCAAAGTCTACTCCATTGGATCGATCATCCGAAACACTGCAAAGTCTACTCCATTGGACTTAACAATACCCATGTTTCTCAGTATTTGGAGGAAACGACCCAAATAATCATGTGGGTCCTCATAAGGTGCACCACTTCTGTTGAACAGGGAAGAGCTTTGTGAACTTAACAACCTCATCAATCCCTCAGAAGACATCGCAGGCCTCTCCCCCGTCTTTGTAGCAACAACAGGATGAACTACCCCAACTATCTGTATTGATAGAGTATGATATATGGGAGTCATCTGCTCCGGAGTGTTAGCAGCGGAAGTCTATGTTCCTTCCCTAGCCTGAGAGACGTTGGTGCTACTGGAAATGCATCGGTCTGGGCCACACACTCCATAAGGCCCACTAAACGGACTAGAGCATCCTCAGGCCCGAGAGTGGCTATAAATCACTCCAGGACATGAACAGGTCCGACTAGTAGAGTCCGAGCTGGTATATCCTCCTCATGGTAAATCTGAGGCTCCATAGTGGGTGTTGTTGCACGAGCTCTAGGCTAAGATCTATCTCTGCCTCTGCCTCTGCCTCTAGCTCGACCTCGGTCTCTACCCCTGGTAGTGGTAGCAAAAAGGGGCTCCGGAACCTACCCGACTGTAGATTTTGTGCATGTTCTCACTATCTATGAGAGAACAAGAATTGAATGATTCAAACATCAATGATAGAATAAAATCGAACGATAGGGATACAATAAGTGGAATTTTCCTAAAATTGCATAGCCTCATGAAGATAAGTGCAGACGTCTCTGAACCGATTCTCCACACACTACTAAGCTTATTCATGACTCATGAGACCTAATCAACCTAGTGCTCCGATACCAACTTGTCACGACCCGGAATTTCCAACCTCCGGACCGTGATGGCGCCTAACATCCACTTACTAGGCAAGCAGATGTTAATATAGAAATTAACCAATGTTTAACATAAGCAACATGATACTAACCACTCCCAGAAAGGAGTCACAAGTACATGAGCAACTATATGTCAAAAAGCTTAGTCTTAAATAAATACAACTGTTCGAAGGAGATACACAGTAAAGATAGGACATAGAAGGGGATTTCAAGGTCTGCGAATGCCAGCAGATCTACCTCATGTTTTCGAAGTGAATGTGATCCGAACCAACGCACCACTGAGACCAATACCAGAATCTGCCCAAGAAGTGCAGAGGTGTAGTATGAGTACAACCGACCCAATGTACTCCTTAAGTGTCGAGCCTAAGCTTGATGAGGAAGTGATGATGTTATGCAAGACACCTATGTAAAAACCTTGTGCAACTATATGTAAAGAAGCAAAATAACAAGAAGAACTATAAAATATTAACTGGGAGGGGACATGCGAAAGGGGAAATATCATAAAAACGGCAAGTACAAAATCACAAAATAAGGTCTTCTGAAAATAAGCAACAATATAACTTAGTAAATCACCAAAATTGAAAATAAAATTAGGCATTGATACTAAAATGGCACCGCATCACCCTTCATGCTTTTACTCTTGCCCTCACCATGTAATTTCGTGAAAAGGCATCGCATCACCCTTCATGCTTTTACTTACCAGTACGGCATCACCCTTCGTGCTTTTATTCTCAAATCTCTCAATAGATGATAATGAATGCAAATAAGGCACGACAACACCCTTCGTGCTTTTCTCTATTCCTCACCAAGCAACAACACAAATTCGAATAATAAAAACAAGGCAGGAAACAATTTCACTTCAGTTATAGTGCCACGATATCAAACTCAACTTTCAAAATATCCGTCATCTTTGAATTAAATAATAAATATGAAACAAATAATTAAAAGACGTAATAATTAACCTAAGCATGGATGAAATAATTAGTGAAACAATATAATATAAAGAAACAATTTCCATCCGCATGGTTTAACCCAATGACAATGCATAGATACTCATCACCTCACATATACATTGTCCCCACACATAAAACATGCAGAAAATTGACCAACAAGTCCTACTCTGTTAAACCAAGGTTAACGGCGACCCTTACTTCACTCTGCAATCAAATAAATGCTCAATTGTGGCTTTTCCTCTAGAATTAGCCTCCAAACCAATCAAATCTAACCAAAATATAGTTCAAATAATTCAAAATATGTTTTAGAAACAACCCACGAGTGAAAAAGATTCAATCTTTAATGGTTTTGGAAAAAGTCAACCCTATGCCCATTTGGTCAAAACCGAGATTAATTCGAACCAAAACCCAATTACCCATTCAACCCAAGCCTGGTTATGTGATCAGCTTTGAAATCCCACCTCAATTTGAGGTAAAAATATCAATTGGTGTTTATGCAAAATGTAAGGAAACAAGTTAAAATACACTAACCTATGAAGTTGGGATGAAAACTCTCTTCATAATAGCCTCTAGGCCGAGCTCAAACTTGAAAATGGTGAAAAATGACATAAATTTTGATTTTTAGAAGTTTAAATCACTGGGTGACAAGTGTTCTTCGCGTTCGCGAGACACCTGACGCGATCGCGAAGCATTAGCAGCCAAAAAGCCTTCGCGTTCATGAGAAACTTTTCGTGTTCGCAAAGCCTTTCTCCCACTTTCCTTTGCGTACACGAGCCAAAGCCCACATTCACGTGTGAACGGTTGCGTTAACGAAGGGTAAGCCCTCTACTGCTTCGCGTTGCGACTGGTTCTCCGCGTTCGCGTAAACGAACTCCACCCGTATCCCAGTTTCCCCTTCGCGATCGTGAGAGAGGCGTCGCGATCACGTAGCATATTGCACCAGACATCAGCAACAGTCAAAAACCAGAATTTTTCTAAGTTAAAATGCTCCAGAGCCTATCTGAAAGTGTAATAACATCACACGAACTCGCTCGCATGATCAATACACCAAAACAACACATAGAATTACGAATCAGACATCAAAATGCATGAAAATTTCAAAGAAACTAAAGAACTTCCAAATTCCCAATAGAGCGTTCGAATCTTATCAAACCAACTCCGTTTTGCACAAACTTTTGCAGACAAGTTTTAAATAGTAAAATAGGCCTATACCAAGTCCCGGACCTAAAATGCGAATCCAGTAGCCATAGCGTCCACCTACGGTCATACCTAGGAAATATGTAAGTTTTCAAAATACAAGTTTTCAACAAATCAAGTTAAAGACTACCGAATTCAATTCTGGGCATACGCCCAAGTCAAAAATTACGATACGGACCAACCGGGATTGTCAAAATACCGATCCGGGGCCGTTTACACAAAATGTTGAATGTAGTCAACTCAAGTCACTTTTAAAGCCAAAAATCATGTTTTCTTCAAAATTTCACATAAACACTCTTTGGAAGACGGCACGGACTATGCACGCATATCGAGAAATATTAAATGGAGCTAATAAAGGTTTTGAAACACAAAAATAAGGGCTAGATGCAATGTAAAACATGTAACATACACGACAAATCATAAAGAATTCACCTACATAATAATGATAACGCCCAGCTTTGACAATAATTCATCAAATAGAAACACAAACGTATGGCACCTTGTGCCCTCAATTTTGCCACAATATCAATATCCACATGTATCTCTCCGCACCTAACACAATAAAAATATCCACCCTTATCGATTTGCCCTGACAATGTAAAATATCCATATTTATTGCGGACCCTGGCAATATAACAATATTCATCCGTATCGCTCCGCCCTGACAATATAAAAATATCCATTCGTATCGCTCCGCCTTAACAATATAACAATAATCACAATCGTACGGCAAAGACATCATGCCACAATATCAATCACAATCCCACGACAAAGATATGGTGCCATCACCCCTATCAATCAGCCCAATATGTCCACATTTGCCACAATCAAAACAATGCAAGATAATAAATTATCCTCAAGAGGCATATCCTCATAACTCATCAATAAAGTACATTGATAACAACAAAAATGCAGATGTGGTTCAGCATATAAAACATGAATATGGCTAAATCAATTATAGAAACCAAATTCAAGTGGTCATACAAAGGATCACATATGTGTCACAGAGTACACACTTCCAAATGAAGGCACAACATAAGAATAAGTACGGATGTGTGTTCATAATATACATGTATCTACCTCTGAGGCAAGTTTAGCATACATCTCATGATTAGTTCATCATGTTTAAACTAAGGCACCGTTAGCCTTAACATTATCTCTAGCCTGGTTTATTACACTCAGGTAGTCAATTAATTTAATAATACATAGAATCAAGTGGAATACACATCCAAACAAGGCATAGAGTTATATAAATTCTACCCCGAGCATACATACCAATAGAACATGTATATAGGCTCGTCATCTCACATATACATCACCCAAACATGTAGCAAATAATACCAATTATTAAGAAAAATTCCCTCAACCAAAGCTAGGTAAGAGAACCAACTCCAAATCGGGGTTGAAATCTCCAATTTTCTCTTTTAGATTCACCAATAAGATGCAAAAATCAAAGATAGAATCATGAATAATAGTCCAATTTGAGTCAAGAACACTTACCCAATCCAAGTGGGTGAATATCGCCTCAAATATTGCCTCCATCCGAGCTCCAAATATCAAAATATCGTACAATGAGATTAAAGTCCCGAAATGACAACTTAATACACCGCCAAGCAAGAAAATTCGTGATCGCGTCATAGCACTCCGCAATCGTGAAGCACGAAATATGAACTTCCCAAGAGCCCTACTTTTCGAATGCAATGCTTCAGTCGCAAACGTGACGACTCAGTTGCCAAAATCTAGGCGAACGCGACAGCATCCAACGAACGGGACCAACAAGGACCCAAGCTCCAATCCCTCTATGCAAATGTGACATCCTCCGTGCGAATGTGATTCCTCCCATGCCCAGAACCTCATAAACTCGATCCATATAACGAATACGATGAACAACTTCTCAGCAACTAGACTGCATTGCACGAACGTGATGAACAATCAGTGATCGTGAAGCTCATCAGAACAACAGCATATCAGCAGTACAAAAACCATGCAAAATGATCTGAAACCTCCCTGAATCACACTTAGAGCCCCCCGGGACCCCATCCAAACATACAACAAGTCCAAATACATTATCCAAACTTATCCAAAATCTCAAAATACCATAAATAATATCAAAAACAAGTATCTAAGATCAAGGTCATTCTCTTAACTTTCAACCCTTTAAACTTTGCCGAACGAGTCTGAATCCTACCATATCAACTTGGAATGAAATCAAACTTCACGCACAACTTCCAAATGAAAAATAGACCTATTCCAATTTCGGAAATAACAATACAAACCCGATAGCTACAAAGTCGACTCATGGTCAAACTTATAAAAATTTTAAACCTTTAAATTGCCAACTTTCAACAAAAAGAGCCAAATCATCCAAGGAATTTCCAAATTCAAATTCGGACATACGCCTAAGTACAGAATCATTATACGAACCTATTGGAACCATCAAAATGCAAATCCAATGTCGTTTAATCACATGTCAAACCTCGGTGAACTCTTCAAATTAAGTCTTATAAATTGTGAATTGCTCTTTCTAATCAATCCAAACTTCTCGAAAATCAAACCAACCATGCACGTAAGTCATAATACATCATATGAAGCTACACAAGACATCATACCAGCGAACGGAAGTCAAATGCTTAAAATGACCGATCGGAACGTTACACAAATTTTGGAACTTGAACCCATTAGAACCAGTCTCGAGAGTCACCCACTCTGCTCTAGTCCATAAACAACGACTTGTGCTCTGTTAGCACATGATTTGTCTTAAGGAAGCAACCTCGGCCTTCAACAACTGAGTAAATCATTTCTCCTTGTACATTATTTCCATATAGAGCATCAAACCATATTCATTCAACAATCTCCATATATCAATAAAATGTAGTACTTCAGACCTCCAACAAATTCCTTGCTCAAGTCATCCTTGGTGACACCCTTCTCATGCCATAACTAACACATGGGTGTACCTTAGTGCAAGAACTACAACAACATAAGGCCAAATGATCAGATCATCAATGGTAGATTCTCCCACATAGCTCAAATCCATAATCATATCATCCATGAACCTACAATAATTTTTTCTCTTAAACTACCATGACCTCGCACTGTTACTCAGCTAAATTTCTCATAAGCTCATGTGGTACTAATTAAAACACATGCCAATTTTTCTACCAAACGCACACTTATCCTTGCGACAATCATATCATTTTTCTTATGCCATTGTAACGATCCGATCTGTTATTTTGTGTATTTGAGCACCATATTCCCTTTTGACTTGTTTGTGCATTTATTATTTTATGACTTGCAGGGATGGTTGGTTTCGCTTTGGGGACGTTTTGGATTGATTTTGAACAATTGGTTCTTAGTTTGGTAGCTTAAATTGAAGATATAGACTAAGGTATGACTTTTGTGAAAACGACCCCACAACTGTATTTTGTTAGTTTTAACAGGTTTGTATGGTCATTTTGGACTTATGTGTATTCCTGAAATTGGATTCGTAGGTTCCTAGGTTGGTTGGCTCTTTTTGCCGAAGGTTCACAATTTGAAGGTTTAAAAATTTTCTATGTTTTACCATAGATTGAATTTATGGCTATCGGGTTTTGGATTCGAGGTTTGGAATAGGTCTGTTTTGGTATTTGGAACATGTATGTAAAGTTTGGTTCAATTCTGAGTTGGTTCGGTGGGAATTGTCACGCCCCAAAATTGAGGAGCGCGACCGACGCTCAACTGAGTGAACCCGACCGAGCAAGCCTATTAGATTCCTGCGACCCAAACTCATTCATGGATAAGAGAATGTATGTTTTCCTTAATTAAACAATAAAGTGGTCATGTCTGTAATTACCAATTTAAAGTCTCAAATAGACAAGTAATACAACCACAACATAGCATAGTTTGTCTTTCCCAGCATCAATACACAACTACCACTATGTCTACGGAGCCTCTATAGATAAAGAAGAGTAAAATGATAATGCCGACAACAAGGCCCCGGCTATACCTCAAACCGAATACACAAAGTACAAAAGATACATGACCCCGGAATGAAGTGGGGCTCACCAAGTCAGCTGGGAGGAAGGTGTACTGCTATCACTGATCAATATCTCCTGCTGTGGAACCACCTGCATCCATTTAAAGAAGCAGCACCCCCGGCAAAAGGGACGTTAGTATCGTCGAATAGCACTAGTATGTATAACTTAACAATCTCTCAATAGAATGACAAATAATACAAACAAGATTATCATAATATCAATGAAAGCCTTAATTAACATCAAAACCTCAATTTAGGATCAAGACAATGTTCAAATTAATTTCCATATCTCACATTGGGAGATTTTTAGTATCGAAATACCATTGTCCACAATACCATTATTCACAATACCATTATTCACAAAAGCAGTACCACCGTATTCTCAGTACGGAGTCCGATCACGACCCGATCGGCTAGGCTATCTCATTAGAGACATCAACCATAATTACTCTCAATATCAATACCACCGTCTTTAACACGGAGTCCGATCATGACCCGATCGGCTAGGCTATCCATTAGGGACATCGGCCACAATCATAATTTCAATTACAATTTCCAGCATAATCACTACCATGTGTGCAGCATGGTGTCCGATCACGACCCGATCGGCTAGGCTGTCTTATTTGAGACATCAGCCTTTTTATATCAATTATTGCATTTTGTATTACTGTCACATATTTTCATTTCATTGGCACCAATGGCCATAATTATAAGATCATTCTTGGCACGTTGGCCATATTCAGTATTTTATGCTCACCTTAACAATTTAAAATATCATTATCATCATTAACAACAAATACAACTCAAATCAAGGTGTATAGTACACATGTGAGCAATTTAAAGTCTAAGGCACATAGAGATATTTCACAACATTTGGCATAATAGCCTTCATTTGAACTTGACTTAAAGTCGAAACATTATTAATGTACAGCCCATATTTTAACACATCCCCAATTGGTAACATAACATGAATAAAGCATTTGGGATGCTTGTTGAACATATATATTTCAACCCAATCTTACTCGGAATAGCTAGTTTCATAATGAACTCGGGACTTACCTAATTTACATGAATATCGTGGGATTCAATTTTATGAGAAAAGTTTAGCCAACATACCTCACTTGAGCTTCCTTACACTCTAAATGTTTCGGAATTCTTAGCAACCTCAATCTAT
Organism: Nicotiana tomentosiformis; assembly: GCF_000390325.3. Lineage (NCBI taxonomy): Eukaryota > Viridiplantae > Streptophyta > Magnoliopsida > Solanales > Solanaceae > Nicotiana > Nicotiana tomentosiformis. Next base: position 148,865,374 of record NC_090812.1, read on the forward strand.
TTTAGAAATATAACAAATTGCACCAAAATTAGGAAGATGATCATGGTTCTAGCTCACTTGAGCATTTTATCAAACACTAGGTGTGCATAAGGTTTCAATGTCCTTTTTATGAAAAACTCCATGATCCTTTGATAACACATGCATATAAAATAACCAACCCTCTTGCCCAGAAATTATCTTGCTTATTATCCATTTCTACACAAAGGTTCAAAATTAAGGGTTAGTGTGTAGAATTTTACCTCTAGGATGAAGACCTAGTGAGTTTCCCTTCTTAATCTACCAAAACTTGAGCAAGAATTGAAGAACAATTATTGGAGAACACCTTCTCACTCTAGGGCACCCTCTCTCACTCTAAAATGTCAGATAATAGCTCAAAAATTACCCAAAGAGTGTATTTAACGAAATAGGGTCGGGTTTTAAAAACCCAAAAATGGAACTCCGGAACAAGGTATGCGATCGCATAACCGATATGCGGACCGAATATCGGTCGCATAGTTGGTTACAAAATAGCAAAAAGAACTGTCTTTGTATGCGGACACTATGCGGTCCGCATAACCGTTATGCGGTCGCATAGTCGACCGCATAATTGCTTCTAATTGGTTCAATTAATTGCCTCACTTTGCGGCCATTATGCGGTCCGCAGAGTGGTTCTGCGGTCGCATAATGGACCGCAGAAATATAATTTTCCGCCAAAAAATTTCCTTTACTTTCTGATGTATTGTTCAACCCAAAAGGTTTGAGCCGCGGCGAGCTTGCGAGGTTATTTTACCTAGTCTGGCACCATGAAACATTATTTTCTTTGCATATTTTACCGGACTTTACCCTTAAGTACTTCGACATTTTCAGTGGTGTTACATTTTCCCTCGCTTAGGATCGTTCGTCCTCGAATGAGGGTAAAAATCCATCATTAGCATCTTATGCAACTCAGTTTGTTTCATACCACATTCGAGCAGCCCCAAATTTGACTAACTCCCGAAATTTCCAAATATTTTGCCAGAGTTTTCCTTGTAACTAGGCCTATCCACCTGTCAGAGAGCCCTAGAAACACATCCTAACAACATATATGTATTCCTACAATGTAACATAATTCAAAACAACACCAAATGTGGTCTCATAAATAATATATATCAAGAAAGGAACACCCTTAATGCCAATTGTTCACATGATATAAAATTCATAAAAAGTGAGTCTTATAATTTCTTTTTCCTAGACCACAATTTTTGAATACATAGTCATTCAAACAAATAAGGATACTTTTTCTTCATTTCTTCCTCGGCCTCCCAAGTAGCCTCTTCAACTTGTTGGTTTCTCCACAACATTTTCACGGAGGAAATTTCTTTATTTCTCAATTTTCGGACTTGCCGATCAATAATTGAAAGCAGAATCTCTTCGTAAGTCAATTTCTCATTTACCTCAATTGTCTCAATCGGAACGATGAGTGTCGGATCTCCAACTACTTTCTTCAACATACACACATGAAACACCGGATGTATTAATGACATCTCTGGTAGCAGCTCAACCTTGTACGCTACCTCACCGATCCTCTAAATGATTTTGTAGGGTCCGACATACCTCAGACTCAATTTCCCTTTCTTACCAAATCGCATTACACCCTTCATGGGGGAAACTTTAAAAAATACCCAATCATCTTCTTCGAATTCCAAATCTCTACGACAAACATCCGAATAGGATTTCTGATGACTCTGAGCAGTCTTCAACCGCTCCTTAATGATTTTAAATTTTTCCATAGCATGATGCACGAGTTCTGGCCCTATCAACTTTGTTTCCCCAATTTCGAACCACCCAATGGGAGATCTATATCTTCTACCATATAAAGTCTCGAATGGTGCCATTTGAATGCTAGCATGATAGCTATTGTTATATGCAAATTTTATTAGTGGTATTGATCATCCAAGCTACCTTTGAAGTCTATAACACAAGCGCGCAACATATCCTCAAGCGTCTGAATAGTCCGCTCTGCCTGCCCGCCAGTCTGCGCTGTACTAAGATTCACTTGAGTACCCAAATCTTGCTAAAATTTCTTCCAAAAACTAGCAGTGAATTGTGCCCCTGATCACAAATGATGGAAACTAGGGTGCCATGCAACCTTACTAATTCTTTGATATACAACTGAGCATATTGCTCCACTGTATCGGTAGACTTAACCGGCAAAAAGTGTGCTGATTTCGTGAGTCGATCCACAACCACCCAAATTGAGTCAAACTTGTGTGGAGTGCACGGTAATCCTACCACAAAGTCCATATTAATCATTTCCCATTTTCACATTGGAATTTCTATGTTCTGTGCAAACCCACTGGGTTTTTGGTGTTCGGCCTTCACTTGCTGATAATTTAAACATCTTGCCACAAAGTCCGCCACATTCCTCTTCATATTATTCCACCAATAGACTTCCTTAAGATCATGATACATTTTTGTAGAACCTGGGTACACGGAATATCTAGAAGTGTGAGCTTCAGTCAAAATTCGTTCACGGAGACCATCCACATTTGGAACACATAGTCGCCCTTCGTACCTTAGTGTACCATCATCCATGCCAAGAGAAAAGGCCATAGTCGACCGCATAATTATTTCCAATTGGCCCACTTAGCTGCCTTATTCTGCGGTCCGCAGAGTAGTTCTGCGATCGCATAATGGACTACAGAAATGCACTTTTCCGCCCAAAAATTTCCTTTACTTTCCGGTGCATTGTTCAACCCAAAATGTCCGAGCACATAAGCCTAGTCCGGCACCATGAAAAATTATTTTCTTTTCATATTTTACCGGGCTTTACACTTAAGTACTTCAAACTTTTCCAGGGTGTTACAGGAATCAGACATTTAGTTATGATTTTAGGTATTCTTGAGTTTCACTGTTATTTTCGATATGTATTTTGGTGTCTCATTCATGGTTCGAGAAGTTACTTTGGTATTTTGAGCTCAAGAACGAGTTTATATGATTTGTTAGGCTTGAGGTTCCAGATGTGAGGTTCAGACATGTTTCAGATTGGTTAGGACTTGATTCATAACTGTTTGTGGTGCTGCGACTATTGAAATTGCGAGCACTAGTTTACAATTGCAAAGTGGGCCAGGGGGGTGTCATATGTCACAAATACAACGAATTGATCACATTTGCAAATATGGTACTGTGCTTGGGCAGGTCGCATTTGCGACTACTTGGTCTCATTTGCGAATGGGTCTAGAAACGCAAATGCAAATCTCGGGTCGCAATTGCGACATCTCCTTGGGCTGACATGGTTCACCTTTGTGATCCTTGTGTCGCATTTTCAATCCTTCGGTCGCATTTTGGACTTTTGCATCTGACAAATAGTGAGATTTCGGGACTTTGTCTCATTTTATCACACTTTTGAGCCCTAAACTCTGTGGGAGGCGATTTTAGGAGGAGATATTTATACAAGCTATTGGGTAAGTAATTTTGATTCAATTATGATTATGTAACATGATTGTTAATCAATTTTAACATCTAAATCATGAGATTTTAAGAGAAATATTGGGGATTTTAGACTATAATTTGAAAAAATAAAAATTTGATATTTGAGAGTCGAATTCGACTCGAATTTGTAAACGAAACAAATATATGGACTCGTGGGGTAATGGGTAATCGGGATCTACCATTCGACTCGGGTTTTGACGGGGCGGGCCCAGGGTTGAATTTTATTGACCTTTGGGGAATTGTGTAAAGATATTAGCTTTATTAATTGAAATTTGTTTCTCTTGCACTGTTTGCTATTATTATGTTTTTTTAGCTAGATTTGAGCCGAGCGGAAGTGAATTTTAAAGGAAAATCATTTTTAGAGTTTTGAATTATCCTAATTAAGGTAAGTATGTTGCCTTACTTTGTGTGGGGGAATTACCCCTAAGGATTTGGTCTAATTTGCATTAGTTTTACTATGTGAAACGACGCGTACATAAAGTGATGAGTGTGTACACGGGCATATGTGTGGTAATTGATCGGATTAGACCCTAGGCTATTAATATGCCTTAAATTGAAGTTGTTTGTTATATGAAGCACGTTTTATAGTTGATTCACTACCCGCTCCCTTATGTTATTATTGTGATTGTTGTACACATTATTGTTGAGTCGTGGGCTATATAATGTTTTGTTTTTGGTATTGTTGTTTGGGCGGTGTTGTGGCATATGTGCACGTGTTGTGCAGGTAGATTGTTGTGTTGTGAGTGAGATGCGCGTGCCTCCACATAAGGGTGGTGTGTATTGATGCGCATGCGGTAGATAAAGGGGCTTATGAGCGTATTGCAAGTAAGGAAAATACGTCATTATGATGCACACACGGCGAGATAACCGAGCTTATGCGCGTATAGCTATATAGGAGAGATATTTCAAATGTGATGCTTACGCGGCATCATAAGTTTCATTTGTGATTATGTTGTGTGTTACTACGGGGTGATTCTTCTTGTTATTCTTGTGTTGGAACGGGTTGATGATTTGTACATGTCATTATTTTCTTTAAATGATTTCACTTTGTGTTTTACGAGTTGGATAATTTCCCATGTTATCATATGTCTATTCTTTGTTGCTATTTATTTGATTATGCTTTCTGTTGTTAGTTTCATACTGATATTCTGCACAGGTTATTTATCTAGTGAGGGTCTTGACTTGAACCTCATCACTATTACACCGAGGTTAGTATTGATACTTATTGTGTATCGATTGTCGTGTCCTCATACTACGCATCTATACATTTTTTGTGGAGATCCAGGTACCTCGGATCATGCTGGTCGCTAGCAATTTGAGCCAAATTTGTGGAGACTTCAAGGCAAACCTGTTGTTATGCTCTCATGCCTTGAAGTCACCTTATATTGTTTCTTTATTACTGTTTATGAATTTCAAACAATGATGTACACTTTAAGACTTATCATGTACTTCTTGTAGACCTTATGACTCCGTATTACTGGGTATTGGATGTATGACTGTTGTATTCACTTTACGGCTATGTTATGGAATTTTCCAGCTTTTATTTAATGGTTAAGTTGCATTATTCAATTTGATCACATCATGTTTTAGCCTTAACTAGTCTTAGAGACTAGATGCCATCACGATCCTTAAGGTTGAATTTTGGGTCGTGACAAGTTGATATTAGAGTCCTAGGTTCATAGGTTTTACAAGTCATAAACAAGTTTAGTAGAGTCTTACGGATTTATATGGAGATGTCTGTACTTATCTTCAAGAGGCTACAAAATTATTAAGAAATTCCACTTCTTTCATTCCTCATCGTGCAGATTCATTGATTTCGTAATTTGAGCCTTTGTCTTTTAATTCTCTCGCAGATGGTGAGGACACGAGCTTCAGTTACTGATGGTGCTGCCCCAGGTGCCCGTGTTGCTAGAGGCCGTGGCAAAGGCCTAGGTAAAGGTGGAGTACATGCTTTAGCGAGGGGCCATGCTAGGGCCGGGACTAAGGAGCCACCTGTAGCTTCGATTGGGGAGTAGGTACCCAAGGCGCCTGTTGCTATCCCTGGACTTCAAGATACTTTAGCGCACTTCATGAGCATTTTTGGTACCTTGGCTCAAGCGGAATTGATCCCCGTTGCACCAGCTACTTCTCAGGCTGGGGGAGGAGCTCAGACTCCCACCACTCGTACTCCAGTGCATCGGGCTCATGTTGATTAGGTTATGGGTATTATGTCGGTGCATCCCATAATTGCGGTTCAGTCTTAGCTCAGGCTAGTGGTTTTAGAGGAGGAGAAAAAGAGGTTAGAGAGGTTCAAAAAGTATCATCCTCCTACTTTCGGTGGTGCAACTTCTGAGTATGTACAAGGTTTTCTAGACCAGTGTCATCATATTCTATGCACTATGAGCATAGTGGAGTTGAGTAGGGTCGGTCTTACTACTTTCCAGCTGACGGCGCTGACATAGAGATGGTGGAAGACTTATGAGGAGAGCAGGACACTTGGCGCAACGCCACTTACTTGGGCTCAGTTCACTGATATAATTTTGATGGAGTTCATTCCATAAACCCTCTAGGATGCGTTGCACATCGAGTTTGAGTAGTTGCGCTAGGAGACTATGATTGTGTCCGTGTATTCTATGAGGTGTAGTGAGTTATCACATCATCCACCTACTTTAGTTTCCATTGTTATAGAGAGAGTCCGCAGATCTATTGAAGGTCTTGGTTATGGCCTTAGATTTGGGATGACACGAGAGGTTGGAGACTGATACTCTATTTCACCAGGTTATGGAAATCGCTAGGAGGTTTGAGTGTATCTAAGGCCAGGAGATGGAGGATAGGGTGGCCAAGAGGCCTCGAGATTTCGGAGCATTCAGTTGTTACCACTCTGTAGTTTTAGCTCGTCATGGTAGAGGTTATATCAGTCGACCGGTTCACTCTGCACCTCAAGTTACTAGCTAAGCTACAACTACTCAGGTACCTCAGAGTACTCATTTTGGACAGTCATCTTGTAGTGCACCTTCTACACGGGGTTCCTACAACAGTTACTCTATCCATCCGGGTCAGACCCAGTACCAACACCAACGCCCACAAAGAGGTTTTTTATAGTACATAGTGAGAGATTGTCTTAGGATTCAGAGGGGTGGATCTCGCAGGGTACCCAAGCTATGGTTTATGCTCTAGTTGCTACTCCACCTACACAGCTAGATAGAGATGGAGGATAGGTAGGTAGAGGACGTCCTATAGGGGGAGGTCAAGCCTATTGTTAATCTTTCCCTGGTATGACTAAGTCTGTTGCATTTGACATCACGGGTATTGTTTCGATTTGTCATAGAGATGCCTCAGTTTTATTTGATTCGGGTTCCACTTATTCGTATGTGTCATCCTATTTTGCTTCATATTTGGATATGTCTCGTGATTATTTAAGTACCCATGTTTATGTGTCCATGCCTATTGGGGATTCCATTATGATAGGCCGTGTCTATCATTCTTGTTTGTTCACTATCGGGGTAATGCGACTAGGGTTGACCTTCTGTTATTCAATATGGTGGATTTTGATGTGATTTGGGGCATGCATTAGTTATCACCATATCACTCTGTTCTTGATCGTCATACTAAGACCGTGTTGTTAGCTATGCTGATTGTCGAGGTTGGAGTAGAGAGGCTCATTGGGTCACGTTCCCAGCAAGGTGGTGTCTTTCCTGAAGGCACAACATATGGTAAAGAAGTGGTGCTTGGCATACTTAGGCTTTGCGAGGAATGTTATTGTTCATACTTATACCATTGAGTCAGTTCCAGTAGTGAGAGAGTTTCCAAATGTGTTTCCAATAAACCTATTGAACATGCAACTCGATAGGGATATTGATTTTGGTATTAACTTGGTACCAGGCACTCAACCCATCTATTCCACCATAGCGCATGGCACGAGTAGAGTTGAAGGAACTAAAGGAACAACTTCAGAAGTTACTTGATAATGGTTTCATCAGACCGAGTGTTTCTCCTTGGGGTACTCCAGTTGTATTTGTGTAGAAAAAAGATGGATATAAGAGGACGTGCATTGATTATAAGCAGTTGAACAAGGTTACCGTCCAGAACAAGTACCCACCACCACGTAATGATGACTTGTTTGATAATGTTCAGAGTGCTAGGGTATTCTCGAAGATTGATTTGAGGCCAGGGTACCATCAGTTGAACATCGAGGCTTCAAATATTCCAAAGATGGCGTTCAGGACCCGCTACGGCCACAATGTGGTTTTGGTGAAGTCTTTTGGGCTGACCAATACCCTAGTAGCTTTCATGCACTTGATGAACAGTTTGTTCTACCCATATCTTGATTCCTTCATCATACTGTTCATTGATGATATATTGGTGTATTCTTGCAGTCGGGAGGATCATACGCAATACTTGAGGATCGTGCTCTAGACTTTGAGAGTGAAGAAGTTATATCCTAAGTTCTTCAATAGCAAAGTTTTTGCTAGGTTTAGTGGAATTCTTTGGCCACATGGTGTTCAGTGAGGGGATTAAAGTGGATTCGAAGATGATTGAGGAAGTTCAGTGTTGGCCCAGGCATTATAATGCTAGTAAGATCTGGATTATTCTTGGCTTGGCTATGTATTATTGCCGTGTCGTGGAGGGTTTTTCATCTATCGCAGCTCTTTTGACTAGATTGACTCAGAAGGATGCCCCATTTTGGTGGTCTGGTGAGTGCGATGAGAGCTTTCAGAAGCTTAAGACTAGCTTGACAATAACTCCAATTCTGGTTTTACCTTCAGCTTTGGGTTCTTATATTGTCTATTATGATGCTTCACGAGTTGGAATTGGGTGTGTGTTGATGCAGGAGGGTAGAGTGATTGATTATGCTTCGCGTTAGTTGAATCCTCATGAGAAGAACTACCCAATACACGATTTGGAGTTGACAACCATTGTTCACGCACTAATGATTTGGGGGCATTACCTCTACATAGTGTCTTATAAGGTGTTCAAGGATCACAAGAGTATACAACACTTATTCAGACAAAAGAAAGGACTATGATATCACCATTCTTTATCATCCTTGAAAGGCCAATGTGGTGGCTGATGCTTTGACTAGGAAGGCTGAAAGTATGGGAGTCTTGCTTTTATTCAAATTGGGGAGAGACTATTACCTTTGTATGTTCAGGCTATAACCTATAGGTTCGTGAGGTTGGATGTTTAGGAGCCTAGACAGGTTCTTGCTAGTATGGTTTTATGGTCGTCTTTGTTTGAGCGCATCAAGGTGTGTTAGAATGGTGATCCCCACTTTCTTGTCCTTAAAGACAAGGTACAACACGGTGATACCAAGGAGGTGACTATTGGTGATGATGGGATGTTGAGTCTTCAGAGACGGATTTGTGTGCCCAATGTTGATGGGTTACGCGAACTGATTCTTGAGGAGGCACATAGTTTTTGATTTCCATTCATCCGAGTGCAGCGAAGATGTACCATGATTTACAGCAGTACGCATCATATTTTTGGATAGTCCTGCAGCGTGAGCTGGGCACACAAGTCGAGCTGAGTACAATATTTCATCCACAAAAAATAGGCAGTACGAGCACATTATTAATTTTGGGGGTTTGTGGGATCAGTTTCTACCGCTAGTAGAGTTCGTCTATAACAACAACTATCAGTCGGGTATCCAGATAGCTCCATACGATTCCTTATATGGGAGGCGATGTCATTTTCCGATTGGTTGGTTTGAGTCTGGAGAGGCTAGGTGGTTTGGCACTGATTTGGTTTTAGATGCCTTGGAGAAGGTGAAGTTGATTCAGGATCGACATCGTACAGCGTAGGCCAAGTAGAAGATGCGGAATTCATGGTGGGTGAGAGGGTTCTACTCAGAGTTTTTCCTATAAAGAGTGTTATGAGGTTCATGAAGAAGGACAAGTTAAGCCCTCAGTATATTGGCCCTTTTGAGATTCTCGAGAGAGTGGGTGAGGTGGCCTAAAGACTTGCATTGCCACCCAGCTTATCAGGAGTTCAGCCAGTGTTTCATATTTCTATATTCTGGAAGTACTATGGCGATCTGTCACATGTGTTAGATTTTAGCTCGGTGCAATTGGACAAGGATTTTACCTATGTTGAAGATCTGATGGCTATTTTGGATAGGTAGGTCCTAAAGTTTAGGTTAAAGAACATTGTATCTGTGAAGGATCTATGGAGAGGTTCACTAGTCCAGAAGGTGACTTGGAAGACTAAGCATGATATGTTAAGTCGTTATCCTCACCTTTTTGGCATCTTAGGCATGTCTCTAATCTCATTCGAGGATGAACTTTTGTTTAAGAGGGGGAGAATGTAACGACCCGATCGTTCATTTTGTGTATTTGAGCCCCACTGAATTTGTGGGTTTATGACTTGCTGGGATGGTTGGTTTTGCTTCGGTGGTTTTGGATTGATTTGGAGAAATTGGTTCTTAGTTTGGAATCTTACGTTGGAAATGTTGATCGATGTTTGATTTTTGTAAAAACGACCACTGAACGATGTTTTGATAGTTCCAATATGTTATTATGGTAATTTTGGACTTAGGCGTATGTCCGGAATTGGATTCGGGGGTTCCTAGGTTGAGTTGGCTCTTTTTACCAAAGGTTGGCAATTTGAAGGTTTTACCAAAGGTTGGCAATTTGGATCGGGGTTGGCTTTTGATTTATGCATTTGGATTAAGTCTTCATTTGGAACCTGTGTGTATCTTGGATAACTTTGTATGAGGGAATTACCCCTTAGGATTTGGTCTAATTTGCATTAGTTGTAGTATATGAAACGACTAGTACATAAGTTGATAAGTGTGGGCGTATGTGTTGTAATTGATCGGATTAGACCTTAGGCTATTAATATGCCTTGAATTGAAGTTTTTTTTTATAAGAAGCAAGTTTAATTGTTAATTTACTCCCCGATCCCTTGTGTTATTATTGTGATTCTTGTACAAATTATTGTTGAGTCGTGGGCTTTATATTGTTATGGTTTTGGTATTGTTGTTTGGGTGTAGTTGCGGCATATGTCCACAAGTGATACGGGTTGATTGTTGTGTTGTGAATGAGTTGCGCATGACAGAAGGGTGGTGTGTATTGATGCGCATGTGGCGAGATAAGGGGGTTTATACGTGTGTTGCAAGTAAGGGGAAACACATCATTATGATGCATATGCAGCGAGATAAGGGGGCTTATGTGCGTGTAGCTATATATGGAAAATATTTCAAATGTGAACCTCACGCAGCATCACGAGGGTAATTTGTGATTATGTTAGGTGGTACTTCGAGGTGATTATTGTTGTTATTCAAATGTTGGAACGACTTGATGATTTGAACATGTCATTGTTTTCCTTAAATGATTTCACATTGTGTTTTGCAAATTTTGAATAATTTTTCGTGTTATCAGACGCCTATTTTTTGTTGCTATTTATTTGGTTCTGCTTTCCGTTGTTGGTTTTATACTGATATTATGCGCATGTTATTTGTCTAGTGAGTTTCTTGTCTTAAACCTCATCACAACTTCACCAAGGTTAGTATTGATACTTATTGGGTACTGATTATGGTGTACTCATACTATGCTTCTGAATATTTTTGTGTAGATCCAGGTACCTCGGATCTAGCTGGTCGATAGAGAGTGGAGCCAGAGTTATTGAGACTTCAAGGTATACTTGTTGTTCCTCTTACATGCCTCGGGTCACCTTCTATTGTTTCTTTATTACTATTTATGTATTTCAAATAGTAATGTACACTTTGAGACTTATCATGTACTTCTTGTAGAGCTTATGACTCCGTATTACCGGGTTTTGGGCTGTATGACGGTTGTATTCACTTTACCGCTACGTTATGGCATTTTTCAGCTTTTATTTAATTGTTAAGTTTCTTTATTCTGTTTGATCACATCATGTGTTAGGCTTACCTAGTCTTAGAGACTATGTGCCATCAAGATCCTTAAGGTAGGATTTTGGGTCGTGACAGCAGTCTAAACCCTCATCATAGTACCTACATTCTACTGGATAGAAAGAAAACTCTTCATAAGAACCCCTTAAGAAGTCATATAGTCTCAAGCCTTTTCCAAGGAGATAACCAACATGTTTATCCCAATGCAACCTCGTTCTGTGACCCTACCCTAGTTACAACCTCTATGAAATCAATTGATCCTTTCTATTCTACACGCTTCCACAAGCTGTAAGAATAAGTTTTATTCTACTAATGACAACTGAAGGATCCATCGATATATCCATATCTTAAGACTGTAATGCACATCAAGATGATGATTAAGCGCCTATATTCCCTTTGTATTTCCAACAAATCTTTCTAATCATATCCAAATCTTCAAAGTGTAGTCCTTAGAGATATATGTATTACAAAGTTGTCTTGCTAACTCTTACCAACATATTCTCCATTTTATTTCAAGGATGTAGAAGACCAATGGTGAAAACAAAGCTATCTTATTACACATTATTCCATCATTTCCGCTTCTAGGGACACTACCGGATAGAAGAGTCCAAAATTATATGCTCACTTAATTGAGTCCCCCGAGCCAAAGTTGTGGTCCATAGCTGGCTAGAAGTCTTTTGGACTGGACTACCTTTATAATACGAAAAAGCATATTATACCACATCTGCAACATCATCACAAGCTATCGGTGCCTAACTGATATCAAGTCCTCAAAATCACATACAAACGAACAAAAGGAAACTGAAGATTTAGATTTCAAGGAGAAACTAAGTCTCATGATAAGGATAAAAAGAAAGTGAAGTTTTATGGATGTCATGTAGCCTCTCTAAGATAAGTATGTATGTCATCATACCGAACTGTAAGACTCTACTAGATATTTGCTCGAACCTAGTGTTGTAATACCAACTTTGTTACGATCCAAATCCCACCAAATTATGATGGCACCTAACCCAACCCGCTAGGTAAGCCAACTACGATATAACACAACATGAGCTGAAGATTATAAAATAAATAATAAAATGAGAGCGCAAAAAGAAATATAATTATCCCCAAGAATTGACAGTACAAATTATGATCCATTGGGCATAAGAAGTACAACATTGATATGAAGAAAATACATTATTTGCTCAGAATTTATAGTAAGAAAAATACGAGTCTAAACTACAATGAACAAAATGGTAATTTGCAACTGGAACACTTGTACATCTTCAATTCTAGCTTTCGTCTTCCACAATAGCTCAACTCCAAAATCTGGACGCGAGGTGCAGAAGTTTAGTATGAGTACAATCGAGCCTATATACTCAGTAAGTATCAAGACTAACCCCAACAAAGTAGAAGCAATGCTTAGTTGAAAGATACTCACTTTATATAACCTGTGCAACTCATAAGAATATATAATAACAAAGAAATAATCAAGATGCAACCAAAGAACAACGAATATCAACAATAAGGTGCACAACCAAAGAAAAAGGTAATAAGCATGTTGCTCTAAATAACTAGATCAAAGCACATTGAAATGCACCAATTTTTTATGTAAAGAATAATTGCACCAAGTAGCATTAACTCTAATATTTCTACATGAATGTAAAGTATCTATGCATAATAAAGGTTCAATTTCACATCAATTCTCAAATAGAATTTATATAATACTCCTACATAAGTTAAAAATGTCTATGCATGATGAAGACTCAACTCGTAAATCAAAATGAACCTCTCCAAGTGTCTTATAATTCACTAACAAGACCCATGCATATGTCAAAAGCATGAATGTGCATATGTCGATGATATGCATGAATTCTTGTACATGAATCTAGGATGTCAATGCATAGGAAAGACTCAATCATAACCAATAACTAGCACATCTTATGTGCACGTCCCGCATGCTCCAACACTATTCGTGTATCACCTTCGCTCATAGGGCCCAATATATCTAGGGTGATTATCTAAATATGGAGGAACAAATCTATATCCAAGTGTTGCACGACATACATTTTGTGCCATAACAATATCAATATCACAACAATCGCATGATAGAAACCTCATGCCATAACAATATCAATATCACAACAACTGAATAGCATAAGCCATCGTGCCACAATAATAACACCACGACATAATCCTTGTGTCATAACAATAACTGCACGGATAACTTAAGTGCTATAATCATCTCAACTACACTAATAAATCATTTTCATGACCTTAATCCTACTGTAGGGGTCGTGATGACACATAATATTTAAGACTAGGTAAGCTTATCACTTAATAACATGTAGATCAACAGATCATGAGATAGTAAGAAAAAAATTAATATAAAACGATAAATATAGTTAATACAATTCAAAGGCAATACTCAAACATCTTCCCAGAACTAGGTGGTATAGAGTCATGAGCTCTAACTGAATATATACAAAATATTCAAATAGATACAATATTGTTCGAGTGCAAATTAATCGTATCTATATAAAAAGATAAGACTCCAATGGACTACGATAGCATGTAGCTCTACCTTGATTCCTCGCGAACAAGTAAGCTCTCACTCTTAGGGTCCGCTGCCACCAACACCTAAATATGCACAAAAATATACAAAAGTGTAGTATGAGCACACCACAATCGATACCCAGTAAGTATCAAGACAAACCTTGGTGAATTAGTAACGAGGTTCAAGATGTGAGATACTCACTAGATAATAACCTGGATAATATATCACTAACTGGAAATAAAATATGTAAAGGAAACCAATATCAACCATCTCGTAGAGCATGTGATAACAACTAAATATAGAGATTCCATCTTTGTCAACAAATCATCAAATAGAAGTGTGGCATGATAAATTAAACTAATAACTCATTAAATATACAAGACGAAAACTTTTAAGAAACAAGAGATCAAACTATCAACCTTGCACATATCGCCATCCTAAATCATCACATAACAATATCAACAATTCCACCCTTATTTTGTCGCATGTGCACATAACAATGAAATATCTCCCTTATTTTACCACATGCGCATATCGCCATAATTATTCGCCACGTGGAAAACTTAAGAAAAATGCCAAACTTATTTCTCCTCACACGCACAACAATAGACACAATCTCATGACAAAGATCTCGTGTTGACACTCCCAATCAATCCTCTCAACATGTCCACACGTGCTACGATTATCACAAACACATAATACCAAAACCTCATCAAAGGTATAAGCTCATAATTTATTAGCAAGGTGCACAAGGATATAAAAATAGTAAGGATATGGGCGGGTCTTTAACATATAAAGAAGTTCTACGAGTAATTCAATTGTAATGATCATGTTCACGTAGCCACAAAGTGATTAAGCATGCTTCATATAAAATACATCCCTAAATTAAGGTATATTAATATCCTAAAGGTATAATACGGGCATAAACCACACATACGCCGGGTAGACGTCGTTGTTCACATAACACAAGTAGGCAATTAAGGTCAAATCCTAAGAGGTATTCTCCTACATAAGGTTGGGCAAGATACTTACCTCAAACAAGCTAATTCAATACTCCAAAATAGCCTTTCCTTTAAAATTCACCTCCGTCCAGCCCAAATCTAGCGAAAATGACTCAATAATACTAAATAATGCTAAAGGAATCAATTCCAAATAATAAAGGCCAAATCTTTATCCATTCCCCAAAAAGTCAACAAAAGTCAATCCCGGGACCGCACAGTCAAAACCCAAGTCAAGGGGTAGATCTCGACTACTCATAACCCCTGCATCCAAATATATAATTAGTTTTCGAAACTGAGTCCAAATTGACTCTCAAACCCCCAATTTTTCTTTTTCAAAACATAGCCAAAAATCCCCAAATATTCCTTTCACATTTCATGATTTTGATGTAAACATCCATAAGGAATCAAGTTATATTATCAAAACTAAGTGAAAATCACTTACCCAATAGTTAAGTGTGAAAATCTCCTTCAAAATTCACCTCCCACCAAGTCTAGGTCCAAAAATTTGATAAAATAAGATTGAGTCACGAAATAACCAATAATAAACTAGCTATAGATGTCACATTTGTGACACAAGGTTTGCAAACGTGACCCCGCTAATGCAGCCAATGGATCAAAAATGCGAAGACTGCCTAGCCAAGAGGATACCAAATTGTGACCAAGCACTTCGCTATTGTGAATACCTACTACCCCATCCTTTATTGCAAATGCGATGACTACTTCGCACATGTGAAGTCTCAGCCGCCTCCCCATTGTGGCCGTTGTGACCATCTTTCTCGCAATTGTGACTTCCACCAGGCATCCCTCCCTACTATAAATGAGATATAATTACCATAAATGCGGCCATCACAATTGCGAGCAGGCTTTTGCAAATGCGAGATTTACAGCACCAACAATAGCATAAGCCAACAAAAATACTCTGAAAGTATTTTGAAGCTTACCAATGTAATGACCCGAATAGTCGTTTTGTATATTTGAGCCCCATTCCCTTATTTAGTACTCCCCATAGATGTATTTGTTGTTATGAGACTTTTGAGGATAGTTGGTTTGGTTTCAGGGAGGTTTTGGATTGAATTGGAACACTTAGTTCCTAGTTTGGAAGCTTACATTGCAAGTGTTGACCAAGTTTGACTTTTGAGTTTTTGATCTCAGATCAGAGTTTTGATAGTTTCGTTAGGTCCGGATGGTGACTTTAGACTTAGCCGTATATCTGGATTCATATTCGGATTTAGAGGTTCCAATGTAGAATTGGATTTAATTGGTGAAAGCTGGAAGTTTGAAGGTTCGAAAGTTCATAGGTTTGACCCATATTTGACTTTGAGGTTATCAATGTCACTTTGGGATTTCGAGCCCTGGAGTAGGTTTGTATGGTGATTTATGACTTGTGTGTAAAATTTAAGGTCATTCTGAGTTGTGTAGGCATGTTCGGCGTTAGTTTGAAATTCGAAAATTTGGATTAGTTCATAAAGCTTGAATTAGTATGTGATTCGCGATATTGATTTTTGTTGTGTGATTTGAGGTCTCAGTTAGGTCTATGTAATATTTTGGGATTGGTTGGTGTGAATGGATGGGGTCCTGCATGCCTCGGGTGTGCTTCGGGTGAGTTTCAGTCCATTTCACTCATGTTTGGAGTTGCCGATTTCTGGTGTTCTAGTGTTCATCGCGATCGTGGAAGGTATGTCGTGGTTTTTCTCTTCACATTTGTGATGAGGTTGTGGAGTTCCTGAAGCATTGAGCACAGTAGTCATCGCATTCGCATACAGGGAGTCGTGTCCGCGTAGAAGGAAAGGCCGGATGGGTCATGAGACATTTAGCTGATGCGTTCGTTTCTGTTGGTCTGCGTTCGGTAGGCTCAAAAGTGGAAGGTATTGCATTCACAACCAGGTCCTCGAGTTCGTGAAGAAAGGGGCAGCAGCTGGGCAAAGTTTCGCCTTCGCGATCGCAAAGGTTGTCCCGCGATCGTGACATGTATAAATTGGAAGATTTATTTTATACTATATTTCGAGGGTTTGAGTTATTTTATCACATTTTGAGATTGGGAGCTCGGATTTTTTCGCCTTAACTAAAGTGTATATTTGTTATTTGAACCCCGATTTGGAATCGCAATTGGATGAAACTTGTATGGTTGGACTCGTATTCGAATCGGTATTCGGAATTTGTGATTTTTTGCCGAGTTTTGAGGTGCAGGCCTAGGGTGAACCTTTTGGGTTGACTTTGCATATTTAAATTAATATCATAGCTTTATCGTTTGGGGCTATTTTCTATGGCTTATTGATAGTCTTAAGTTATTTTGACTAGTTTCGAGCCGTCCGGAGGTTGACTCACGTTGGAAGGGATTTTTAGTATACTGATTTTGCTTGTTTGAGGTAAGTATATTGCCTAACCTTGTGTGGGGGAATACCACTTAGGATTTAGCCTTAAATGTTTATTTTTGTTATGTAAAAAGAGACGTGTACGTGAGGTGATGAGCGTCTATACATGTGCTATATGTGATATTTGACCGCATTAGATCATTGGCTATTAATATGCCTTAATTTGATAAAAACAATTTTATGAAACATTCTGAGACCACTTTGTGACTACTTGATCTTGACCACTACATTGACTTAGTCATAGTCATGCTTTATTTGTTGAACAATCCTCCACTCTTATGTTATTGTTATGTCTTTGTGCACTTTATTGATGAGATGTGAGCTTATATCTTGATGAACCTTCTGTGTTATTATTTTTGTGATATCGTGTCACTTGTGGACATGTTGAGCGTACTGGTTGGGGTGTCAGCACGAGGTATTGCCATGCGATTGTGTCTATTGTTGTGCGCATGGGGCGAAATAATGGTGGCATTATCTCGGGATGTCCACGTGGCAAGGGAGGCATTTCATTGCTGTGAAATAAGGGAGGCATTTCATTGTTATGTGCACATACAACGAAATAAAGGCGGTATTGTTGATGATGTTATGTGATATTTTGAGGGGGTCTTTCTTGATGTTGTTTTTGTGTTGAGACGGTGTTGATATTTTGATAAAATACTTGTTTCTTAAAGTTTCCATCTTGCACTTTGATGCGTTGTTGATAGTATTTGACATGATATCACATGCATCACTCCTATTTGATGCCTTGTTGATAAAGATGGGTTTTACTACATTGAGTTGTTATCACACCTTCTAAAGAGATTGATGTTATTGTTTTCAATAAAACATTCTATTGTCAGTTCTTTTTTAATATTCAAGTTATTTGACTAGTGAATATCACATGACTTTAACCTCGCCGCTACTCTACCGAGGCTAATCTTGATACTTACCAGGTACTGATTGTGGTGTACTCATACTATGCTTTAGTACATTTTTGTGCATATCTAGGTACTTCCAATTGGGTTGATCGATAGGGAGGCATTGTGCTTATTTGAGACTTCACAATATCCCTGAATGTTCCATTCGCAAGCCTTAGAGTCACCTTCCATACATTATTTCTATTGTTTTTTGTATTTCAAACAATACTGTATTTTGAGTTACTTTCATGTATTCAGTCAGAGCTCGTGAATCTATTCTACCTAGTTCTAGGATATGTTTGTGATTATTGCCGTTTTGGCTAGTATCACCTATATTTCTGCATTTATGTTAAACTCTGCTATATTATATCATGTTTTTACTACTTTAAAATTTGATAAGTGATCGGCTTACCTTGTTTTAGAGACTATGTGCCAACACGACCCCTGTGGTGGGATGCGGATCGTGACAAGTTTGTATCAGATGTCTAGGTTTATAGATTCTATGAGTCATGAGCAAGTTTAGTACAGTCTTACGGATCAGTACAGAGTTGACTGTACCTATCTTTGAGAAACTATTAGGAAGATTTCACTTCTTTCATTCCTTACAGTAAGATTTTATTAATTTTAGAGTTTGAGCCTTTGTCTTTCTATTCTCTCAAAGATGGTGAGGACATGCTCTACTGGATAGGAAGATAAGACACTCGCGCCCCCTGCTAGAGCCGCAAGAGGCCGGGGTCGAGGTAGAGGTCGAGGTCGAGGTCGAGGTCGAGGAGGAGTACGTGCGAAAGATAGAGCACCTGCTAGAGTAGCAACTATGGAGCCTCCAGCAGCTTTAGTTGAGGATCAGGAGCCTGAGCATGTTGATTAGGCACCTGTGAAGCCTATTGCTATGTCGAGGCTATAAGAGACATTGGCAAGCTTCCTGAGTATGTTTGGACTTTGGCTCAGGCGGTTAAAGACAGTGGTTGCAGTTCAGCCCGAGGTAGGGCCAGCTGTGTCAGTTGAGGGGCAGAGGAGTTTGGAGAGGTTTCAGAATTTCCATCCTCCCCACTTCAGTGGATGGGATTCTATGATGCACAAGATTTCTTAGATCAGTGTCACTGTATTCTGCATACTATGCGTGCGATGGAGCTGAGCGGGGTCGACTTTACCTCTTTTTAGCTAACGGGGCTGGCATATAAATGGCAATAGACTTACGCGGTGAGTAGGCTAGCTGGCGCAACACCACTTCTTGGTCCCAGTTCTCTAATCATTTCTTGAGAGAGTTTGTTCCATAAACCCACATGGATTAGTTATGCACCAAGTACGAGCAATTGCACTAGGGGGTATGACTGTGTCCGAGTATGCTATGAGGTTTACAGAGTTATCTCGTCATGCACCTTCTTCGGTTTCAACTGTTAGAGAGACAATTCGTAGATTTATTGAGGGACTCGCATATAGCCTCGGGTTTGGGATGTCATGGGAGTTAGAGATTGAGACTCCATTCCATCAAGTTATGGAGATTTCTAAGAGGTTAGAGCATCCCCACGTTCAAGAGAAGGAGGATAGGGAGGCTAAGACGCCTCGTGGTTTTGGAGGATTTGTGGACTCCTAATCTTGGGAAAGCTTTGTCATGGCAGAGGTCATATAAGCCAACCAGTTCAGTCTGCACTTTAGGTTACCTGTAGTGCTCTAGCTAGCCAAGAACACAGAGTGCGCATATCGGACAACCATGTTTTAGTACATCTTCAGCACGGGGTTCCTACATCGGTTATTCCAGTCGTCTGATGTAGGCTAAGTACTAGCAGTCACTCCCGTAGAGGGGTTGTTTTGAGCGTGCTGATACTAGGAACATTATGAGAGATTGTCCCATATTTTGGAGGGGTGGACTTCAGTAGGGTACCCAGGCTATGGTTCCTGCTCTAATTTCTACTCCACCTGCACAACCAACTATGGGGGAGGACATGCGGGTAGAGAACTTCCTAGAGGGAGAGTTTAGGCATGTTGTTATGCTTTCCCTAGTAGTACTGAGGCAGTTACATCAGATGTCGTCGTTACAAGTATTGTTCTAGTCCGTCATAGAGATGAATTAGTTTTATTTGATATTTGTTCTACTTATTCGTTTGTTTCATCCTATTTTGCTTCATAGTTGGATACATTTCGTGATTCTTTGGATGTCTTGTTTATATGTCCACACCTGTAGGGGGTTCTACTATGATGGACTGTGTCTATCGTTCTTGTTTGGTCACTATTAGGGACTACGAGACTATGGTTGATATTATGTTGCTTCATATGGTGGATTTTGATGTGATTTTAGGCATGTATTGGTTCTCTATATCACTGTATTCTTTATTGCCATGATAAGTCCATGACATTGGCTATGCCAGGGTTACCGAGGTTGGAGTGGATAGGTTCCTTAGGTCACGTTCCTAGTAGGGTGGTGTTATGGTTGAGAAGGGTTTCTTGGTGTACTTAGATTTTGTAAGGGGTGTCAGTACTGATACTCCTACCATCGAGTCACTTCCGATAGTGAAAGAGTTTTCAGATTTGTTTCCAACAAACATACCAGGCATACCACCCGATAGAGATATTGGTTTTAGTATTGATTTAATGACAGGCACTCAGGCCATCTATTCCACCATATCGCATTGGACCAACGTAGTTTAAGGAATTGAAGTAACAGTTACAGAAATTGCTTGATAAAGGTTTCATCAGGGCTAGTATGTCACCTTGTAGTGCACCAATACTATTTGTGAAAAACAAGGATGGTTCTATGAGGATGTGCATTGACTACAGGCAGTTGAACAAGGTTACTATCAAGAACAAGTACTCACTATCACGTATTGATGATTTGTTTGATCAGCTTCAGGGTGCTAGGATATTCTTGAAGATTGACTTGAGATCGGGGTACCACCAGTTGAAGATCAGGGCTTCAGATATTCCTAAGAAAGCTTTCAAGACCCGTTATGGCTATTATGAGTTCTTGGTGATGTCTTTTGGACTAACCAATGCCCCCACAACGTTCGTGCACTTGATGAACAACATGTTTCAGCTTTATCTTGATTCTTTCATTATTGTGTTTACTGGTGATATATTGGTGTATTACCGCAGCTAGGAGAAGCACGATCAGAACTTGAGGATCATGCTCCAGACTTTGAGGGAGAAGAATCTATATGCTAAATTCTCCAAGTGTGAGCTTTGGTTAGAATCAATGTCATTCTTAGGTCACGTGGTGTCTCGTGACGGGATTAAGAAGAAGAGGCAGTTCAGAGTTGGCCTAGACCTTCTATTGCTACCGAGATCCTATGTTTTCTAGGTTTGACTGGGCATTATCGTCGCTTCGTGGAGGGTTTTTCATCCATTGTAGCTCCATTGACCAGGTTGACCCAGAAGGGTGCCCCATTCAGGTGGTCTGAAGAGTATGAGGAGAGCTTTCAAAAGCTCAAGACTGCCTTTACTAGTACTAAAGTTCTGGTTTGGCCTTCAGCATCGGGTTTATATGCAGTCTACTGTAATGTTTCACGGGTTGGAATTGGGTGTGTATTGATGTAGGACGGTAGGGCAATTGATTATGCTTCGCGTCAGCTGAAGCCTAATGAGAAGAACTACCTAGTACATGAGTTCGAGTTAGTAGCAATTGTTCACGCGCTTAAGATTTGGAGGTACTATCTTGATGGTGTGTCAAGTAAGGTGTTCACTGATCACCAGAGTCTTTAGTACTTATTCGAGCAAAAGGACTTGGGCAACAGAGGTGGTTAGAGCTACTAAAGGACTATGATATCGCCAATGTGGTGGCCGACCCTTTGAGTTGGAAGGCGGAGATATCGTTAGCTTTGGATGTTCAGGCTTTGGCCAACATGTTCGTGAGGTTAGATATTTCGGAGCCTAGCAAGATCCTTGGTTGCATTGTATCACGGTTGTCCTTGTTTGAGCGCATCAAGACGTGTCAGTATGATGATCCCAACTTGCTTGTCCTTAAGGATACTATTCAGTACGGTGAGGCCAAGGAGTTGACTATTAGTAATGATTGGTTACCGAGGCTTCAGGACTGGACTTGTGTGCCTAATGTGGCTGGATTGCGAGAGTTGACTCTTAAGGAGGCCCATAGTTCGTGGTATTCCATTAATGCAGGTGTCACAGAGCAACACCACTGGTGGAGAAGGATAAAGAAAGATATTGTTGAGTATGTGGCTCGGTGTTTGAACTGTCAGCAGGTGAAGTATGAGCATTAAAGACCTGGTGGTTTGGTTTAGAGGCTAGATGTTATGGAGTGGAACTGGGAGCCTATCACTATGGATTTTGTTGTTGGGATGCCATAGACCTTGATGAGATTTGATGTTGTGTGAGTTATTGTGGATATATTAAACAAGTATGCACACTTCAGCCCAGTCATGATTCTTTAGAGTAGATGGCTCAGATTTATCTTAGAGAGATGGTTCTCCTGCATGTGTCCCGTGTCTACTATATCGTATCGAGGCACTCATTTTATGTTGCATTTTTGGAGAGCCGGGTAGCATGAGTTGGGCACAAAGATCGATTTGAGTACGACATTTCATCCCAAGTCGTACAGACGATCCTAGTATACTATTCATATCATATAGGACATGTTACTAGCATTTTTCATTGATTTTGGGGGTCAGTGGTGTAAGTCCCGTAAATATTTCCTAATGATTTAAGATTTAAAAATTTCACCAACGGTATTTGGGAATAACGTATTCGAGTATTAAAGGAGACCTATAGGATATAACCACGTCATTCTGAAATAATAATATATGTTTAAGGTGTGTTGGATCATATTAATGAGTTTTGTGAATGGAAAGAATTTGTGTGTAACATGTTGGATACATTAAATAGAAAGGATGTTATTATGTAAACACGGTTTCATACTTATATGAAGGTTTGGAAGTCAATTCGGGTCTATATCATAGCAAGGTATCAATCGAATGTGAGTGGTTGAGAAAGAGATGGAAAAAGAAAATAACTGGGAGCGTGTTAGGGAGAGTGCAACTTTGAAAACCAGTGAAGTATAGGCATTTGGCGCTTGCATGGGCATGCTACCCCCACCTGAATATTTTCCCTTAGGTACTCACCTTGGGGGGGTTCATTTCCCCCATTTTACTTGGACGGATTTGGTAGCTCTTCTCCACTCTCTCAAGACCACCAACTACCCTCTTCTTAAAGGTAAGCAATCCCCAGTATCTTGGTGTTAAATTCCATCTTTTCTACACTAGTATTGATGAGATCTACACATAAAATACCTAGATATTCAAGAAATTTCTTCATGAACTCAAAGGAGGGTTTTGCAAGATTTCTTCCCAAAGGTAATCCTACACCCTTAGACTTACATGTATCTATGTATTATCGGAATATGAGTATGAATTGAGTATTGGAACTTATAGTATGGTAATTAGAACTTACAGTTTGAAGTTTTACCTTCCTCACCTTGTCAACTCGTTGAAGAGAATTTTGTAAAATCTTCCAAGTTTCCTTTGAGGTGGTAGAATTTGCTACCTTCTCAAACATGACATCATCCAGACATTGATGGATGAACATGAGGGATTGTTGATACTTCTTCCTTGTCTTTGCCAAGACATCTTTTTCATTTTGAGGTATAGCTTCCTCATTATCGGGTTTTGCATACCCTCTACATACGATTTCCCACACATATTGAGATCCAAGAATGGCTTTCATACCTAAACACAATTTCTCATAATTATCTTTTGTGAGATGGGGGTAATGAAAAGACAACGTACCATTATTTGTCATGGCTCTGATACCACATTGTTGGGAAAAATAATAATCCCGCCCAGGAATAATATCCACGGCAAATAATAATAACACAAGAGAGTAACAACGACACCAACCCTTTTAATGAGGTAAAATACAATACCCGAGCGGAGCAATATTACCACTATAATATTACAACTTAGTAGTGTCAAGATACTACTACAATTTTGAAAGAAATAACACACTATTTTTAAAATACCTCACTGTAATATTATTGACACTCACTAATTATCTCACAGACTACAATCTGTGGATTACTCTCTCTAACTTCTATTGCTTCTCTTTGTTTTGGTGTAATTGAAATGAAGAATGGAGGTCTCTATTTATAGTAAGAGGTGACATCCAACTACTACAAAGAAGATGAGTTGATGTTGATTTAGTCCTATAATTTTTCAACAAAGTTAGGCAGCTCCCATTTTCTCCAACAAAGTTAGGCACCTATCCCATTTTTCCTTTATTTCTTTTTGTTTTTCTTTAATATGAGCCCCACATTATCCGGGATAGAAGGTAACATCATCCTCCTTCTTTAAAACCAGTCCACGAACTCTCTAAGAAACTCTGTATTTTCTTTTTGAAGTTTGAAAATATCCTCCCTTCATTTTTCAATCGCCTGAGCTCTGGTATGCGCCTTAACGAAGGCTTCTACAGGCTCAGAAAATGAGTTATTTGAATTTTTTGGAAGAATGGAATGCCAAGTTAATGCTCCTTCCATGAGTGTTTCTCCAAATATGTTTTACGAGCATCAACTCAATGTTTGGTTTTGTTAAATAATTTCCCTTGACTCTGGTTGTATATACTACGATTTGAGCTTGGGGGGTCTGATGTTCCATCATATTTAGGTATATCGGGCATTTTAAAAAATTTCGGGATTGATAATAGAGTAGCACTTGGTTTCCATGGGTGTTGAGAGTATTTATCCATGTATATCTCTTTGATGACAGGCGGGACTCCCGAAATTTATTTAATTCATTTGTTCTACTCCTTTGATCTGTTTCTACAAAGTCAAAATGAATTTTTTTAGATTTACCCTTTTACTTTCATAAATTGTTTATATGTGCCCTCTATTTGAGTATCCGGCTATATATAACCACATGTTTATACTTTTGAATAAAAATACTCCTTAACCATTAACAAATCAGGACGAATAAATTAAAAGGACACGTGGAAGCCATATACATATTTTTATATACCCGATTCTTTTATCCAAACCCAAACCCCTAATTCGGATCTTTACCCTATTTTTCTTTCATCTTCTTCACTTTCAGATCATTGGGATCACACTCTAAGCTTCTCTTTCCCACTCATTGTAGATCCATTGCTCTGACTTCGTAGTAAAGTTATCTTTCACCTCCACGTAAAGTGAGATAGCCATATATTAGTTTGAGTACCCTCCTATATTACTAAAGAACTTGGTTCTTTACCCTACACATTGTGCTTAAACAAAATCAACAGAAAAATAAAAAACTGCAATTTAACATTGATAATCACCCAGCTCAAAGGTGCAACAACTACGACCTACCAAGTAGGATTTTAACTTCGACTTCACTAGACAAATGAGCCAAATGTGTAGATTATAACTCTTGTAACCTAATACACCTCTACACTTCAACTACTTCTACTTATTATATAAAGATTACAAGTTACTCTAACTTGCAAACTCAAACAATAATCCAACTAACATTGTTTGAATAAAAACATGAATACAACTCAATCACCTAATATACATGAACTATACTGACTCAAGTAGAAAATGAACTTACTCTACGAATAGTCTTGATCAGCAACTTCAAGTATATTTTGAACTGAAAATAGTATGCTCCTTGTACTTAGTAGATATCTCAAAAAACTAATCTTCAATAGTATTTAAGTCGTTACAACTCCGAGATATTTGGGAGTTCTAGACATAGTCAAACTCTAATCCACGTATAAGGCTTGAGATCATGAGGACTCTTCATGCTTCGTGACTCCAATCTGCAGATATCTTTAGCCAGCATCCCTTATCACATTAAGAATCCCTTCTACAAATATCGGACTGCAGTAACTTTTCCTGTAACTTTTGTATAAATAGTTACTGCCTTGTAAGGACCTTCAGCGGTTACTTTGAGAACCTCGTTCTTAGCACGTGTTTATTGCGCCCACTTGTTAATCATCAAAACACATAACTCAACAATTTCCCCCTTTTGATGATGAGAAACACTATGCTCATAAACCAGATGAGAACTAAAAACTATCAAGTATCAATCATCAAATATCAAGAACAGGAGAACTGATAGATGCCCCCCCCCCCCCCCAAACTCTATCTTTCTCCTTTTGGCTGCATCAAAAAGCTGGATAGCTGTAAGATAAACTAAGTAACCACACATAATACAAGATTCATGGACTCTGGGGCTACACAACAAGCACAAGGGAATTCAAAACAAAATGAATGATTTATGGTGATATCGGCCATGTGAAAAGCAGGAGAATAATATAAGAGAATTCATTAGATTGTGGAAATTTAAGCCAGGGGCATTGATAAAAAAAGGCATTACAACTGTAATGACCTGACAGGTCATTTTGAGATCTAATATGCCATGCGATGGTTTGAGATATTGAGTAGCTTCATTATATATATTATGACTTACATGTACAGATGGTTTCAATATTCCAGAAGATCAGAGTTGATTTAGAATAATAATTCTCAATTAAGAAGCTTTAAGTTGGGAGAGTTGAACAAGGTTTGAATTTTGCGTAAACGACCTTGGAATCGGGATTTAAAGGTTCATATATGTTCGTAAGGTGATTTCAAACTTGGAAGTATGTTCGGGTTGAGTATCGGATGGTTCGGGAGCGATTCGACGCTTATTATCGAAAGTTGTATTTTTTAAAGGTTTTGAACTAGCTAAGTTTGACTTAGAGTGGAATTTGGTGTTATCAGACTTCGAGCGGTGTTTCGGGACCTTTTATAGGTCCATTTAGTCGATTAGAACTTGTTTGTGAAGTTTGGTCATGATCCAGAATGTCTAAGTTTGTTTCAAACGTGTTCGACGAAGTTTGAATGTTTGAAAATTAAAAGAAGGATTTAGACCGTTGTTGCATGGTTTTGATGTTATTCATGGAATTTTGAGCCTTTGTATAAGGTGTGGAGGTTTGTTGGTAGGATTGGACGGGGTTCGGGGAGCCTCGGGTGTATTTTATAATGGTTTTGGACCAATTTCCTTTGATTTGGAGTTGCTGGTTTCTGGTGTCAGTGGTGTGCATCACGATCGCGGAGAGGGACTCACGATCGTGGAGGCTGGCTTGAAGCTAGGAGGAATATTTTCTCTATGATCGTGGTATGGGTTTTGCGATCATGGTACATGATCTGGTTGTGCTTTGTGTTCGCGATGAGAGGGTCACGAACGCGATGTGTTAGTCTGGCTGATCTAGGTTGGTGGGGTTCTCATCACGATCGCATTATGGAGTTCGCGATCGCGGAAGGCAAATGTTTTATGCAGGAAGGTTGGCCTTCGTGTTTTCGGAGTTGGGATCGCATTTGCGTAGGCTTGGCAGGCTGAGCTTCGAAAATGCGAGAGGGACCTCGCGTTCGTGAATAAGGAGTTCTAGGCGAGGCTGCGTTGGATTTCACAATCGCGAGGTTGCTTCCGCGATCGCAAAGAGGAAGGACCTAGGTAGAATATAAGTTAGCAAATCGGGAATTTGCTCATTTCAACTCATTTCTCACTTGCTAAGGCGATTTGAGGCTATTTGGAGGAGCCATTTTCATCATCTATCATAAGGTAAGTGATTCCTACTTATTGTGAGCTAAATACATATATTATATATGTATTCGAACATGAAAATTGATAGAAATTGAGGGATTTTGGTAGAAATCTAGAAATAATATATTTAAGTTTTGACCACGAAATTGAACATGGAATTGGGAATAAATTATATATTTGAGTTCGCGCTGATATGGGTAGTATTTATCTTTGAAAAATTTTGGAATCCGGGCATGTGGGCTCGGGGAGTGACTTTGTTAACTTTTTGTGTGGAGTTGAAAATTGTTTCTAATTGTTAAATTACAAGTCTTTGAGTATATTTTGATTGGTTTCTATATTCTTTGACTAGTTTCGGATTGTTTGGCATTGGTTTGAGGTGTTAGAGAGGCGTTGGAGCTGTTTATTGGATTTCGGATGTCTCATGTCTAACCTTGTAAGAGAAAATTTACCCCGCATGGGCTATATTTATTGTGTGCTACGTGTTATGAGAGCTATGCACGTATGATGTTACTAGTGTTCATACGTATGCTAGATTCTTGATCATGCCCGGGTAGACTTAGACTCACACCATGTTTTAACTGAATTACTTGAGTTATCCTTGCCTGTTTAAATGCCTTAATTTACATTTTATCCTGAGACTAGATTGGCGTAGAATATCATACTTGTTATTTTAGATACTTGACGAGCTACTTGATTAGTCGTGGAAATTAAACTTCCTTTTACAGATTTCTTCCGCGTTGTGCATATTCTCCCAAAAGTTTCTAGAATTTCATAACTCACACGTATATTCGTAAATGGGGCAAATGACCCATCATAGCTTAATATTATTATGGTATTGGGTTGTTCGCCTCGACAAGATTATGTAACATATTCTTATGGGATCGAGTCGTTCACCTCGGCGGGATTATGTAACACACTCTTATGGGAACGGGCCATTCGCCCTTGGCGGGATTATGTAGTACACTCTCTTGAGATCGGGTTGTTTGCCTCAGTAGAATTATGTAACACACTCTTATGGGATCGGGTCTTTTGCCTTGACAGGATTATGTAATACACACTTATGGGATCGGGTCATTTGCCTCAGCAGGATTATGTAACACACGCTTATGGAATCGGGTCATTCGCCTTGGCAGTTTTATGAAATACTCTTATGGGATCGGCTCGTTTGCCTCGGCAGATTCATGCATAATATTCGATAACGAGTCAGCGTATCTATGGATCTATCTGACTTGAGATGTGATAATTAATTGGTTATTGACCGTACATATATTCCATTCGAGGTAGTGTTCGGTATTCAAGATTCGTATTTACTTTTCTGTGGAGGATCATTTTACAAACATATATCTGTGTTCATAGTATTTACTTGCCATGCTTTATACCTATTTACCTTTACTATACTTTTATTATTGGACCGCTAGTAAGTGTCGATGTCGACCCCTCGTTACTACTTCTTCGAGGTTAGACTAGATACTTACTAGGTACGCGTGATTTACATACTCATGCTACACTTCTGCACTAATTGTTTAAGTACAGAGGTAGGTATATTTGGTGGTCATCTAGGCGCGTAGGCGTAGTTGCTTAGGAGACTCTGTGGTAAGTTTCTCCCTATGTTACGATCCGCAGCATACGGTGTCCCTATCCTATTCATTTACTGTATTCTGTCTATTATCTATTCTAGATAGTTGTTCTAATAGTATAGTATATTCTAATAGATGCTCATGCACTTGTGACACTGAATTTTGGGGATTTAGATTCTTTTTTTTGTGTGGTATTCCATTATGTATCGGGGTTTATATTTGACCATGTTTGAACCTTTAAATTAGTATCATTATTTTCTTAAGAAAATGGATGATTTCGATTATTTATTTCACTATTTGTCTCGGGATGCGCTTTGAATTATATATCGGCATATGGATTTTAAATGTTGGCTTGCCTAATGGAAGTGTTGGGTGTCATCATGTCCTATGGTGGGATTTGGGTCGTGAGAGCTTGGTATCAAAGCACTAGGTTCGCTTAGGTCTCACGAGTCATGAGCAAGTCTAGTAGAGTCTTGCGGATAGGGGCAGAGACATATGCACTTATCTTCGATAGGCTATAGGGTTGTTAGTAGAACTTCCCTTTCTTGATTCCTTGTCGTGCGATTTGATTTCATTGAAGCTTATGTCTTCATTTCCTTTCTACTCATTAATACGCAATGTCGAGCATTCGATATCGGTTGGGCACCGACGAATTGTGAAAGATGCTACAGAGATGGTGCAGGATGTTTTCCCTTGTATGAGGGTGGACTACTATTGTCGCCGTGTGTAGGGGCGTTCAACTATTTTAGTACAGTGCTGGTGGTACCCATGGTTTCAGGGTTATATACAGCGCATTGTGATGTTTCATGCATTATTATCGTGCAGTGCTTGTGTGAATGGTAGAGTGTTTACTTATGTGTCCCGACAATGGATGCCTTAGAAGGTGGATTATTAGATTTGCAATTAGAAGATTCGTATTTAATTCTAGTGCAGGAAAGGCAAATGGACTATGGATGTTCAGGCCTTGATCGACGAAGTGGTGAGATTGGGTATTTTTGAACTTGATGGGATTCTCGTCTGTGTTGATTATGTTGGCATTCCTGTTTAAGCGCATTCAGGCTTGTCTGTATAGGGGTCTTCATTTGTTTGCTTTTGGGGGCATGGCGTTATGAAGTAGCACCTAAGAAGTAGTTATCGGAGATGACAGGGTATTGCGACCTCAGGGTCGAATCGGTGTTTCCAGTGTTGATGGTTCGAGGGAGATGATCCTTGAGGTGCTTTATATACTTAGGAAGTTCGAATGTGATGAAAAGAGTTTGTTCGGAATGTAGAGGAATATGAATGCTTGATATCCTTTTGGGATGTAATATAGCTTTGAACTTTTTTTAACATATTGTTTGGCCTTCAGTAGATGTTAATAGGATGAACAGATTCCTACGGTTGGCGGATGAGTATTGACCCAGGAGAATTAACTGGTTTCATAATGGATGTAACTATGGAAAAGTCATTGGAAGATGTCGGCATGAGGTTATACAGGTGGGCTATATCCTGTGAGGAAGTTAGGGGTTGCATGATTCTGATTAAGTTCCCATGAAGAGTTCTACCTTCAATCCAATGGGATGCATGTACTACGATGTGGGTCTGGATCACTTGGGAAGATGGCACGACTGTCATGAAGTTGAGTGTGCATTTGGGGGCTGATAATTTGGGATGTGCCATATATAGTGCAACATGTGCTTATGAGAATTCAGCTGGTTAACAGTACCAGATCATAATAGTTGAGGAGGAAAAGTCATTGCGGGCTCTTGGGTTATGTGATCGTGGTTTAAAGCCAAGGTGGGGAGCCTAAAATCAGTGATTAGGCCACGTGGTCATATGTCTTTGTGGTTTATGGATTTTGGTACATTGGTGGATTAGTTATGACTAAGGAAGAGAACATCATGGATAATTCAAGCAAGGAATTTGATGGATATGTGCTACATTTCACCTTATCGAAAGACTAGATTTGATATTTCTTCGAGAATGTAATGTGAAAAGGAAAGGATTCATTCAATTGATTCTTTGGATCATTCGTGTTCTATAGGGGCACTAGTTGTCTGGTTTTATGTATTCACTACTAGCTTAGAATGGGCGACTTTCAATGATAGTTCTAGTATGTTCAATATTCAATGTGTGGCGTCTGATGATTTTCGGGTTTGTTATGTGGCTAAGGATTGAGTTTTGCAGCGGGTTGTGAAAGAGACTTGGAGTATTTCTATGTCATCACCTAGTCTGCGGCGCGGTGTTAGAAACATGGGAGAAATATTTTCATATTCGTAGAAGATCTCTTCGGAATAGGTGTATCAGTTAGAGGTACTATTGAGTGCATAAAAGGGTATAAAATTGCTTATGTGTATTGAGACGACATTTTCTTGTGATGTGGGGTCACTTGGGACGAGTGTTGATTGAGGTCCAATATGTGTTGGGAATAGAAGTGTTATTTAGAAAGCAAGTCAAGAGGAAATCTGAAGAAGTGGGATCAATTTAGTAGTGGTTTGGATCAGCATGGGAACGACCTGTGGACTAAGGTAGCAGGAAGGATCTTCAACCTAGGTTGAGCTAATGTGCTCATATAGATTTAGATGGCACGAGTATGTGCACAGGGAGTTAAATAGTGATTTGGCAGCTTGGGAATGACCACTGGCACGTTCGAGGACAAACGTATGTTTAAGTGGGGGAGAATGTAATGACCCGACAGGTCATTTTGAGCTATAGCATGTCATTTTGTGGTTTGGGACCTTGAGTAGCTTCACTATAAGTAATGTGACTTGCATGTGTAGTTGGTTTCGATGTTCGAGAAGTTCGGAGTTGGTTTGGAATAGTAATTCTCAATTCGGAAGCTTTAAGTTGGGGAAGATGACCAAGGTTTAATTTTTGAGTAAACAACCTCAGAATCGGTATTTGAAGGTTACTATAGGTTTGTAAGGTGATTTCTTACTTGGACGTATGTTCGGATTGAGTATCGGATGGTTCGGGAGCGATTTGGCACTTATTATCAAAAGTTACCTTTTTTGAAGTTTTTAAACTAGCTAAGTTTGACTTAGAGTGGACTTTGGTGCTATCAGACTCTGAACGGTATTTTGGGATCATGGATAGGTTCATTTAGTTGATTGGAACTTGTGTGTGATGTTTAGTCATAATCCAGAATGTCTAAGTGTGATTCGGATGCGTTCGACGAAGTTTGAAGGTTTCAAAGTTAAAAGAAGGATTATGACTGTTGATGCGTGGTTTTGATGTTATTCGTGGTGTTGCGATCCTTTAGATAAGTTTGGATAAGGTGTGGGGATTTTTTGTAGGATTAGACGAGGTCCCGGGGCCTCAGATGTGTTTCGGGGTGGTTTCGGACCAATTTCTTATGATTTGGAGTTGCTGGTTTCTGGTGTCAGTGGTGTGCATCACGATCGCAGAGAGTGACTCGCTATTGCGAAGTGTTGCCTGGAGCTAGGAGGAATTTGTTCTTCGTGATTGCGGTTGGGGGTTCGTGATCCCAGTGCATTATCTGGTTTTGCTTCGCGTTCGAGATTAGAGGGTCACGAATATGATATTGGGGCTGGCCTGGTTTGGTAGGGTGCTCATCGCGATCATGTGATGGAGTTCGTGATCACGGAAGGAGAATTTATGAGGTTGGAAGGTTTGTGTTCGCAAAGCTGGGTTCGCATTCACGTAGGCTTGGCAGGCTGAGCTTCGCGATCGCATGAGGGACCTCGCATTCGCTAAGAAGGAGTTATGGGCGAGGCTAGTTTGGCCTTCACGATGGTTAGGGTGTTTCTGCGATCACGAAGAGGAAGGACCTAGGAAGAATATAAGTTAGTAAATCAGGAATTTTCTCATTTCTCTCTTACTAAGGCGATTTTGGGCAATTTGGAGGAGCCTTTTCCATTATCTATCATAAGGTAAGTAATTCCTACTCATTGTGAGCTAAATACATGGATTATATATGGATTTGAACATGAAAATTGGTTGAAGTTGTGGGATTTTGGAAGAAACCCTAGAAATTATATTTTTTAGGTTTGACCAAGTAATTGGACATGGAATTGGGAAAATTTTATACATTTGAGTTAGTGGTGCTATAGGTAGTATTTATTTTTGAGAAATATCAGAATCCGAGCGCATGGGAATTATTTCTTATTGTTGGGTATATTCTGGACTTGTTGAATTACGAGTCTTTGAGTATATTTTGATTGGTTTGCACGTTTTTTGCCTAGCTTCGGAATTTTTGGCATTGATTTGAGGTGTTAGAGAGACGTTGAAGCCGGTTATTGGATTTTGGAGCAAGGTAAGTCTCTTGTTTAACCTTATAAGATGGAATTTGCCCCGTAGGTGCTATATTTGTTGTGTGCCACGTGTTATGGGAGCTATGCATGTATGAGGTGATGAGTGTCCGTGTGTATGCTAGATTCTTGATCATGTTTGGATAGACTTAGACTCACACCATGGTTCTTGAGTTACACTTGCTTGTTTAAATGTCTTAATTTACATTTTTGCCTGAGACTAGACTTGCGTAGAGTATCTGACTTGCTACTTTAGATACTTGACGAGCTACTTGATTAGTCATGAAAATTATACTTCCTTTTGCGGATTTCTTCCGCATTGTGTGTATTCGCCCGAAAGTTTCTGAAATTTTATAACTCACATGTATATCCGTGAGTGGGACCAGTGACCCATCAAAGCGTCATATTCTTATGGGATCGGTTCGTTCACCTCGGCATGATTATGTAACATATTCTAATAGGATCAGGTCGTTCGTCTCGGCAGGATTATGTAACACACTCTTATGGGATCGAAACGTTCGCCTCGACAGGATTATGTAACATATTCTTATGGGCTTGGGTCGTTCACCTCGACAGGATTATGTAATACACTCTTATGGGATCGGGACGTTCGACTCGGTAGTTCACTCTTATGGGATCGGTTCGTTCGCCTTGGTAGATTCGTGCATAATATTCGATAAGGAGTCAGTGTATCTATGGATCTATCTGACTTGAGACATAAGAATTTATTTTTTATTGACTGAACATAATTTCCATTCGAGGTAGTGTTCGGTATTCGAGGATTCATATTTACTCTTCTGTGGAGGATCGTTTTTCACACATATATTTGTGTTCACTGTCTTTACTTGCCATGCT
The DNA here is from genome assembly GCF_000390325.3 of Nicotiana tomentosiformis. NCBI lineage: Eukaryota > Viridiplantae > Streptophyta > Magnoliopsida > Solanales > Solanaceae > Nicotiana > Nicotiana tomentosiformis. Next base: position 148,899,669 of record NC_090812.1, read on the forward strand.
TCATACCTATTTACCTTTATTGTACTTTGATTATTGGACCGCTAGTAAGTGTCAATGTCGACCCCTCGTCACTACTTCTTCGAGGTTAGACTAGATACTTAGTGATTATGCATTGATTTACGTACTCATACACTTCTGCACTAATTGTGCAGGTACTGAGACGGGTACATTTTGTGGTCATCTGGGAACGTAGGCATAGTTGTTGAGGATACATTATGGTGAGCTTATCTCTATCTTACGATCCACAGCAAACAGAATCCTCGTTCTATTCATTTATTTTATTCTTTCTATTATCTATTTCGGACATTTGTTGTAATAGTATAGTATATTCTAGTAGATGCCCATGCACTTGTGACACTGAGTTTTGGGATTTAGGTTCTTGTTCTTGGTGGTATTCCGTTATGTATTCAGGTTTATATTTGACCATGTTTGAACCTTTAAATTAATATTAATATTTTATTATAATAATGGATGATTCTGGTTAATTATTTCATTATTTGTCTAGGGATATCCTTTGAATTATCTATCGCCGTATGAATGTTAATTTTTGACTTGCTTAACGGTAGTGTTGGGTGTCATCGAGGTCTATGGTGGGATTTGGGTCATGACAAAAACAAAATAGTTCAGACATTCCTGCATACGAATTAGAACTACACATAAAAGAAAGATAGGACACTACTGGGAACACTAGACAGAAACACTTGACAAGGGGATAAGGACCAAGTTCAAGGGTGATAAGTAGACGGGGTCAAGGACTTCACAAGAGTTGCAATTTGCTGAGTATGAGTTTCTCTACCCTTCCTCAAATTCTCCCTGAGCTGCTTGGTTTCCTTTCTTAGTTCATCATTATCTTTCCTGAGCTTAGCATTCTCTTCCAAGACCAACTCCAACCTCCTAGAAAGCTCAGCATACCTGCTGCTTCCAGACAGAATTACAGTACGCGTTGGACCTCTAGTGTTGATCTCACCATAACCACACTCTTTGAGTGTGACTGCATCCAGTACATCATTGTGATTTCTAAATTTTAACTCATGCAAGGAGATGTTGAGCTTGTCAAACAACTCAGTCAACATGAAACCATGGGACTGATAAGTGAGAATTTTGACTACTTATTAGCACCTTTTAGCTTTTGTTTTAGTCTGAAAATATTGAATTGTGTTCCCGAAACTAATGAAATAGTGCAAATTGCAGGAATATTGAAATTTTGTTCTCCCGAGATAAAATCCGAATCAAAAAGGAATGGTCCGAAGCACAGGGTATTAAAGGACGCAAAAGCACAAATGTGCGATTCGCAAAAGGAATTGTGCGACCGCGGAAGATATTGGGGACCGCAGAATTCCATCTGCGGCCACAAACCAAGAAGAAGAATTTAGCAGAACTTTGAGAAATGTGCAGCCGCAGAACTGGGCTAAGAGTCAAATATCAGAGAGTATGCAAAAAGACCAAGTCCAGGAGTCTTTGTGAATTGCAGACCGCACAAGAATTGTGCGGCCGCAGAAAATTGCCTTGCGGCCACAGTCCAGATATGTGCGGCCACAAAATATTGCCTCGTAGCCACAGATCAGAAATGCGCGGCCGCAAAACTCCACTTCCTACCAGCGAAAGAAATCTGTGGACCGCACATGGAATTGTGCGGCCACAGAACCTCCCGAGGGGCATTTTTGTTCGAGATTTTTAGCCCTGTATAAATAGACAAGTTTCACAAAATTAGGTCACGGTTTGAACATCTGAAGTTGTTGTAGCCGTTTTTCTTTAATACTTTAGGAATTTTTACATTATTTTGGTGTATTTACATTAGATTTCATCATCTTAATTTTCCATTATGAGTTTAATTAGTTTATCTTCTTATTTTCTTCAAAACCCATTATGAGTAGCTAGACTCTTACTAGGGTTGTAACCCAACCCTAGTGTGTAAACCTTATGGGTATCTAATTTAGTGATTGTTTATGAATAGGTGTTGATTATTTAGCTTAGTTCATGCTTCAATTTTAGAATTAATGGTTACAAACATTGATTCATGCCTATTTGACTTAGTCTCTACTTGAGAAAAGGGACCTAGTCTAGGATAACTTAGCTAACAAGGAATTGGGTCAATTGAGAGATTGATTAACCCAATTAAAGGGTTCAACCTAGAGATAGTAATAACCCGACTTGAGCTCGTATCAACAGTTTTGGTTGATATGCATTTCGTCTTGAGAAAGCCAAATTGGGCAAAACCAATCTCTGAACGAGAGGTATTGAGTGGGTAACGTAGAGTTGAGAGCTATAATACACCCCAATCAACAAAACAAACATTAACGTTTTTACCCCCATTAGGCAAACACCTAGGTTATGGTCACATCCCTGGGCCTTTTACCCAATTGGAAAAACCTTAAAAATATTTATCTCTAATCTATTTCATTTATCTTGCATCCGTTAGATTAACAGTAGAAGTAGAAAACAAAATTGTGTTGTGGAAGTTCAATCTAGATAACCTATTTGCTTGCTTCAAATATATACTCTTAACTCCCATCATAACTCCCAGTGGATTCGACCCCGACTCCTAGTTGGGTAATTATTATTGCATACGACCGTGTCATATCTCCTATTGAAGTGTGTTGTGGATGTGATCAATTTTGGCATCGTTGTCAGGGAGTTAAAAATGATGTTAGATAATTATTTGGGTATGTTTTGTGAATATCTTCTTTTCCTTCCATGTTACTAACTTGTTTGAGAAATCATAGGTACAACCATGGCGAACAATGAGCTCGGAAATTTGCCTTTAGGGGATGTGGACGTCAAGGATGAGCAAGTTGATGAGGTTCCTCCTTAAACTCAAGCCAATAAAAGAGGCTGAGTGCTTCATGACAATGTCTCCGCTCCACCCCCACCTCCACCACGAACGGCTCCACACCGGGTATTACCCAATGAAAGATATGCCAGTGCAATAGTCCCTCTCCGTATTAGGGCGTGCAACTTTTAAATCACCAATGTGATGCTCACTTTGCTAGAGCAATGAGGTTTCTTCACCGATGCTCCAAGTCAAAATGCATACTAACATTTCAAGGGGGTTTGTAGACACTTGTTGGGAGAGCAAACAATCAAATGTCTCCGAGGATGCATTGAGTCTTAAGGCTTTTTCCCTTATCTCTATGGGGGAAAGCTTTAGATTGGTTGGAACGATTGTCGAACCATTCCATTCACACTTGGAATGAGTTGGCGGAAAAGTTTATTTTTAAGTTCTTCTCTCCGGGGCACATGGCCACACTTCGAGATGAGATTTTGGCATTCAATCAAGAGCCGAATGAACCACTATACGAGATATGGGAACGTTATATAACAATGGTTAAGGAATGTCCCAACAACAATATGACGGAGAACATGATTCAACAAACTTTCTTTCGTGGGATTGACACAACCAACCAATGTGTAGTGAATCAACTTACCGGTAGGAACTTCATGACTACGCCTTATGCGGAGGCGTGTGAGATTTTAGATGAAATGGTGGAAAAATCATCGGCGTGGCAATCCGGGCTAATGTTCCACAAGGTGATTAGAATGTGATCCACCTTCACAAAGAGTTGCATGACCATGGGCAAGCCATTTCCGAATTTACTACCACCATGAATCAACTAGCAATGAAGGACTCAATCTCAACAAGTGCAAAATCCTAAGCAAGTCAATGCCATGGAGGGGGTGAACATGATGGTAAACAAAAGAAGGACCAATAGTCCACAAGTACAAAATCAAGTGGAGAATTATGTGCAATAAGATAGTGGTTTTGACCAAGGTGATTCTTATAATGAACAAGAAGAAGAGGTGCAATACGTGAACAACTTTCTTGGGCAAAGAAACAACTTCCAACGCCAAACCCAACAACAATGGCGGCCTCAAAACAATCAAGGAAATTGGAATTCTAAAGACCGAGGAAATTGGAGTGGTGGCAACAATCAAGGAAATTGGCATAACAACAACAATCAAGGAAATTGGAGTGGCAATAATCAAGGAAATTGGGGGTGGGGGGGTAACAATCAAGGAGTATGGAACAATAATAAAGGCAACTGGGGGTCAGGTTTTCAAAGGCCCCCGATGTATAAACAATTGAGCAATCCACCTCTTTATCCTTCCCATGTTCCAAGTTCTTCAAACAATGAGATGGAGCATATTGAGAATATGTTCAAGCAAATGATGGAAAAGAATGCCGATTCATATGCCCAACTTTCCTCACACAACACATCGATCCGCAACTTAGAAATGCAAATAGGGAAAATCTCTCAAGCTCTTAATTCTCGTCTTAAGGGGGCACTACCAAGTGACACGGTAGTAAACCCAAAGGGTGGAAACAACACGGGGCATGCCATGGCCGTTACTACAAGAAGGGGAAGAGGTGGGAATGCACCCACCTCAAGTCAAAAGTAACTTGTGAATGATGAGAAAGTGGTACAAGAAGAAGAGGTCCCGAACAATGTGGTGCAATTAAATGATGAAGTTCAGATTGATATTGATGATAGTATGGAAGAGACTCAAGAGGAGGTAAATCCGTCTATGAATCACATTATTGACATACCGGGGCCGATAGTGCAAAAGTCTAAGGCAACATTGCCTAAGCCTCGACCTCCAAACCCTGAAAGACTTGCCAAGCAAAATGATGAGAATCAATTCAATAAGATCATTCAAATGATGAAGTGTCTCTCAATCAATGTGCCATTAGTTGAAGCTTTGGAATAAATGCCAGGCTATGCAAAGTTTATGAAGAATCTCGTGACAAATAAGCGGTCAATGTATTTTGCAACTATCAAAGTCACTCATCAAGTGAGTGCAGTTGTGCATTCAATGGATCCTAAGTTGGAGGATCCCGGTGCTTTCACGATTCCTTGTACAATTGGAAGTGCCGAATTTGCTAAAGCTCTTTATGATCTTGGGGCAAGTATCAATTTGATGCCCTATTCGGTTTTTAATACCTTGGGAATTGGGTAACCAAGACCCACCTCTATGAGATTGTAAATGGCCGATCGTACTATGAAGAGTCCTTTGGGAGTGGTTGAAGATGTCTTGGTTCGTGTTAATAAATTCACTATTCTGGCGGATTGTTTCACTCTAGATTGTGAAGTTGATTATGAGGTGTCGATTATTCTTGGAAGACCTTTCCTTGCTACGAGGAAGGCTCTTTGTGATGTTGAAGCCAGAGAACTTACATTCCGGGTTCGTGATGAAAAGGTGGTTTTCCATGTGTGTAAGTCAATACGGCAACCGAATAGCAACGAGGTGTGCTCTTTTGTGGATTTGGTGACCGATGTTTTTATTGGTGATACGAGTGCTACAATCAATGTTGGTGATATGTCGGAGGCCTTCTTGCTCAACTTTGATGATGACGAGATGGATGGCTTCATGGAATATGTGAACTCTTTGCAAGAAATGGGGTCATACAACTATGCATCCAAAAAATTATCTTTGGATCTTGAAAATAGGACAACTCGTCCTACAAAGCCTTCCATTGAAGAGCCTCGTACCTTGGAGTTGAAGCCTTTGCTTCCATATCTTCGTTATGAATTTCTTGATCCTTGTTCTACTTTACCGGTTATTCTTTCTTCTTGTTTGACTAATGTGCAGGTAAACTTCACTTTGGCAGTGCTACAAAAGAGGAAGAAGGCTTTTGGGTGGACATTGGCGGATATTCGAAGGATAAGCCCCGCATTTTTCATGCATAAAATCAACTTGGAGGAGGGCGCCAAACCACCTATTGAACATCAAAGGATACTCAATGATGGGATACAAGAAGTTGGCAAAAAGGAGATTATCAAGTGGTTGGATGTCGGGGTTGTCTACCCAATATCCGATAGTTCGTGGACTTCTCCAGTTCAATGTGTCCCGAAGAAGGGGGGCATGATGGTGGTCACCAATGACAAGAATGAGTTGATTCCTACAAGAACGGTGATCGGATGGAGGGTGTGTATGGACTATCACAAGCTCAACAACGTCACAAAGAAGGATCACTTTCCACTTCCGTTATTAGATCAAATGCTTGATAGATTGGTTGGCCGTGCTTTCTATTGCTTTATTGATGGGTATTAGGGATACAAACAAATTCTTATTGTTCCAGAGGATCAAGAGAAAATAACCTTTACATGTCCCTATGGTACTTTCGCCTTCAAGCGGATGCCATTTTGTTTGCGCAATGCACCGGTGACTTTTCAAAGGTGTATGATGGCTATTTTTACGTACATAGTAGAGGACTACCTTGAAGTTTTCATGGATGACTTCTCGGTGGTTGGAGATTATTTTGATGATTGTCTTACAAATTTGGATAAAGTGTTGGCAAGATGTGAAGAAACAAATTTGGTGCTCAATTGGGAGAAGTGTCATTTCATGGTCGAGGAAGGCATTGTCCTTGCCCACAAAATCTCAAATAATGGAATCGAAGTTGATAAGGCAAAGATTGAGGTGATTTCTAAACTTCCACCTCCAACTTCGGTAAAGGGTGTGCGGAGTTTCTTAGGCCACGCGGGGTTTTACCAGCATTTCATCAATGATTTCTCTAAGGTGGTGAACCCATTGTGCAAGCTTCTTGAGAAAGATGCTAAGTTCAACTTCGATGATGATTGCATGAGAGATTTTGAATTGTTAAAGTTCAAGTTGACAATTACTTGCATCATCATCGCTCCATATTGGAGTATCCCTTTTGAACTCATGTGCGATGCAAGTAACTTAGCGGTTGGGGCTGTTTTGGGGCAACGCATCAACAAGATGTTTCATCCGATCTACTATGATAGTAAAACCATGAATAGTTCCCAAGTCAACTACACCATTATAGAGAAATATCTCCTTGACATTATGTTTATAATTGAGAAGTTTCGCCCGTACTTGATGGGTGCAAAGGTCATTGTCCACACGGATAATGCGGCACATCGTTATCTTATGAGCAAGAAGTACTCCAAAGCTCGGTTGATTAGATGGGTGATTTTGTTGCAAGAGTTTGATATTGACATCCAAGATAGAAACGAGAGTGAAAACCAAGTGGCAGACTACTTGTCTCGTTTGGAGGAGGAGGGGAGGCCGCATGATGGCCTTGAAATCAATGACTCCTTTCTCGATTAGCAACTCTTGGCTATTTCAATGAAAGAGGTGCCATGGTTCGCGGATCTAGCAAATTTCCTTGTGTGTGGAATCATCTTGGATGAGGTCTCTTCAAACCAAAGGAAGAAGCTCAAATGGGATTGTCAAGATTATTATTGGGATGAACCATACCTCTTCCGGATTTGTACGGATGGGGTGATTAGAAGATGTGTGCTAGAAGAAGAGCAAGGTGCAATTCTTGTCACTTGTCATTCTTCACCATATAGTGGTCATCACGGTGGAGCAATAACGGCGGCTAAAGTGCTAAGTTGTGGTTTCTATTTGCAAACTCTTTACAAGGATACTAGTGAGCTAGTGAAAAGATGTTATAAATGTCAACAGGCTAGTGGAATCTCAAAGAAAAATGAAATGCCTCTCACTACCATTTGGAGATTGATATTTTTGATGTGTATTGACTTCATGGGTCCTTTTGTGAGTTCTTATGGAAACACCTACATTTTGGTCGCGGTTGATTATGTATCCAAATGGGTCGAGGCCATTGCTCTACCAACAATGAGGCGAGAAGTGTGGTGGCGTTCTTGAAGAAGAATATTTTCACAAGGTTTGGTACTCCGCGGGCAATTATAAGTGATGGGTGGTCACATTTTTGCAAGAAGGCTTTCGACACTTTACTTAGAAACTATGGTGTTACTCATAAAGTCATGACTCCTTATCATCCACAAGTTAGAGGTCACGTGGAACTCTCCAACCGGGAGATAACGGGTATTTTGTCCAAATAGTGAATGCTAACCGGGTGGATTGGTCCAAAAAGCTTGATGATGCATTATGGTCTTATCGGATAGCTTACAAAACATATATCGGAATGTCACCATGCCGGTTGGTGTTTGGAAAAGCTTGTCATCTTTCGGTGGAACTTGAGCACAAGGCCATGTGGTCTCTAAAGAAGTTGAACCTTGATTGTGATGTAGCCGCTAACTTAAGGGTTGCGCAATTGAATGTTCATCCTTGTACAAAGAAAATATGAAATATCTTCATGACAAATACATTTTTAACTAAGTGTTCAAGGTGCGCGATCTTGTGTGTTGTTTAACTCAAGGTTGAGGATGATTCCCGGGAAGCTAAAGTATAAATGGAGCGATCCTTTTGAAATTGTGGGTGTGACACCTTTTGGTGCATTGGACTTGAAGAAAAAAAACAATGAAGTATCCGAGTCAATAGTCATCGGGTGAATCACTCTTTGGGAAAAGTTGGATATAGCCATGTCGTGGTGGTCATTCATTTCAATTGATGGTATTCTACTTCGTGCCGCAACGTTAAATCGGGTGCTTCTTGGGAGGCAACCCATGTTTCTTTTCCTTTTTTCTTTTGTAGTTAGGTGTTATTTTTGTGATAACTTGATTTGAAATGTGCTACAGGGCTGAGTGTGACTTACAAGAACTGTGGACAAAATATGGCTAAGTGTTGAAAGAAGTGCGGACCGCAGTTGATTTATGCGGACCACAGTTAATTTGTGCGGACCGCACAATTTGGAGTGTGGTAGCAAAAGAACAATGCGGCCGCAAAATTATCTTGCGGACCGCACAAATGAAAAGTTGGAAATGCAAACTCTTTGAAGTTTAGTCTGTCATAGAAAAGGTTGATGTGCGACCGCAAGAGGAAATCTGCAGCCGCAACAAGCAATCTGAGGTCGCACGCAAATATTTTTGGACCGCAGATGGAGAACCAAAAATGAAGCCCCAGGTAACAGAGTGCGGACCGTACACAAAAATTTGCGGTCGCACTAGACCTTCTTCTCCCTTTCATAGACCATAAGTATAAATAGAAGGGCAGGGTCAAGGGTTACGTTTTTTCACTTTCTGAGCACAAAAATAGCACTCTCCTGAAATTTCTTGGTGAATCTATCAGTCCACACACACAACATCTTTGTTCAGTCACTCATCACACGCATTCATCTGGTATGCTTCAATTTCTTGTTAATTGTTTTCTTTTAATTTGTAGATTTTTAGTCATTTTTAGGCCATTTATCAGTAGAAGTCAATTGTGTATCCATGTGGTGGTAAATCTATAGTGGGTTAACTAATACATGTTCTATGGGGACCGGGTTAACATATTTTCATGCATCAATGATGTTACCATGTGAAATTGTGCAAAATATTGCAAAACGTAGAATGGCCTAACTGAATTGTTCGAAGTTTTTGAATTTTGCGGCCGCACTTGGAATTGTGCGGTCCGCATAAACTGATTCTAGGGCATCATTAGTGAAGAAGGGGTCTGTGGCCGCAAGGTAAAATGTGCAGACCGCAGAATTCCCTTTTTGGTCGCAGAACGACATGTTTACTTTCATCAGAGAGTCTACACTTTATGACTTAAATGTGTGGTCATATGGCTAATTGTGCAGATCGCAGAAATTATGTTGCGGCCACACATCAGCCAATTCTCTGTCATCAGAGAGTTGGCATATTTGGGTTTCTGAGATACGGCTGCAAGTGAAATTGTGCGGACCGCCCTTCACCTTTGTGGCCGCCAAACATGATTGTGTTGTCCGCAAGACCTCATCTGTGGCCGCAAGAAAATTGTGCGGACTGCGGTTCCTTATCCTACAAGCATACTTTAGCTGTGAACCTCACTGTGTTTTTTGGTGTATACTTGCATATCTCCTTGTATGTCTGAACATTGAATTGCAACTAACAATCGCATTTGCTTGATACAAACAATGGTTCGATCTAGAGGCAGAGGCGACACTTCTAAAGAGAGGGGTGAACCTTCTTGAGGTCGAGGCAAGTGTGCCTTACCCCTCGGCCAACAAAGGATAATTACAAAGAAAGCTACAACAGAAAGAGGGAGAGAGGAAAATCTCTTTGAGACGAATCCTTATGTCCCGTTTAGGGAAACATCAAAAGGCAACTCAGTCTCTGTTCAGGAGCAGTTGGTCAAACAGTCAAGGTCGCAAGGGAGATTCCAACTCAGGGACGAGTCGTCCTCACCTCATAGCGCTTACAAAGGAATCGAAAAGTGCTAGTCAGGCTTCTGAGCCATCGACTACACCTGTCCCTAAAGAACAAGATACACCAGTTTAGTATATCCCCGATGATGGCAGAGGGAGAGATGCTACAGCTACCGGTCTTGAAAGGTCGAAGAAGAAAGAAGTCTGGGAGGACCGTTTTGTCAGCCTGGCCGCCTTCACCAGCTTTCATACATGGTGTCCAGTAAGGTCGCTAACTTTTGAGCGACAGTTTCAGTTGAAATATTTGGAAAGGTACAACCCTGCATTGTTGAGATAGTTCAAGGAATGCAATGGGTGGATGTGGTTCACCCAGAGTGTCATGGATGCCAAAGAGTACCTTGTCCGTGAATTCTACGCTAATGTGGCACATATCAAAAAGGGGACAAAGGTAACCAAAGTGCGTAACCTCAAAGTAAGATTTGATCAGCATACACTCAACATATACTTGGGCTTCGAAGATGTTGAGCCAAAGGAATATTTGGAGAAGTTTGAAATGGGAGACGCACCCCGATCTTGGTTAGAGCAGATTCTAGCAGCACCAGGGCCACTAAAACCATGGATTATTGTTGGGTTCCTATCCATAGGAGTACTCTGAGTTTTGAGGCTAAGGGGTGACAAACCTTTGTCTGCAGCAGAATGGACTCGTGCCAGAATGAGACATATCTTCTGATTCCTCGGGCAGTCTTGGTTTCTTCTATTATGGTCGGGTACCCTATTAATGTGGGTGTCGTAATGTCGGCCAATATCTCAGTGATTGCTGGGCAAGATAACTCATCCTACCCCTATCCCAACACTATTACAGTATATCTCACAGATGTAAGGGTAGAGCCGAGGGATTATGACACAAAGGTGAGGCTGAAGAAGCCTTTTACTTTGTATTCACTGATGGATGCGAACAATCCAAATAAGAAAGTTCAGCCTCCCACCACTGCGGGCCAATCTAATGAGCCAGCTACGGTATCTATTGAGGCAGTTGATGTTCCATCTACTTCAGCTGAGCCTTCTTCCAGTGTCGTAGCTATGCCTCAGCCATCCTCCACAGCCCCTACTGTAGTTCCTTCCATAACTCCCACCTCGGCTTTGAAGCCGGTGCCCATGCCTATTGCCTCACTCTTTACACTGCGTGTCTCCCAGGAATTGGCCAGCCTCAACAATTGGATGCAGACTGCCACTACAAAGTTGTCTGACTTATCTAATACCGTTACAGCACATTCTTCTATTCAGGCACCTCAGTTTCCTCCGACAGTTGAAGAGACATTAAAGAAGCTCCTTAAGAACTAGAATACTATTATGGTTACCTTGGTACAGCACGGTCAGTGATCGAAGAGCTAGGAAAAGAAGTAAATAAGATTAGGAAGTCCCAAGCCAGCAAGAAGTTAGTGGACAAGCTCCGGAGATAGGTGACCAAGCTTGATGCAGTCGTAGATCTCCTCTTTGACATGGTTGATTGACCCACACTATGCAGGCCCAGATCCTACAGCACCATCACCACCGGTGGCACTAGCTGGCCAGTTTGAGGAGCCAGACCTTGCTGCCGACACTGCTGAGGCAGTGCGTCAAATGTTCACCAACCCAGCCACACACAAAGTTAAGGATGATGAGATTCAGTTGGATGAGACTGAGGGTGGTGACATTGCTGGGAACACAGAGATGTCCAAGGTGCCATAAGGAGTTTTCTTCACTCTTTCTCCTTTTTTACTCTTATTTTGTTAAGCATTGGGGACAATGCTTATATTTATTCGGGGGGGGGGTGGAGTTCATTGATCATATTTGATACATTTTGAAACATTTGGCCTGTAATAACTTGATATTATTTTCTCTTTTCTTATTTTGTATATATTCTCTCTCTTTCTCTCATTATGTATAGTCATTCTATCTTCAGTAGTTTTTTCTTAGTAGCTTCTTTATTTTTGTTTCTTTAGTAGCTTCTTTGTTTGATTTAGTAGTTTCTTTTTATGTTTTAGTAGATAATAAGCCTTTGGTTTTCTTAATGCCACGGTTCTTTCCAAAGGTAGTTATTGTATGAACCGGGTGACTCGTCCCAACAATGGATGGCGTGACAACCATCTTAAGGGAACGGGTCTGTTTCTGTATTTAGGTAATAATATTAGTAGTAATGAATAAAAATACCTAATTAAGTCATGCTCGAAGAGTCAACTATGCTTTAATTGGTACCTACACACTTAACTACGTGCTTATGGTTAGAGATAAGTTTTACTTTTGAAAGAAATAGCTCTAGTTAGTGACTTTGTGATTCTTATGTTGAATTTGGCAATCATCGAATGATTTAATTGGACCATAGTGATCTTTAAACTTGAATGCGGTCGTTGTGGACCCTCATCTCTGTCTTTTTTAGCAATCTGGTTGCGTAAGAGGTGAGATGAATTATTGCTAGTCCAAGTATCCTTGCGAAGGGTCTAGAACTTATCCCGAATGTGTTTCAAGGCAAAATCCTATGCTTTGCTTGGTTTGAGAAGTGATTGTAGGCTCTTCTTGGCCCGTTTGCGTTTTCTATTGCCAACCAATGTCCTTATCCCTAGTCAACCCTGTTGAGCCTATAGCCTTTCGTATTTGATAACCATGTTACAAGTCTTTACCCATTTTGTCGTGACCCTCTCCTGGCACCTGAGCTTTCCTTAACACTCTTGTGAAACAAATGGCTCAAAACTTAATTTTGGGGGAGAGACGAGGAACTTGAAAAAGGTATCAAGGCACAAAAAGAGAAAAGAAATGATGAGAAGAAAAGGCAAGAAAAGAAAAGAAAAATGCAAAAAGTGAATAAGTGGAAGAGTTGAAGGGATTCAAATAAAGGTAATGATCCCAAACATGGAGAAATCAAAAGGGGAGAAAAGAATGAAATGATCACGAAAGAGTGATGTTAAGTCTCTCTAGTCCCCAATGAAAATAAAGTGCCTCTAAGAATTAGCAAAGTGTGAGCCGAGAAATGAAAAATGGAGTGCTTAAGGAAAGATGTGACCACTCAAACATACGGTATCCGAACCTAATCCAATAGACTTCATTATATCCCAAAAGAAGTCCTACTTGATTCAAGCCGAGTGAACTTACATTAGTGGCGATCTACATGAGGGGCAAGCCTATGGTACTTGAAGTCGTACTTGCGAGATTCTCTTGGGAGATATGAGTGAACCTTTCATAATTCTTTGGATTGAGTGCTAAATTTCTTAAGTGATTTAGGCAAATGGAAAGTAGAGGAGGAAGAGTTTGGAGTCCACCATGACCTACATGATAGAGCAAGAGTCCTTGATGAGTAAAGTCAATTCCTGAAGCTCAAATATCACATTAGGACTATTTGTGCATAAATGTTTAACTTGTCCCCTTGTTGATAATACATGAGTAATGTGAGTAATTGTTGGTCCCAACTAATGTGTGGATGGCTCATCTTTGACTCGCTGAAATGACCCTTAACCTTTGGAGGTGGGAACTAATTTATTTGCTTGAGGAAAGGCAAAGACTTAAGTTTGGGGGAGTTGATAAGTGGGAATTTGACTGCTTATTAGCACCTTTTAGCTTTTGTTTTCGTTCAAAAGTATTGGATTGTGTTTCCGAAACTAATGAAATTGTGCACATTGTTGGAATATTGGAATTTGGTCTCTCGCGATGAAATCTGACTCAAAAAGGAGTGGTTTGAGGCACAAGGCAATAAAGGGCATGCTTCTACGGTCGCATAAGAAATTACGGACCGTAGAATTCCATATGCAACCGCAAACCAAGAAGAAGAATTTAGCAGAACTTTGAGCAATATGCTAATAACACATGAATTGTGTGGACACAGAACTAGGCTAAGAGTCAAAGATCATAGAGTATGCAAAAAGACCAAGTCCAGAAATGTGTGGCCGTAGAAGATTGCCTCGCGGTCGTAGCTCAGAAATGTGTGGCCGCAGAACTCCACTTCCTACCAGCTGAAGAAACTTGCAGACCGCACATGGAATTGCGCAGCTGCATAACCTCCTGAGGCATTTTTGTTCGAGATTTTTAGCCCTGTATAAATAGACGAGTTTTACAAAATTAGGTCATGTTTTGAACAAGTGAAGTTGTTGTAGGCGTTCGTATTTACTACTTTAGAAAGTTTTACATTATTTTGGTGTATTTACATTAGATTTCATTATTTTAATTTTCCATTATGAGTTTAATTAGCGTATCTTCTTTATTTTCTTCAAAACCCATTAGGAGTAGCTAGACTCTTACTAGGGCTGTGACGAAACCCTAGTGTGTAAATCTTATGGGTATCTAATTTAGTGATTGTTTATGATTGGGTATTGATTATATAGCTTAGTGCATGCTTCAATTTTAGAATTAATGGTTGCAAACATTTATTCATGCGTATTTGACTTAGTCTCTACTAGAGAAAGAGGAACCTAGTCTAGAAAAATTTAGCTAATAAGGAATTGGGTCAATTGAGAGATTGATTAACCCAATTAAAAGAGTTAAACCTAGAGATAGTAATAACCCAACTTGACCTTTTATCATCGATTGTGTGTGATACCCAATTGGTCTTGAGGAAGCCAAATTGGGAAAAACCACTCTCTGACTAAGAGATATTAAGTGGGTAACGTAGAGTTAAGAGTTATAATACACCCCAATCAACAAAACAAGCATTAAAGTTTTTACCCCATTAGGCAAACACCTAGGTTATGAGGTTATGGTCACATCCCTAGGCCTTTTATCCAATTGAAAAATCTTTAAAATATTTATCTCTAATCTATTTCCTTTATCTTGCATCCGTTAGATTAACAGTAGAAGTAGAAAATAAAATTGTGTTGTGGAAGTGAAATCTAGATAACCCATTTACTTGCTTCAAATATATACTCCTAACACCCATTATAACTCCTAGTGGATTCGACCCTGATTCCTAGTTGGGTAAATATTATTGCATACGACCATGTCATATCTCTTATTGAGGTATGTTATGGATGTGATCAGGGACAAACCATGCCTAGGTTTTGAGGTGTCAGCAACCTTTGCCATGTGTTGAATCATCTAGCTAGGAAGATTGATGGCCTTCCCAATATCAAGCAGTTCCATCACAGCCAGTGGCCTCCTCCTCTCAGACCTCTACATAATGCAAGAATTCACAAAGTGAAATAGCAACTTGTGAAAATGTATTATATCTGTGTTATACACTTTGTGAGGGGCCTTCAGCTCGAGCTTCTGGGAAAATTTTCTGGTGACCGCAATCCCTGTATCCACATCATTGTTAATTGCTAGCCACTTCTTCTTCAGATAATTATCAAAGCCTAAGGAAGGGATATTTAGCAGCAATCCAAGTTTTTCGGTATCAAACTCTCAAAATCTCTCACATATCTCTTCACCACGTTACCATCAAACTGCAAGTTAGCATAGAACTCAAACATTGTAGGTGCACACATAGGGGGAAAGGGCTTTACAAACATGTGTGACCACCCTTGTATGTCAAGCTTCTCTACCAACTGATTCATTCCCCTTTCATCAGTGTTGGCTCAGATCTTCCCATTCAAAACCTTTGTAGTCTTGAACTCTATCATCCTGTCAACTTCCTCTGACTTGACAGTTTTCTTTTCCCACTGATCTTCTTCTAAGAAGTAAAAGTTGTTGCTTTGACAGATTTGGCAGCACTCCTGTTAATTGATGATTTCTTGCCTTTAGGTAAGAAAACGGTCCTTCATCCACATCCAATTCAACAACAGTCTTAGCAGCTGCAACTTATTTTCATTTCCTTTTGTTGCTTCTAGCTTCCTTAATCAGTTGCTCATCCACAACCTTTATTTTACTACTGGTGAGAGGAGTTCTAGTAGGAGGAGGAGTCACAACCTACTTTCCCTGTGAAGCCACTTTTGTAAATTTTATTGTGGCTTTTCTCTTCTTTACCACTTCAAAGAGTGGTAGGTCATTCTCATCACCTTCAGCATCTTCATCCCCCAGGAAAGGTGTTAAGGAAGGACTTGGTTCCTCCGTATCTTCCTCCACATTGACCTCTTCCAAATGGGTCAAGATTGTATCTCCAATAGTCATAGAGCCTTTAGATTCTTCACTCTCATGTTCATTTTCACTCTTAGATTCAGAATTCGACCTCGCTCTCTTTCTCATATTTACATACTCATTCATGATTACTTTCCTCACTATCAGAGCCCCGTTCTCCCTCGGTTTCTTTTTCCTCTACTGATTCTTCCTCATACTCTTATTTCTCCTCTTTTTATTCTTCCTCATTCTCACTTTTCTTCTCTTCTGAATGGTGTTCTTTCTCACCTTCCACTTCTACCTCTTTATTGGTATCCTCATCTTCCTCATCATCAGTCCAACTATAGGTACTCTCATCAGAACCCTCATTGTCCCCTATTTCTTTCTCTTATTCCCCCTCTACTCCAAACTGTTCTACAACTACTTCTTCGCTAACATGGTGTCATGCAACTACGTTTTTAACTACATAAGTTCTTGCATATGTTGTTCCCTCAAGTTTTCAACTATGTCTAAATGATATACATCTATAGTAGAATCTAGTACATCAAGTTTTGATGGAGATGGTTTTACCTAAGAGTCCTTGTCAGTCATAGTTTCCCCCTAAGTAGTTGGATCCTTCTTGCAGGTTCTCCCTTAGAAATAGCATTGTCAACTTGTTTCCCACCTTTCATTAACTTCCTTAGTGTATCCCTGACCTTTGTGGGCTTAGAGGTGATATATGGTGTAGACAAAGTGAGTTAAGTGGTTGTTTTGGGAGATGGAGGTAGTTAATCAACACTAGGTGGTAGCAAAGAGGCATTAGAGGATGGAGGTAGAGGAGCAAACCATGGGTGGTGGTGTAGACACATTAGTGGATGGAGGTAAAGGAGCAGCAGTGGGTGGAGGGGCACAGACACTAGTAGATGGGGGTTGAGGAACAACCGGTGGTGATGTAGAGACAACATAGGCTTTCACATTTTTCCTTGGCTTAGCTTTCTCATTTTTGGATTTAGAACCAGGTTTGGAAGAGGATTTGAATTTTAAGAGGGCCTGGATTGGCTTTGTAATAGTGAAGAAGAGGCAAAAGGATCAATACTTTTTCTTAGGGTTTGAGTGATAACACTGAATTTGGAAGAAGGTTGCAAAGAAAAGGTTTATAAGGAGAGGATTCTTGATGTGACTAGAAGAGAGAGAGAGAGAGAGAGAGAGAGAGAGAGAGAGAGAGTATTAATTAGAGTTCTAACGGGACTCATATAACGGATATATTTGACAACCGAAATTTTAGAAATAATAGGACTCTTAACTGAACTGATTCCCCCTTGAATTTTGACTCTTATAACGGATAAAATTGAGTTATATTTGGCTTTGGAAGTCTTATTACAATAGTATTTCTGTTATTAAGTTTTAATACACTTTTGACAAGATGAAAAATACCCGAGTTGAAGAACCAACGCCTTTCGCAACTCCTTAGTCCTTCCCATAGTAAATCTTTAGACACAATAAGGCTAATATAATAAGATATCAGCATGTGTAAGATTATCAAGGCAAGTGTGTGCTAAAACAAAGTATGAGACTGAATTAAGTATTAGTTACTAAGACATCTATAGCTATTACTTTTTTAGCCAATCATTGGGGTTCAACTTAGTGAGAAGACTTAATTAGTCCTAGTTTTAGTATGTTCCTTTCAAAATAATCCCTACTCATTGCCTTAGTAAAAATATCAGCAATTTGATCTTCAGTTTTACAAACATTTATTGAGATGTTTCCCTTTTCTACTTGTCTTTGAGAAAATGGTGTCTGATGTCAGTGTGTTTGGTTCTCTTATACTTACATGGATTCTTAGAAATATTTATGGCACTAGTGTTGTCACAAAAAATAGGAACACAATCAATAAAGATACCATAGTTCCTGAGTTGTTGCCTTATCCATGGCAATTGTGCAAAACATGATGTTGCTCCCACATACTCTACTTCAGCTTTAGATAAGGCCACTAAGTTATACTTATTTGTTCCTCGGGACACAAGATAAGAACCTAGAAAGTGAGCTGCTCCAAAAGTGCTTTTTCTGTCAACATGAAAACCTACATAGTCAGCATTAGCATAACCAACTAAGTCAAAAGTATATCCTCTTGGATACCACAGGCATAAGTCAGGAATTTCTTTCAGGTATCTAAGTGTTCCTTCGACTAACTTTACATGAGATTCCTTGGGATTTGCCTGAAACCTTCCACATAGACCTACACTAAACATAATGCCAGGTCTTCTTGCAGTGAGATACATAAGTGATCCAATCATTCCTTTGCATGCACCAGATATTTCCCTTCTTCATCTAAATCAAGCTTGGTGGCAATAGCAATAGGAGTATCATTTGATTTTGAGGATTCCATGTTGAATTTCTTCAAGAGATCTTTGATGTACTTTTGTTGATGAATCATGGTTCTAGTAGGTGTTTACTTGATCTATAAATCAAGAAAGAGGTTCAACTCACCCATCATGCCCATCTCAAATATATTCACCACCATTTTAACAAATTCTTTACACAGTGTCTTATTTGCTCCAAATTTGATATCATCCTCATACACATGTAAAATCAGAAGGTTTTTTCCTTTGTTTTTTAGAAATAATGTATTGTCTACCTTCCCTCTTAGAAATTCAATTGATAGAAGGATAACCTCTCATACCAAGCTCTTGGGGCCTGCTTTAGTTCATGTAGAGCCTTGTCCAATTTGAAGACATAATCAGGGAATTCTTCACTTTCAAAACTAGGTGGTTGTTTGACAAACACTTCCTCTTTCAAATAGCCATTCAGAAATACACTTTTTACATCCATCTGATATGATGTAAACTCCATATATGCAGGAAATGCTATCAACATCTTGATGGCTTCCATTCGTACTACTGGAGCAAATATTTTATCATAGTCAATACCATCTTCTTGATTGTATCCCTAAACCACCAATCTATCCTTGTTCTTTGTGATATTTCCTTGCTCATCCAGTTTGTTCTGAATACCCATCCGGTTCCTATAATAGTTCTGTTTTTGGGCTTTTGTACCAGGTGCCAAACCTTGCTTCTTCCAAATTATATTAGCTCTTCCTGTATGAAAATTATCTGGTCAAGATCTTTTAGAGCATCCTTTATGTTCTTTGGCTATATTTGAGACAAAAGAGCAGTGAGTGCACACACAATTCTCACATATGATCTAGTATGCACTCCTGCAGTTTGATCAGCGATGATAATTTTAAGAAGATGACAGCTTTGGTATTTCCATGTCGTAACTTGTAGACCTTGAGATAATTCATCACAGGAGTCGCCCAAAGGACCAGTGACAGTATATTCAAATTCACCTACTGAGTATCTGTCAGAATTATTTTCTTTCGTCATGTACTTCCTGATCAAGTTCATCTCCTTCTTGATTTCCTATTGATCCTTCCGACTGTTGTTCAGATTCTTCTTCAGTCTCAGAAGCCCTTTCTTGTGTGAGAGTTATATCATAATCTTTGTCCTACAAACTTTTCTCAGTCATATTGTTATATTCATCAAATATGACATAAATATTTTATTCTATACACATAGTTCTTTTATTAAATACTTTATATGCTTTACTATGTGGTGAATATCCCAAAAATACTCCCTCATCACTTCTATCATCAAGCTTACCTATAGTTTTTTTACCATTATTGTGCACAAAGCATTTATATCAAAAGCTCTTAGGTGAGATATATTGGGCTTTCTTCCTCGAAGTAACTCAAAGAGAGTTTTCTCAAAAATGGGTCTGACCATGCATCTATTTAGTAGATATCAAACAGTATTGACAGCCTCAGCCCAAAACCTTTTAGCTAGTCTACTAGCTATCAACATAGTCCTACCCATATCTTCGAGAGATATGTTCTTTATTTCCACAACACCATTTTGTTGTTGAATTGTAGGTGCAAAGTATTTATGTTCAATCCCATGAGTGCTACAAAACTCAAGGAACTTAGAGTTTTCAAACTCAATTCCATAATCTATTCTAATGCTTGACACAAGACATCCTAGTTTCTGTTGAATCATTATGAAAAATACACAAAACACACCAGAAGTTTCATCCTTAGTAGAAACAGGGTCCATGTGTACCTAGAGAAGTCATCAACAATTACAACCACATACTTCTTCCCTCCCCTTCTTTTTAATCATTATGCAAATGTTGGACATTTCATAGATAACCGTTCTACTTTAATTCATGCCCAGTTTAAGAACACCTTTGGATCACCTAAGAATGTGGCAGTAAAAAAGAAAACAAAAATCACTCCCTCTATTTAGTCTAAATGGATTAAGGTTAACAAGAATGTGACATCCAATTTCCTTCCTTTCTGGGCAAAAAAGGGGCTTGATTCATCCTCTTTTTCATAAAAAGGGACCCAAGCTTGTCTGAATTCCTAAAGCTAACCTGTGATTATTGTTGAGGCTAAAATGAGAGGAAGAAATCAAGTTGGTATCGGACAGTGGCTGCTCAGGACATATGACTGGTGAAAAGAAGAAATTTCTCTCGCTAACATCCTTCCAAGGAGGGAGTGTATCCTTTGAAAATGGAAAGAAGGGACAAATAGCTGGAATTAGTAAAGTTGGTAAATCACTCTCTCATGCTATATATGATATATACTGTATGGTTAGACTCAAGCATAATCTCCTTAGCATATCCCAAATGTGTGATAAAGGTAATGAGGTAAAGTTCAATTCAACAATCTGTACTGACACAAAATTGGATACAAATGAAATTGTTCTGAAAGGTAAGAGATATAAAAATGGCTACACGATATCTATTTGTCTCTCCCTCAAAGTGAGCACACATGTCTAAGTGTAGTGGAAGATGATCCACTACTGTGGCATAGAAGACTGGGCCACCAGTCTATCCCAGCTTAAAAAGTTGGTAGCATAGAAGACTGGGACAGACTGGCATGGCCCGGTCTTCTATGCCACGGTAGTGGATATTCTTCCACTACACTTAGACATGTGTGCTCACTTTGAGGGAGAGACATAATAGATATCGTGTAGCCATTGTTATATCTCTTACTTTTCAGAACAGTTTTATTTGTATCCAATTTTGTGACATTACAGATTGTTGAATTGAACTTTACCTCATTACCTTTATCACACATTTGGGATATGCTAAGGAGATTATGCTTGAGTCCAACCACACAGTACACATCATATATAGCATGAGAGAATGATTTACCAACTTTACTAATTCCAGCTATTTGTCCCTTCTTTCCATTTTCAAATAATACACTCCCTCCTTAGAAGGATGTTAGCGAGAGGAATTTCTTCTTTTCACCAGTCATATGTCCTGAGCAGCCACTGTCCAGATACCAACTTGATTTCTTCCTCTCATTTTAGCCTGCAACAAAAATCACAGGTTAGCTTTAGGAATTCAGACAAGCTTGGATCCCTTTTTATGAAAAAGAGGATGAATCAAGCCCCTTTTTTACCCAGAAAGGAAGGAAATTGGATGTCACATTCTTGTTAACCTTAATCCATTTAGACTAAATAGAGGGAGTGATTTTTGTTTTCTTTTTTACTGCCACATTCTTAGGTGATCCAAAGGTGTTCTTAAACTGGGCATGAATTAAAGTAGGACGGTTATCTCTGAAATGTCCAACATTTGCATAATAAGTGCACATTTTATTATCATAGATTCCTATATACTTAGGATCAAATCTTGGTACAGGTTTCCTGTACCCAATCTTTGACCGATTTGTATTGCAGTTTTCATTCAGTCAGTTCAATGCATCATATAATCTATGCCACTTGCTTATTCTAGATAGTTCATACTCTGGTTTTTAAAGATTCTCTTGAAGAGTCTTATTCTTATTATCAGCATCGTATAACCTATCCTTAAGCTCGCTTAGTTCCTTTTCAAGGTTACTTTGCAAATCACTGATTATTCCATTTCCATTTTTAGAAGCTTGTTGCTAATTCAGTGCAGTAAGTTCAAGAACTTGATACTTAAGACCCTTAATCAATCTTTCAAGGTCATTTTTGTTTGTTTCAAGGTTTTTGAAATTAAGTTTGACACACGAAAGATTACTTACTAACTGATTATTTCGAGCACTTAACCTATCAATTTCAATCATAGTTACTATTATGGCCATTAGTTATTTCATAGATATAGCATGAATGTTCTCTTTCATATTAGAGATACTTACGTGACTTGGATCATCTTCAGTCTCTGAATCACTTATGGTCATCATTCCTATCACATCCTCTTCTGAGTTGTTCTCTTCAATTGCCATTAGTGTTAACTCAATATTTTTATTTCCATATTCAGTCTCCAAGGTCCTCCATATGTCATTGGCAGAGGAGCAGGAGGAAACTATTTAGAGAATATTCCTTGGAAGGCTCCTGTAAAGAATATCCTTAGCTTTGCATTTTTTGGATAATCTGGCGGTCCTCAACATTATATTCTTCCTTTCTTTTTATGCTCTTGTCTCCATTGCTATTCACTTTCATAGGTATGATTGGGTCGCGATTGATAATTTTTCATAAGTCATAATCAGTGGCTTGGAGGAACACCTTCATACGCATCTTACATTCATCAAAGTGATGTCCATCAAAAATAAGGGGTCTCCTAATATGCATTCCTAGCTGTACAGGAGGTTCATGCTTATTGAAATCTTCAGACTCAATTAAAGCATACAAACTAATAGTCTCATCTTCCTTCCCCTCCTCATTTTCACCACCAATGTCTTCATATGCTGCCATGAAGGCTTGTTTCATAGCCTCAGTGAATCCCATACCTAGAACTTTGTTTTTGTTTGAATCATGCTCCATTAACTTGTCCTTTTTTCATTCTCGGCTCTTCATTTCTTCCATTCAACTTTCCACATTGGGCAGTCTTTGACCATGTAATCCAGTTTGTTACACCTGTAGCATCCATCATGAGTATTTGTCAACTTGCTTAGGTTTTCTATTATTTTCTCTCTTTAGTCCATTTTGGAATTCTTCGTGAATCTTTTGAACTTAGCAAACAGTGTGATATCTAGATCATCATCATCATACTCATCTTCATATGTATCCTTGAGAACAAGCGCCTTATCCCTTTTTCGTTCCTTCTTGCATATTTCCAATTATTTCATTCAATGAGTTTTTAAATTTCCAATCAACTCATCCAATGAGATTTGTTTCAACTCATTCGCTTCCTAAATAGCTGTGACTTTTGGTTCCCATGAAGTAGAAAGAATCCTCAAGAATTTACTAACCAATTCTTCAGCAGTGAATACATTTCCCAGTGACTTTAGTTGATTCGTTAAGATAGTGAACCTGGTCATAATCTCCCGAAATAGTTTCTCATTAGCAACTCAATTCATGATCTCTTTACCTGATTTGTCCATTCATGAGCAGTTTGAAGAGCATCCCAATTTTCCTTCGCATTGGGACCAAGTCCACAACTAAAAATTTTCTTAGCCTTGGCATTCTTTTCCATCATTCTAAAAGCAATTGCCACAAAATCTGAGGAATCCTTGGGAACAGTTTCATTTTGTTCATTTTGCTTGATGGGAGTCAATGGTTCTCGATTTACTATAGTCCAGAGTTCATAGTCCTCTATCGTTAGGAAATCCTCTATTCTTGCCTTCCACCAACTATAATATTTTTCATTAAACAAGGATGGTCTAGTAGTTGACTGTCCTTCGTTAATTCCGGGTGGAGCACTCATCTCTTCCAAGATCTGTCGAGGTGTTAACCACGTTTAAGAGAACCTGCTCTGATACCAATAGTTGTTTGAGCGCCCTCCTAAATTACTAAAGAACTTGGTTCTTTACCCTACTCTTTGCGCTTAAACAAAATCAATAAAAAAGTAAAGAACAACAATTTAACGTGAAAAATCACCCAGCTCAAAGGTGCAACAACCACGACCTACCACGTAGGATTTTAATTTCAACTTTACTAGAACAAATGAGCCAAATACGCAGATTTTAACTCTTGTAACCTAATACTCCTCCACACTTCAACTACTTCTACTTATTGTATGACGACTACAAGTTACTCTAACTTACAAACTCAGATAATAATCCAACTAATATTGTTTGAATGAAAACATGAATACAACTCAATCCCCTAATAGACATAAACCTGACTGACTCAAGTAGATAATGAACTAACTCTACGAACAGTCTTGGTCAGCAACTTCAAGTGTATTCTGAACTGAAAATGCTATGCTTCTTGTGATATCTCTAAAAAGTAATATTCAACAGTCCTTAGGCAAAGTATTTAAGCCGTCACAGCTCCGAGATCTTTGGGAGTCCTAGACAAAGTCAAACTCTAATCCACTTATAAGTCCTGAGATCATAAGGACTCCTCATACTTCGTGACTCCTATCTGAAAATATCTTTAGGCAACGTCCCTTATCGCATTAAGAATTCCTTCCATAAATATCGGACTGTAACTTTTGCAGAAAAAGTTACTACCTTGTAAGGACCTTCAGCAATTACTATGAGAACTTGGTTCTTAGCATAAGTTCATTGCACACACTTGTTAATCATCAAAACACATAACTCAACACCATGATTCCTATGAAGAGCGAGTCACATGCCCACTTTATTAGTTCCTGCGTCGACTATAACTTGAGAGTGTTGAAGAAGCATGTGACTAAACTTCAAATGATCTAGGAAACAACTAAAAATTAGAGAAACTTTGAGGACATAATGAAGGAGGAGGGAAGAAAGATGGAAATCAGAAACAAAGATAACATAGCAAAGAGACAGAGAGTAGTGTGATTGGGGAGTGGGGGCTGAGAGCAAGTGCCTAAGCATGTGACTATAGGTTTTGATTTCGTGCTTGTTTAATGTCTAGTCCCAAATCTTCCTTGAATGAAGTTGCTTTTTGACCGATTGATTTTGTTTTTTTGTTAGCATTTGTTTTCAACCCATTTCTTGTATCGCTTTGATATAAGTGTTAGTGTTTCTATTCCTGCATGGGTATGACTTTTGCCCCGTGTAACATCAATAAAGCTCTAATCTTAGTAATGAGTTTAATTGATGGTAAAGTTTATTGCACTTGAACAAAATGAAAATATCTTTGCTCTGCTGAAGTTTATTGTATCTTTCGGCTGGAATGTTGATTTCGTAATGTAAATTTCTGCGTGTATTCTGTAGCTTGCCGTGTTGTTTATGAGCTATCTGCCGGAAAGTAAATTGTGTAATGGGACGTCTTCTTGGCTGAACAAAGGAGATGAAAACAAAGGAGGGGAAAGATCCGAATAAGGGTCTGGGTTTGGCTAAAAGAATCGGGTATATAAAAATATGTATATGGCTTCCACGTGTCCTTTTAATTCATTGGTCCGGAACTTTTAACACAATTTTGTTCAAAAGTATTAATGTGGGATTACATATATGCAGTTAGGGCTGAGGTCATGCCCATTGCCCGCTATGTCTGTTGATGAGCAGAAGAGAATGGATCGAAAGAAGTTGGATCCTCCACAATTGATGGTGATCCCGCGATTAATGCCCATGATTTTCTTGGATAGGTGTCATGAGATTTTGCGCAACTTTAATCTTGTTGAGTCCGATGGAGTTGATTTCACTACTTTCCAGATGAGAGGACCAGCCAAATGTGGGGTGATATATAGTTGAATACTCAAACGAAGGGCACATACTAACAATTTTTAAAAGTAAAGGGGTAAATATAAACCTTTTCCGTAGATTATAACCAAAGGTAACTGACCTTTTAAGAAGAAAAACAAAAAGGGGGGGGGGGGAAGGGGGGGGGGAGAGAGGGTTAGTCACCACAGTTATTCTGTTCTTTTGCAATATTAAGAGCCTCTTTACCGATACCAAAACTCTGATGATTAAACTATCTTCAATAAGACACATCACTAAACTCATCCTCTTCGTCTTCAGAGCTGTCACTGTCCTTTCCCTGCATTAGCATTCAAGCAGTAAATCCACAGAAAATTATCTTCAAAAAGACTTATGAAGCTAGTTATACAGTGTTATGATATTAATCACTCTCATTCAGTTCTTGACAATAGCCTCAAGAACCATTGGGCACACTTCTCTTCCCCTGGTATAATCAACAGTAGGAAAGTATTCAACATTCGCGCCCCATTCACGAGAATCCACAATGCACATTTCAGCAGGATAGTATTAGTATTCCCTCTGCTTTTATATCCTAATCAAAGAAGGTGACAAGACTCAATAGTCCTACTACAAATTCTTAACCCCAAACAAAACAACCTGTAGTTTCCAAGAGAGACATATCTTGGGCCCAAGAACAAAATAAGGATGCAGAGTCTCTGATGAAATAAAGATTCAGCGGTAGAAGGTAATCTGGTCTTTTTAAAACTAACAATTACACCTTCCCTTCCCCTGGCCAAAACTTATACCGACTCTTTTCTTTATTTATGATATTCTACTGGTGCATTCTAACCCTCTGGACTAGAAATCAACCGCATTTTGCCACCAAAAAAAACAAGAAACAAAGGCACATTTATTAGTGGAAGACCAGTAAAGTCATGTTGGCAGCCTCATTATTGCAGAAGGCAAGATGTCTTTTGAAATGTAAACCAAAAAACACACTCATGAACTCCTCCCCTTTCAACCTTTGGTGTCATGTTTTTCGGCCCCCTCTTCGTTACTTTTGACTTGATACAAAACTAGTAAAATTTTGTTGGAAAGCATGGTAAATGAATCTTCTGAGGCTCAGAACCCAAGCTGAAAATTGCTCGCAATAATCTAGAAAATGTAGCATGAGCATTAAAAGGAAAGAGACAACCCGCCACAACAAAGATGTAGGAGGTCGCACATCTTAAGATTTTAGAGCCTCCACGAATTATGCTTCTATTGAAGACAAATAGAATGAGAAAAATTCTTGAAAATCTCAAAAAGCCTCTATGTAGAGAGTACGCTATCTTGCTATTGAATTGACATAGTAAGCGGGGAGAAAGAAAAGGATAAAGTTATACTTGGCAAATAGTTTTCCCCCAAAAAGCGCTTAAGCTAGGAGTTATAGAACACTTAGTAAGCACTCAATCTAATGCCAATATTTCAGCAAGCTTATTCAACAGTTCACTATGCAACAAAAAATCCCCAACCAAAACCAAACACTTGAATTCTAATGATAAGGTAGTTATGACCTCAAGCTCCACTCAACTCCACAGTTTTCTTCTGACCTCCATTACCCTTTAATACTTGCTACGATTTGGACCTTGGGAAGTACCTTCTTATGAAGCTGATCAACAGCTTAGGAAGAATATTCGATATTATTTACAACAAAGGCGAGACAACTTCTTTGACGATATAATCCAAGAGGAAATAAGGAAACGAGATATTTTTAAATAATGTAAGCTCAAAGAGAAACACATGTTAGAGTCACAGAAAACTAGTAGTCATGTACTTATCCATGATACAGATACCACATTTACGAAACAGTGATGTATCTTTACCTCATCACTATCAAAATCTTCTTCATCAGGGTCCTGTGGCATAATAATGTATAAATGATGTTATCAAAGGCAATAAACACATTTCATGACTAAATTTTGATTACAGAAAATAAGAAGCTCAAGAAGAACTAACATTTTCAAAATAATTGAGCGGGTTCGGCCACAAGTCATCCTTAATTATGTCAGCAACCTGCAAAAGCGACAGTGTCAAAATGAAAAATTTCAGCAAACATTTTACCTCAGTGGCTCACTGCACCATCAACCCTACCCACCACCCAAAATAAAATGGAAAATTGGAACGAAAAAACATCATGAAGTAATCCGCAGAAGATATAAAACATATACCTCATCCTGAATCTCTAGGTCCTCATCCTCATCTTTTTGAGTGACTTCACTGAACCATCTAAAAAAGCTGATAGAAACCCCAAGAGGGAAAGCAACTGAGCAAGGATGACCAGAACTATCATATCACAATGTTTATCAGGAATTCCAGAGTGGAGACTACAGAAAATAAGGCCAGTGCGCACACAGTACTGCTACAGTCACTTTATAGCTGAATTAAGCAATAATTACCGGAATGATTTCTAATGAATATCAGCTTCTGTTCTCGTTATGATGACCAAGCTCAGTCTCACCATTAACCAAAAACCAGCAATAATGAAGCAAAACATTCCAGTTACCGATGTTGTCTACAACAATTGGGGTACGCTATTCGAAAGTCACTACAATGAACTACACGCTGCATAAGTAATAATGTGCATTGACAAACACTGAGGGCTCATTAGGTTGATGGTTTAGAATAACTAATCCTAGCATAAAATCTCGCATAAGATAATACAGTGTTCGGTTGGCTGCATAAGAAAAAATTAATCGCCGCATAACCAATTTAGTGATTGGTTAGCGGTATTAAATAATACCTGCATTTAGTTATGTGTGAATCTATGTATTATTACATGCGGGATAGAATGTAGAACAAGAATACATATATTAGTGATACATACAGGGATTAAACTATTTAGAGAAAAAATGCCCCTTTAAAGTGAGTAATTTATGTATAACAATCTCCTCATAATTAATAATTGCATAACAATCATTTCATTATTGATTCCCGATAAACAATCCATGCATTATATCCCATTATAACTAGTATGTGAGCCAAAGGACCCCTGAAGTTATCATCAACAAAGTTTGATATGAGCAAGCCTGCTATCAGACATTAGGCAAACCAAGGTTTCCGACAATATATCAGAGAATTAAGTTGAGTCTTAACATAAAATCAATAAATAGCCAAATATGATTAAATTCAGATCATATACATAACTCACCTTTCCTTATCACGAGATCGCTTTTTTCCTTTCTTCTTATGTGCAACTACATTAGGAATGCCCTTCAAAGAGTCAACCAACATCATTAATATGACGAAGTAAGGAACGTACAGAATGTGTCACATCTCAAGCTGCGAAATGGAAACTCACCATGCCTTTTTCCCATTTTATTGTCGTACCAGAAATCATTGTGGGTCCATCTTCAAGGAAGGTATAGGTCTTTGAGAGCTTTTTATTTCCAAAATAAGGATTCGCATTGAAATTCTGTTAAAAAGAGGAGATCATCATTCTGAATTTCCAAAAAAAATGCAACATATACCGATGTACATTAATTTCATGTGCAGGAGCGAACTTACAAAGGTTATCGAGTAGCCTGACTTCACATCTTTAGAGTCTTCAACTTCAATAGAACTTAGAAACTTGAAGATCTACATGGGATAAGGCAGTTACATTTTCAGATGCAGAACTCAAAATAGAAGCATTGAAATGATAATTCAAAATTTTAGTGTACAACAGAGCCTCATGCTAATTCAGCATTGACTTATTAAAAGTAATAATTCAACATCGATAAAACTTGGCCAAATAAATAGCAGTAGAATTGGCAATAACCTAGTTCCATAGTTTTATAAGCAACAAATTAGAACCAACCTTTAGGTCTTCTTCATTTAGAAGCCTACCTAGGACAGGATGAGCCAAAAACTGCAAGTAATGAAACAAGTCAATTGGATGACAAGAACTTCAGAATTTCACCAACATAGAGAGAGGGAGTTATCAGGATAGGATCACCAACAGCAGTTAACCAAAAGTCCGGGATAGCTTTAATGATGTCGTTTCGTTTATCATAGACAGGCTTGCGGATCTCACTGTACTCCTGTTCCACTTTCAATACTTTATCACTTGCTTCCTCATTGATCTGGTAGCAAAATTAAATGCAAATTTGTTAAAATGTAAGACCAAAGCGACAAATGAAATCTAGCAATAAACTCTAAGTTACATTTTTAAAACTAACAAAACTTTATTTTTGTTTCACCTAAATTAGTTTATACCCTGATAGCCAGCTTTTGTTGTGAGCGCAGTAGCAAAAGCTCGTATACCTATATCCCAATAGAATATAATTAAGGTTTCCCCTTTATCATTGAAATGCAACATGTACAGTTCACGGCTTCAACTAATTACTAGGCAAGTCTGCCAAGGCATAAGAGAACTACTGATAAAGAGGAATAGCACTAATGAGAATATCTGCATCTATTCCAACTGAAAGAGAAGCATAACCAAACGCAAAACAGCTAGTATTCGTGTACTTGTAATGATGTTCCAAAAAACCGTGGAATCGACTTATATGCTATAGATACTACCACTTGCATGCAAAGAAAGGGAAGCTTAGGCGCCAAGGTTCTCAGCTATTACACAGATATTTTCTTGGTCATCTTGCGTATAAAGGTAGATCTATGAGTGCCACGAATATAGAAACTGTCCCAGTTCTTTATGTTCTTTTCATTATTTATGTTTAGACTGGTGGTGGTTTTAGAAATATCTCCAACGGTGTTTCGCAGATTGAACTTTGACGGATGAAAGATGAATTACTAGACTTTTCCTCCAATAAATTCTCCTAACTCTTGTCAACCGACAAAATGAAATATTAGATTAATGCAACTTAATCTTTCTTGGGTCGAGGGTCTACCAGAAACAGTTTCTCTACTTTCATAAGGTAGGGATAAGGTTTACGTACACACTACCCCCAAACCCCACATGTGGGATTACACTGGGTTTGTTGTTGTAGAATAATGCAACTTAACTCAAAAGGAGAAGAAAACAGAAATATAAACTGGAATCCACAGATGCAAACCAAGTTATTCTCATCAAACTTAGCATCAATTTTTTTCTTTTTCTTTTTGCAGTAACTAAGGCTGGTGTTTGGGCCAACTTGCAAGCATCTCAGCTATTCAATCGGATACTTGTTGCCTCCCACCAAGCTCAGTTACTGGGTAAATCTGCCCACCCAAGCTTAGGTTAGTGGAAAGAAAGCACCTAATATTTTTTTAGCTCTCTAGCCTCCAAGGTTTATCCACTTCATTGACCACTAGGTCATAATCTTGGGTGCATCTTAGAACTCAAATTTTGGCCTTTCTTTCACCATAAAAACAAAGTCAAGGATCACCTATCATGTAAACATGCGACGGCTCACACCCCATCCAATAAAAAAATAAAACGACAACATACCAATATTACAAAAATTAATGAAGACAATCTTTTTTTGTGATAATTAAATGAGGACTATCTTTACATGTTGCAACTCAAAACATAATTATGCGAACCTAAACTCGAAGTCATTCCCTAAAGTAGCTTATGTAGTTCTCGACCTTATGTAGCTTATGTAAACACACACACAAACACACACATATATTTATATATATATACAGCATATAAATAAGGTTGCGCGCACACACACACAAAATTCCATATACAATGTGCTTTAAAAAATGTAAAATTGGAAATTACCACCAATTTCTCTACTGGAAAACTTAAAGATCTTGGATTTTAAACACAATTGGGGTAAAAAAGATGTCCCTTCTGTTCCTCAAAAGAAAAAGGATAAATTTTGGAAAGAAAGGGATTATTTTACCTTCTCAAGCTCGTCTTGTATTTCTTGCAATTTGTCAATGGAAGTAACGACCTCACTATAAATGATGTTGCTATTTTCTTCATCCACTTTCTGTTTCTTCCCTTTGTTAGGGTCCATCATATTCTCTTCTCTGGAAAAAGAGAAAACAGGCAAACAGAGGTTGCAAAAGTGCGCCTTTGTTAGAATGTTACTGCCTTAAACCCTAAACGTCGCCTAAACCCCTATCTATAGATGTTTCAAT
Organism: Nicotiana tomentosiformis; assembly: GCF_000390325.3. Taxonomy (NCBI): domain Eukaryota; kingdom Viridiplantae; phylum Streptophyta; class Magnoliopsida; order Solanales; family Solanaceae; genus Nicotiana; species Nicotiana tomentosiformis. Next base: position 148,931,267 of record NC_090812.1, read on the forward strand.
GCTAAGTTTGAAAGCCCCGTGCGAAATGTGTCCCCCTTTTTTTAACCTTTTTAAATTTAAATTAGAATAGTTATTTAATTATTTTTCTAATATTTCTTATTTAGGACGTATAAATTTATAAAAATTTAATTATTAAATATTTTTTATTTGAATTATGTACCTAAAATTTAGTATTTCAAAATTAATTAAAATTTAATCTTAAATAAATTATTCACCCAGAAGTCTCCTAGTGTCACGATAAGCAAAGCAAGTTTAACAATTAACAGCACTATATTCACCCAAAATTTAGTATTGGGATCGTGATGGCGTCTAAGCCAACATTTAGCAACAATAAGCAAAGTAAGTTTAACAATTAACAGTATTATAATAAAGATGAAGAACGAAATCTCATAAATACATAATAAGGCTACAACCCAATGTTGTCTAAAACTATCCCCAAGATTTGTGTCACAAGTACATGAGCCACTAAGAGTACTAAATACAAAGTCCGCAAAGAATTGGTACAATAAATAGTAAATAAGGATAGGAAGGGTACTCGAGAGCCTGCAAACGCTATAAAGCACTACCTCAAGTCTCCTGAATAGTCTGAGTTAACCACCTTTGTGAGCGCCACTATAACGACCCGGCAGGTCGTTTTGAGTATTACAGCCTCGTCCCCCCATTTATTACTCAATTTGTAATTTACAACTATTATGTGACTTGCCGGGATAATTGAGTCGGGTCCGGTGAGGTTTCGGAATAAACTGAGACACTTAGAGCCCGTCTGGACATTAAACAAACCCATTTTTTCCGGAAAAATTTTTACTTTTTTCGAAATCAATGTTTGGCCATAAAATTTTCAAATTTCAATTGAAGAATAATTTTGAAATTTTTCGAAAATTTGAAAAACTCCAAAAGGCTGTTTTTCAAAAATTTACTCATATCACTCACAAAACTTCAAAAACAATCCAAAATTATATTCAAGTCCAAACACAACTCTAATTTTCAAATACCATTTTCACTTGAATTTTTTTCACCTTTTATTTCGAATTTTACATTTCTTATGTCCAAACGCCCACTTAGTCTCAAGGATGAAAACTTAAGTTGAAAAGGTTGACCGGATGATGACTTATGTGTAAACGACCACGGAATAGAGTTTTGATGATTCCAATAGCTTTGTGTGGTGATTTTGGACTTAGGAGTGTGTCCGAAAAATTATTTAAAAGTCCGTAGTTAAATTAGGCTTGAAATGGCAAAAATAGGAAATTTAAGTTGGAGGTTTGACCGGGGAGTTGACTTTTTGATATCGGGATCGGAATCTGATTCTGAAAATTGAAATAGGTCAGTTATATCATTTATGACTTGTGTGCAAATTTGAGGTAATTGGACTTGATTTGATAGGTTTCGGCATCGAATGTAGAAGTTAACATTTGTTAGTTTTCATTAAGGTTGAATTGTGGTATGATTCATATTTTTAGCGTTGCTTGATGTGATTTGAGGCTTCGACTAAGTTCGTATGATATTTTAGGACTTAATGGTATATTTGGTTGAAGTCCTGGGGGCCTCGGGTGAGTTTCGGATGGCTAACGGATAAAATTTGGACTTAGAACAAAGCTGGAAATTTGCTACCTACTGATCTAATCGCACCTGCGGAACTCTTCTCGCAGGTACGAGCATGGGGTTGTGAGGCAGTGGTCGCAGGTGCGAGGGAATTTCTGCACCTGCGTGATCGCAGGTGCGGACGGATGGTCGGAGAAGTGCAAGCTCCGCAGAAGCAGACTGAGCCTTGCAAATACGAGTCCGCAGAAGCGACCTCAAGGTCGCAGAAGCGGAGACAATAGAGCTTGGGCAAACCGCAGAAGCGGGTGGATTCTCGCACCTGCGAGATCACGGGTGCGACTAAAAGGGCGCAGGTGCGGAACCTCTAACAGTGTTAAAACGAGGAGTTCCGAGATTCTTTCTCATTTTTGGACTTCAAACACACGGTTTTGGGCGATTTTTCAGAGGGATTTCATGGGAAAACTTAAGGTAAGTCACTTTGTGATCATTGTTAGTCAATAATATTGAATTATCATTTATTAGTTCGACTAGATTACGTGTATTTAAGATGAAATTCGAGAATTTGGGCCAATGGATTTGAAAATAAGATTGGAGGATTTGAAGGTCGAGTTGCTGTCAGAATTTGGTAAAATTGGTATGGTTGGACTTGTGGTTGAATGAACGTTCATATTTTGTAAACTTGCACGGTTTGAAGTAAGTAACATTTCTAAACTTATTTCTGAGGGTATGAATCCTTGAATTTTGTGTTATATGAATTGTTTGGAGGTGACGCACATTCTAGGTAACGGGCGTGTAGACGTGCACCATATAAATTGTGACGTAATTGATTCTGTGGGGTTGTATAATTAAATAAATATCATTATCCACATATTATCCACGTGTTAGAGAACTTGAATTGAGACTCATATTAAAGATCATGTTTATGCTACGTGCCCATATTTTGGGACCTACAAGAGTCGTTTGGCTCTTGAATTATTTGTTTAAATTGTAAATTGTGTACTCAGTGACATCCATCATCATATCTCATTCTCTGTTGTCATTCATTGATATATCATATTATCATGTCAGGTTGATTTTCATGTTATTGAGAGCCCGAGAGACTGGAGATTTTGAGTGATATTTATGGGATCGGGCTGCATGTCGCAGCATATTTTATTTATTTATGCCTGGATCTGGATTATTATAGCGCTTGGGCTGAAGGAGCCCCTCCGGAGTCTGCATCCCCCACAGTGAGCGCAATTTTCTTTATATTTAAGATGGAATTCCTTAGACATGGAGTTGCCTTGTTACTTTATATTTGGGATGGAGTTGCCTTATCTATTTATATTAGGGATGGAGTTCCCTAGGAATGGAGTTGCCTTATTTATTTATATTAAGATAGAGTTCCCTAGGCTAGATTGGCCTTGTACAGCACTGAGTGACTGATTGTCAGTTGATACATATATAACTGGGATGGAGTTCCCTGGGCTGGATTGGCCATATACAGTACCGAGTGATTGAGTATTCTGAGAGTGTGAGTACACGAGGTTTCCATTGTGGTACATCACATACAACATATATTTTGGCATGTAGATACAAAGATGGCATATTCCTTATATCATGCAAAATTTATCTATTTTACATGTACTGAGTTTAACTGTTGAAATTGAAAGCATGCCTACATTTTTGTACTGTTATTTCTATACTAGACTGTACTTGTTGAGCTCGTCATTACTTTCAGCCCAAATGTTAGTCTTGTTACTTATTGAGTTGGTTGTACTCATACTACACCCTGCACCTTATGTGCAGATCCAGGTACTTCCGGATACGACTGCTAGATTTCAGAGTTTCATTTGTTGGAGACTATCAAGGTAGCTGCTTGACGTCCGCAGACCTTGACTCTCTTTCCTTTCAATTATTGTACTGTTCTATATTTCCAGACAGTGTTTTTATGAGTCATACTTTGTTATTATTTAGATGCTCATGTACTCAGTGACACCGAATTTTGGGAGTGTATTTGTACCAATAATTATATAGGATTTTTTGTTAAATTTAAATGTTATGTTTTCAAACTTAATAGAAATTGTGGTTTATTTAGGTTGTCGGCTTCCCTAGTATTGAGATAGGCGTCATCACGACATGCGAATTTTGGGTCGTGACAACCACTGAGACCAACACCGGGATCTACAGAAGAAGTTCAGAAGTGTAGTATGAGTACAACCAACCTCTTGTACTCAGTAAGTATCGAGTCTAACCTCGACGAGCTAGTGACGAGGCTATGACAAGACACTCACCATAAACTTATACAAGTATTAGGCAAAACGTAATGACAAAGTAGAGAAACAAGTTAAATCATGAAGTTAAATAAGAGAATAAATAACATGATTCCTATAAATAACATCACGACATAGCCTTATAACGCAATACCAAAATGAAAAACAACAACCAAGAATAACTACAAGACTTCCTATCTGTTGCGGTGTGTAGCCCGATCCCAATATCAATTACAAGTACCGTTGCGGCATGCAACCCGATCCTAATATCAATAATAAGTACCATTGCGGCGTGTAGCCCCATATACTAATTCGTATAAACCCGTCCAATAAATAATTAAGTATGGTGAAACTCACAACATAACATAGGAGAGAACTAAAACTCATAATTCACCAAGCAAATATGAACACGAACAAAGAGTAATAGACAATTCGATATTCAAGAACTACTCTCACCATATATATGTCAATAAAGATTTCAATAAGTCGTAAACATGAGGACAATCTAACAGTCACACAATTCGACATAGAATAGTAGAGTAAGACAAGAAACAAAAGGAGGCAATAAAGCAAGTAAAGGCGTGAAGCAGGTAAAGACATGAAGCAAGTAAAAACTGTCTAATAACATGTAAGAGCATGTAACAAGTAAAGACATACACTAAATAAAGGCATAAACAAGTAGAAGCATATGACAAAATAAAGACATGTAGCAGTAAAAGCATACATATCAAGTAAAACCATATACCAAATAGAGTACATAATAAGTAAAAGCATAAAATAAGTAAAGATATGGTATAATCAAATGTATGAAATAAACTGTACACCATCTCGCGTGCTTAATCCCATGATAGCACATATACACTCGTCACCTTGCATATACATCGTTCCCACATATAGATCACGTAGAAAATAAACCAATCATGTCCTGTATTCTTTAAATCAAGGTTAACCATAATACTTACCACTTTTCGGAACAAAATTAATAATCCAACACAACTTTCCCTTTAGAACAAGCCTCCAAACCACCTGAATCTATCAAATATAACTCAAATAAGTCAAAACATGCTTTAGAAACTACCGTAATATAAAAAAGATTCGATTTTTAACATATTTGGAAAAGTCAACAAAACGTTAACTCTGGTTCACATGGTTGAAATCCGAAATTAAGACCAAATCTAGATTACTCATTCATCTCTGATCCAAGTCCAAATATGTAATTTATTTCGAGATCCAACCTCAATTCGAGGTCTAAATCTCTAGAAGATTAATTTAACAACATATTGATTTTTTCGATTTGTTTTAGCTAGAGAAAACAAATAGTGTCATCCAAATTTTACGATACGACACTAAAGTAAGAATACAATTCCTTCCGCTATTTTCGAAGGTGTAGAATTCTAAATCTTTGTATTTTCTTAAATGTTTCACGATACATTATTACCTGGTGATTTCTTATCCCCACAATAACGCATTTCCTTCTTTCGATTTCACTATAAAATGTGAAAGTTAAATCCTAACTTAGTTACAAATTAAGAATCAAGAAACATATTTCACAAATATGGCTAAGTCTCAACTTCACTACACTGCCTTTCTTGCTGTCTTCTTTTGCTTCCTCATTGTTTCAACTGGTGAGTGGCCAACAATCTATAAATCCCACGTAACACTATGTGTCTGACGTTGTTTAGATTTAGAGTGTATTTGGTACGAATGGAAGTATTTTTTTGAAGAATATTTTCCAATTCTTCCATCTTGGAAAATAGTTTTCTCATGAACTCATTTTTCTCCGATTGGAGGAAAATGACTTTCCTACCAAAAGGAGGAAATATATTTTTCAGAACCCTTTCTCAACCTTTCACATCATATTCCTGTAATGACTCAACCGATCGTTTTGAGCATTTGCATTCCGTTAAGCTATTTGAAGTCTTGAGCAACATCATATGATGTATTATGACTTGTGTGAATCGTCGGTTTTGATTTTCAGGTTTTCGGAAGTGATTGAAAGAATGAAGTTCATGTTTGAAACTTTAAGTCGGAAGAGTTGACCAAGTTTGACTTTTGTGTATTTGACCCCGGAACGGTGTTTTAATGGTTCTATTAGGTCCGTATGGTGATTTTGGACTCGGGCGTATGCTCGGATTGGCATTTGAATATTTCTAGAAGGTTTTGGCGCTAATTGGTAAAAATTGAGAATTTAAAGGTTTGGAAAGTTCATAAGTTTGACCGAGAGTTGACTTTGAGGATATCGGATTCGGATTGTGGTTCCAGGAATTAGAATAGCTTAGTTATGTCATTTTGGACTTGTGTGCAAAATTTGAGTTCATTCCGAGTTGATATGAAATGGTTCGGCACAAGTTTTGGAAATCGAAAGATTTAAAAATTTCTAATTTTGAATTGTGGTATGATTCGTCATTTTTAATGTTGTTATATGTGATTTCAGGCCTTGAGTAAGTCCGTAATATATTTTGAGACTTGTTGGTACGTTCGGACGGAGTCCCGAGGGGTTCAGGTGAGTTTCAGGGTAGTTTCAGACCATTTATAGGCCCTTTTTATTGGCTGATTTTTGGCTACAACAATGTGCATCGTGATCGCGGACATTGGATCGCGTTCGCGAAGAGCAAACTAGGAGAAAGAGGCTTGTGAATCGCGTTCGCCAAGAAGAAATTTTTGCTGCAGAGGGTTGACTTTGGAAGCTTATATATGTTGCAATCTATAAGGAATTTGAAGATGATCCAAAAATAAAAGTTGTAGCCCTTGGTTCCTAGTTTTCAGAAAGTTAAACCATTTGTCATTTAGAATTTGGTACAAAATGTTATGAGTATTATACTAGAGGCTGTCTGGAGGAGTTGGGCACCTAGTTCTCCGCGATCGCAATTGGTTTTCCGCGATCGCGAAGGGAAATTTTGAGCTCAGAAAAGTTGTGCTTCACGATCATAAAGCATTTTTCGTGACCACGAAGGGTAAATACCTAGGCAAAAGCTATAAATCGGGGTTTCGGCTATTTTATCATATTTGGAGTTGTGGAGCTCGGATTTAAGCGATTCTCGCCATATGGGGTAAGTGTTCTTTACTCGATTTTGATTATATTTCATTAATCTATCCTTGTTTTTAACATTTGGTTATTGATTTAAAAAGAGAAACTGAGGGTCAGATTCAGAGTCAGATTTGAGTGAAACTAGTATAGTTGGACTCGTATATGGTTTGTCGGATTTTGTGAGTTTTGTCGAGTTCCGAGGTGCGGGTACAGGGTTTGAATTTTTGGTTGATTTTGGGCTTTTGATTTAATATTCGACATTTATCATTTGGAATTGTTTCCTTACGCATTATTTGATGTATTTGAGTTGCTTTTGGTTAGTGTCGAGCCGTTCGGAGGTCGGTACACACGAGATGGCATTTTTGGAGTACCATTTGGCCTGCTCGGTATTAGATTTGGCTTATTCGAGGTACGTAATATTTTTAAACTTGGTGCTGAGGGTATGAACCCCTGAATATGCGTGATATGTGTTTTGTGTTGAGGTGACACACATGCTAGGTGACAGACGTGTGCGCGTGCACCGTGTGAATTGTGACTCAGTTATTTTTGTAGTACTATGTGGTTACATACCTAATCTTATATGTAACCATGAAATCTCTACGTGCTAGAGTAATTGGGATGTGATCCATCTTAGAAATGTTAGGCCACATGCTGGCACTATTTGGATCCACAGAGCTCGTGTTACATGTTGAATTAATTGCTTAATTTGAAATTTATACTCAGTCACAACTATTATTTGCATATCATATCTCAGTCTCTATTGTCCTTTATTTATACATCATAACATCACTGTTCGGGCTGATTATCATGATTCTTGTGAGCCCGAGAGGCTGGAGAGATTGATGACTTAGTGAGGTCGAGGGCCTGAATGTGAGGATAACTAGGGAATCGGTATGCTTAGCACGTTTATTTGATTTGTGCCATGATTGGTTTATTATAGTGCTTGGGCTGGAATTGCCCTTCCAGAATCTACACATCCACAATGGGTGCAGATACCTATTGAGTGCGAGTGCCGAGCGATTGGGAGGAATGAGTGACTATGAGGATTAAGTAACTATGAGGACTGAGTGATTGAGTGACTGGGGGGACTGGGTGGATTGATACTCTGAGGGTATGCATATGGTTATTCACTATGTTGTATTGCATTCGACAAGCAGACTTGACATACATGCATAGAGATGCATTTTCCTCATGATGTATAGTATCACGTCATTCATGACTTTTCATACACATTGACATATGGGCATAAAGATGTACTTTCCTCATGCCATTTGATAATCAAACATTTACCTGTTGAAATGTTTTGGAAATAAAATCACTGTTTAACAAACTTACTCATATTTTGGTGCTTTTGATAAAAGATTTGGGTTTTACTATTTTATTTGAAAAACATGCCTATTTTCCCGAAACTATGAGCGAGTTGGGCATCATAGCTCTTGGTTATCTTTCTTGTACTATTTTTATTATGATTGTTAAGAACTGTTCCTGGTTATTGAAGTTGGACTCCGACCCTTGTTCCAACTCGTCACTACTTTCAACCTAAGGTTAGGTTTGTTACTTATTGAGTACATGTGGTCAGTTGTACTCACACTACACTCCTGCACCTTCTGTGCAGATGTTGGATGTTGATGTTGCTGCGTACGTCGGGAGCTAGATTTGAAGATGTACCTGTGTTCCAGTTATGGCTATCACTTCTCCTTGGTAGCATTAGATTCGAATTCTTTTCATTTACATTTCAAACAGATGTTGTAATTATTTCAATTCAGTTTTGTAAAAAATCTAAATCTTAGAAGCTCATGATTTGTACTATCAGTCCTTGGGAAATTCTTATATAAAAGCAGCTGTATTATTATTATTTCCTCTCTTGATCAATCTCATTAAATTTGATAGTTGTTAGTTGGATTACCTAACGGGTTGGGTTAGGTGCCATCACGACTAGATGGATTTTGGGTCGTGACAAGTTGGCATTAGAGCTCTAGGTTTATAGGTTCTACGAGTCATGAGCAAGTGTCTGGCAGTGCAACAACTCGACCAGTCGTTTTGAGAATTAGCGCCCCGTTCGGCGACTTAAGGTCTTGAGAAGCTTCTTAATATGTTTTATGACTTGCGTTTGTGATCGAGATTGATTTTTAGATGATTTGGAATTTAATTGAAAGAACAATTCCTATTTTTGAAACTTAAATAAAAAGAGTTGACCGGAGTTTATCCTTTGAGAAAATGACTCCGAAATGAAATTTTGACAATTTCAACAACTTCGTATGGTGATATAGGACTTAGATGTGCGTCCGGATTCGGATTTGGAGGTCCGTAGGGTAATTAAAGCATTTCGGCGAAAATTAGAAAGTTGAAGTTTTAGAAGGCTGAGAGGTTTGGCCGAGAGTTGACCTTGGTGATATCGGGGTCGGAATGCGATTCTGAGAGTTGGATTAGCTAAGTTATGTCATTTTGAACTTGTATGCAAAATTTGACGTCATTCGGGGTTGATTTGACATGTTTTGGCACGAGTTTTGGAAGTTGGAAGATTTGAACGTTCATAAGTTCGACTTATGGTGCGATTCATAGTTTCAGAATTGTTTGATGTGATTTGAGACCTCGACTAAGTTTGTATCATGTTTTAGGATGTATTAGTATATTTGATTGAGGTCCCGGGGTCCTCAGGTGGATTTCGGATGGTTAAAAGATCGAAGTTTTGGACTTTAGAAATGCTGAGGAGTTCTGGACTGGTGCCATCGCACCTGCGATGGATTTGGTCACATGTGCATAGTCACATAAGCGAGGAAGTAGCAGCAAAAGTGGCTACGAAGGATCAGGGCAGAGGTTGCAGGTGCGGTGTTATTTTTCGCACCTACGTGATCGCGGCAGCGGTGCCTGGGGACACAGAAGCGAGGTAAGTGCAGAAGCGTATTTGCAGCTCGCACCTGCGTTTGCGCAGAAACAGACTTTCTGCCGCAGGTGCGATGGTTTCAACTGAATGTGGACTCTGCAGAAGTGGCATCGCAGGCGCGCAAATTGTTTCGCAGGTGCAATTCTGGGCAGAAACATAAAGGATTGAAGTCAGTAATTTTTCATTATTTTAGTTGAGTTGGAAGCCTCGATTTTGGGAAATTCTAGAGGATTCTTTACGATTTTGGTTTGGGTAAGTGTTCTATTTCTGAAATTGGTTGTATTTCCTGATTATATGGTTATTTGCATCATTTATTAGTGAATCAAAAATTGAGAAATTTGCATAATCTTTCAAAAAGTTAAAATGGAGATTTGAAGGGCGATTCGTTTTTGGAATTTAATAATTTTTGTGTGGTTGGACTCGTTATTGGATGGGTGTCCGGATTTTATAAGTTTGGTCGGGTTCCGAGGTGCGGGCCCATGGTTTGACTTTTCGGTTGACTTTTAGTTTTTGTTAAAGATTGAAGCTTTATTATCCGGAATTGTTTTCAATGAGTTTTATTTATGAATTGAAGTTATTTTGGTTAGATTTGAGCCGTCCGGGGGGTGTTTCACTCGAGAAGGTCATTTTAGAGTAACGATCTAGCTTCTTTGAGGTAAGTATCTTGCCTAACTTTGTGTGGGGGAACTACCCCTTAGGATTTGAGTCTTTGAGCTAATTGTGTCATGTGAAGGCCGAGTACGCGAGGTGACTAGTACATGCTCAGACTTATTTATGGAAATTTGACCATCTAGTGCTCTTAGGTTCTTATGTCCATTAAATATGAAGTTGTTTTGTCATGTTAAATTTTATTTACTAAATTCATCCTTAAGTGTCTTAATTGAAATTAATTGCTTCATGTTCTACCCTTATTACCGATTAAACTTTTAATTACCTTAACTGAAGTTGTTGCCCCTTTTATGATCAAGCTATCCTTTCTGTAATTGCTTAACCTTATCGTTATTATCTCTTCCATAATTACTTAGCCTTAATTGAAGTTTGTTATCCCTTTCATTGTTGACGTATATTTATTTGGGGTCATTGATTCATGCTATCTCTCTTGTCGTCGAATTGCACTTTTGTGAAATCATTGTTACACATTACCTCTCCCTTGTTGAACTATTCTTGTTGAGACTATTATTTCCTTGTAGTGTCTTTCTTTGTGAGTTCGTTCTTCCGTTTCTTTGTGTTATGAAGTTCCTGTATTGATTTACTTGCCATATTCTCATGTTATTATTGTTATTGCTATTGTATTCAGTGTTGCTGAGCCGAGGGCTATACATGGTTGTGATATTGCAGCTATTTTGAGTAAATGTTGTGGCATGTGGGCACATATTGTGAAAGTTATTTATTTGAGTTGTTATGTTTTTGGCATACGTGTTTTGTTGAGAAAATTATTTATGTATTTGCATGAGGTTTCTGCCGTGCGGTTGTTATTGTGTTGCATGAGATTTCTACCGTGCTATTGTTATTAATACGCATGCGGTAATATAAGGTTTGGGTGTTAAAACGCATGCGGTGAGATAATGTGGGATTGAAACGTGTGGCTAGTAGGGGACTACTAGAAGCCATGCGGTGTGATAAGGTGGGCTAAAATGCGGGATGCTATATCGGGAAAATGATTTTCAAAAACTAAATATATAGGCTCCTGCGGTGATATAAGGAAAGTTGTGATTCATTTACTATTTAAGACTATGAGGCGGTACCTCGGGAGTGCTCTTGTTGTCGTTTCCCCTTTTCTTTGCACTTGACTTTGATTGTTATTTTTCTTAGCATACTATTAATTGTTTTCCTCTGTGTTGCACTATTTTCTCAGCTTTGTGTAGCTAATCTTGTTGTGCTGGTCGCTGCTTCAAACTTCATTGCTTCTTCTGTTACACCATATATTTCGTGGTGATCGTTGCTTATGTGCCATTCATTGACTCCACTCTTATTTGTTGATTGGAATTATGGTAGAACACTTGCACAAGCATACACGTAGTTAAATCACACATATCGGTTTTAAAAGATTAATCCTGATGACATTAACCATTATGCGTACTCTTGTCTTCTTGCCTTCTGTGTGAGGATTGTTCTATTGGCACGTGAGTCATCCGTGCAGTAATGAGTTGTAATCTGGGCATAAGATACCAAGTGATTATGGTTCATGAATTAGGACCTCTGAGCTGTGATTATGAGATTCGGTACCTCGTGAAAATGCTTGAACAGATTTGGTGTGAAAGCGGTTGTTCTAATTGAGTTGTTGCTAGTTTTTCCTTTATTTGGTTTTCCCAGACTTAGACTGCGATTAGTTACTCTACAATATTATTACATAACTTCTTCCTGTTGAATATTATTGTTACTAGTGTATAATTACAAGTATTGTCTTGTATTCCTTATCCTGCTTAGCTTTATATTAATATTTTTTATCTGTTAGTTCATCTACACACTTATTCAGGTTGTTTAGTCCGGTTGGTGTCTTGACTGTTCCTCGTCACTACTCCACCGAGGTTAGTCTTGATACTTACTGGGTACCGCTGTGGTGTACTCACACTACACTTCTGCGTATTTTTATGCAAATCCAGGTGCCTCGATTGTTGTTGATTATTAGCTGGCTGGTCGACCTGTGGAGAGTCAAGGTAAACGTGTTGTCACGTTCATAGGCCTCAGAATCACCTTCTTATATTTTTATTGGACTGTTTAATTCCATCCGAACAGTTGTATTTAAGGATTTTCTACTAAACTCAGTAGAGCTTATGACTTGTACTACCGGTTTTGGGAATTCTAATTTGTATTAGATTTTTATCTCATATTTTTTTATTTGATGGTTGAATTCTTCTTATTATTTAGTAAGTGTTAGGATCACCTAGTCTTAGAGACTAGGTAACGTCACGACATCCTTTGGAGGGAAATTAGGGTTGTGACGAGTTGGTATCAGAGCTTTAGGTTCATTGGTGGTACGAGTCATAAGCGAGTTTAGTAGAGTCTTGCAGATCGGTACGGAGATGTCTGTACTTATCTTCGATAGGCTACTGAACTATTAGGATAGTTTCACTTCTTTTATTCTTATCATGTGAGTTTATTGATCTCGGAGTTCGAACCTTATCATTCTATTCTCTCACAAATGGTGAGGACACGAGCTGTAGTTACCGACAACACCGCCCCAGAGCCGGCGTTGCTAGGGGCCGGGGAAGAGGAAGAGGAAGAGGAAGAGGAAGAGGCCTAGGAGGAGCACATGCTATAGCTAGAGCACCCGTCAGAGTAACCGCTGAGGAACCGCCAGTAGCTCCAGTTGGGGGACAGGTACCGGAGGCACCTGTGGTTACCCCAGGACTTCAGGAGACTTTAGCACAGTTCCTGAGCATGCTTGGTACATTGGCTCAGGCGAAAAGTTAATTTTGGTTCCACCAGCTACTTCACAGATCGGGGGAGGAGCTCAGACTCCTGGCGCCCATACTCCAGATCAGCGAGTCCACATTGTCAGGTTCCAGGTGTCATGCCAACACATCTTGTTATCCTAGTTCAGCCCGCAGTTAGGGCATCGGCATATAAGAAAGAACAACTTAGACTTGCGAAGTTCAAGAAGTATTACCCTCCTAATTTCGGTGGTTTGGCTTCAGAGGATGCGCATGAGTTCCTAGGAGAGTTCTACTATATTCTCTGCACTATGGGTTTTGTGGAGACGAATGGAGTTGCTTTTACTGCATTCCAGCTTAAGGGAGCGACATACCAGTGGTGGCGAGCGTATAAATTGAGTAGTCCGGTCGACGCAGCTTCACTTTCATGGGTTCAGTTTTCAGGGATGTTCTTGAGAGAGTTTGTTCTCCAGACCCTTTGGGATGCATGGCGCGTGGAGTTTGAGCAGTTGTGCCAAGGCACTATGTCAGTGTCAAAGTATGCTGCTATATTCAATGAATTGTCCAGACATGTACCTATTTTGGTTTCTACAGTTGGAGAGTGAGTTAGTAGGTTCTTTGAGGGGCTCAGTCATAATATCCGGTTAGCATAGCTCGGGAGTTGGAGTCGGATGTTCTATTTCAGTAGGTGGTAGAGATCGCTCACCGATTAGAAGTCATGCGAGGTCAGGAGTTAGAGGTCAGGGAGGCTAAGAGGCCTCGTAGACCATAGAGACCTACTGATTCCAATTTTGGAGGCAGAGTATGGCATAGTAGAGGTTTTGCGGGTCAGCCAGTTCAGTTTGCACTTCAGGTTTTGCACGGTGTTCCAGGTAACCATGGGTCTCAGGGTACCTGTACCGGATAACTTCCGCAACCACGGTAGCAGAGAGGTTGCTTTGAGTGTGGAAATACAGCCACATGGTAAGAGACTGTCCCAGAATCCAGACAGATGTGTCACAACGGGGTATTCAGGCTATGAGTTCTGCTTCAAATGCTGATATCCCTACACCGCCAGCTTAGGGTGCAGGTCAGGCGAGTAGAGGGCACCTAAGAGGGGGAGGCCCAACTTGCTGATGTGTTTTCTACTGTAGGGCTGAGGCCTCTACACTGGATAATATCGTACATTTATTCGTTCGATTTGTTATAGAAGAGCATTATTCGTATCTTATTCGGTTCTGCTTATTAGGGTGAGTCCTTCTATTTTACTTCACATATGGGTGAGTTTCATGATCGTGTACTCTGCTTATGTGCTTACCCCTAGTGGGAGATTCTATAGTGGTAGCCCATGTCTATCATTTTGTTTTTATCATTACTCAGAGCTATGAGACTAGAAGTGAATTTCTGTTACTCATTACGGTAGTTTTGATGTGATTTCTGGATACTTGGTTGCGATTTGTGGTTTAGATGTTCTACTTGTGTGGGAGTTCAGTATGTGTTGTGATTTTGTTGGCGGAATTGAATTAGTGGAAGATTTCTGTTGGTATGATGTGTATTCTACTTGTGATTCAGAGTTGAGGGCGGGATCCTCGCGTTTTCATGTGATTTGATATGTTTGAGCCGAGCTACGGGCCGCGATGGAGTTATATCAGGATGAGATCCTTGTGATTTATTCATATGCTGCAATTCTTCCTTTGTGAAATTGATTCGTAGTCTGATTCTAATAGGGAGTGGTGCATGTTGGGCTTGTTTTATAGTTCTCTTATGTGTTTCTCTTTACATATTCAGTCATGTTTGTGATGTGCTTATTGAGTTTTAGCTTGCGAGATGTGTGCCCCGATGGCGTTAGATGTGACTTATTGGTACTAGTGAATAGATACGATGTCTTCATGTTTCTTGCATCGTTATCAGTGTTGTGACAGTTTAAAATAGGGTTCTAACGGATATGAGGCTAATTGCCTGTACTGGATTTGATATGGGCAGCTACTGTGGCTAGAGTTGTTGTTTAAGGCATATGTGTTATGTGTTACGTCGTGTGGTTGCACCTGGTGGGTGTAGGCATAAGTTGTTGCAGCTAGTTGAGGTTGGTACCATGTGTTGATGTAGGTATCGAGTCTTTTGGAAATGATTGGATGGTGAGAAATTTGGTTCTATGGTTTGCCAGTATGGGTGGAAGGAATAATCTTCAGTTGAGATGGTGTCGTCGGGCCTGTGTGGATTGGGGTGACGTGGGATCACCCGTGAGTATATGCATGATGAGTACATTATGATTTGATGACCTCGGAGTGGTACTGGGCATGTTCGAGAACTGACGTTTGTTTAAGAGGGAGAGAATGTAACGACCCGGCCGGTCATTTTGGGAATTAGTGACCCATTCAGCGACTTAGGGCCTTAAGACGCTTCGAAATGTGTATTATGACTTGCGTATGTGGTCGAGATTGGTTTTCAGATGATTCGGGATTTAATTGAAAGAATAATTTTTTATATTTGAAGCTTAAATGAAAAGAGTTGACCGGAGTTTGACATTTGAGCAAACGACTCTAGTATGGAATTTTGATGATTTAAACAGCTTTGTATAGTGATTTCGGACTTAGGCATGCATCCAAATTTGGATTTGGAGGTCCGTAGGGTACGCATTTCGGCAAAAATTAGAAAGTTGAAGTTTTAGAAGGTTGAGAGGTTTGACCGAGAGTTGACCTTGGTGATATCAGGGTCGGAATGCGATTCCGAGGGTTGGATTAGCTCCGTTATATCATTTGGAACTTGTGTGCAAAATGTGACATCATTCCGGGTTGATTTGATATGTTTTGGCACGAGTTTTGGAAGTTGGAAGATTTGGAAGTTAATAAGTTCGATTCGTGGTGCGATTCGTAGTTTTGACATTGTTTGATATGATTTGAGGCCTCGACTAAGTTCTTATCGTGTTTTAGGACGTATTGGTATATTTAGTTGAGGTCTCGGGGGCCTCAGGTGGATTTTGGATGGTTAACGGATTAGATATTTGGACTTTAGAAATGCTGAGGAGTTCTGGACTGGTGCCACCATCGCACCTGTGATGAATTTGATCGCAGGTGTGTAGTCCCATAAGTGAGGAAGTAGCCGCAGAAGTGACTGGGAAAGATTAGGGCAGAGGTCGCATGTGCAATATTATTTTTCGCACCTGCGTGATCGCAGAAGCGGTGCCTGGGGACGCAGAAGCAAGGTAAGTGAAGTAGGTGCAATGCGCTCAAATGGAAGTGGACTCCATAGAAGCAACTATTTTGTCGTATAAGCGACATCGTAGGCGCGCAAATTGTTTCCCAGGTGCGATTCTGGGCTGAAATATAAAGGATCGAAGTCAGTCATTTTTCATTGTTTTGGTTGAGTTGGAAGCCTCAGTTTTGGGCGATTCTGGAGGGATTTTGGTTTGGGTAAGTGTTCTATATCTGAAATTGGTTGTATTTCATGATTATATTGTTATTTTCATCATTTATTAGTGAATCAAAAAATTGAGAAATTTGCATAATCTTTCAAAAATGTAAAATGGAGATTTGAAGCGCGATTCGTTATCGGAATTTGGTAATTCTTGTGTGGTTGGACTCGTTATCGAATGGGTGTTCGAATTTTATAATTTGGTCGAGTTCCGAGGTACGGACCTGATATTTGACTTTTGGGTTGACTTTTAGTTCTTGTTAAATATTGAAGCTTTATTATCCGGAATTGTTTTCAATGAGTTTTATTTATGAGTTGAAGTTATTTTGGTTAGATTTGAGCCGTCTGGAGGGTGTTCCACTCGAGAAGGTCATTTTAGAGTAACTGTCCAGCTTCTTTGAGGTAAGTATCTTCCTTACTTTGTGTGGGGGAACTACCCCTTAGGATTTGAGTCTTTGTGCTAATTGTGTCATGAGAAGGTCGAGTACGCAATGTGACGAGTACGTGCTCAGACTTATTTATGGAAATTTGACCATCTAGTGCTCTTAGGTTCTTATGTCCATTAAATATGAAGTTGTTTTGTCATGTTAAATTTCTCATTTACTAAATTCATCCTTACGTGTCTTAGTTGGAATTAATTGCTTCATGTTCTATCCTTATAGTCGACTAAACTCTTATGTGCCTCAACTGAAGTTGTTGCCCCCTTTTATCGTCATGCTAACTTTAATTGAAATTATTATTATCTCTTCCGTAATTTCTTAGCCTTAATTTAAGTTTGTTATCCCTTTCATTGTTGATGTATTCTTATTTTGGGACATTGATTCATGTTATCTCTCTTGTCACCGAATTGCACTTTCATGGAATCATTGTTACACATTACCTCTCCCTTGTTGAATATTCTTGTTGAGACTATTATTTCCCTATTGTGTCTTTCTTTGTGAGTTCGTTCTTCTAGTTCTTTGTGTTATGAAGTTCTTGTATTGATTTACTTACCTTATTCTCATGTTATTATTGTTGTTGCTGCTGTATTCAGTGTTGCTGAGCTGAGGGCTATACGTGGTTGTGATATTGTAACTGTTTTGAGGAAATATTGTGGCATGTGGGCACATATTTTGAAAGTCATTTATTTGAGTTGTTATGTTTTTGGATACCTGTTTTGTTGAAAAAATTGTTTATATGTTTGCACGAGGTTTCTGCCGTGCGGTTGTAATTGTGTTGCACGAGGTTTCTGTCGTGCATTGTTATTGTATTGCACGAGGTTTCTGCCGTATGATTGTTATTGTGTTGCACAAGGTTTCTGCCATGCGATTGTTATAATGTTGCACGAGGTTTCTTCCGTTAAGAACTAGCGATAAGGTGCGATAAGGTGGTCTTGAAACGCGTGGCTAGTAGGGGAACTAGCCATACAGTGGGCTAAAATACGGGATGCTATTTCGGGAAAATGATTTTCAAAAACTAAATATAAAGGCTCCTGCGGTGATATAAGGAAAGCTGTGATTCATTTACGATTTGAGACTACGAGGCGGTAGCTCGAGAGTGCTCTTATTGTCATTTCCCCTTTCTGTGCACTTGTGTTTGATTGTTTTTTTCTTAGCATACTATTAATTGTTTTCCTCCATGTTGCACTATTTGCTCAGTTCTGTGTAGCTAATCTTGTTGTGTTGGTCGCTGCTTCAAACTTCATTGCTGCTTCTGTTACACTGTATATTTTGTGGTGATCGTTGCTTATGTGCCATTCATTGACTCTATTCGTATTTGTTGACTGGAATTATGGTAGAATACTTGCACAAGCATACACGTAGTTAAATCACCCATATCGGTTTTAAAAGGTGAATCCTGATAACATTAGCCATTATTTGTACTCTTGTCTTCTTGCCTTATGTATGAGGATTGTTCTATTGGCATGTGAGTCGTCCGTGCGGTTATGAGTTGTAATATGGGCACAAGATGCCAAGTGATTAGGGCTCAAGAATTGGGACCCGTGAGCTGTGATTA
This sequence comes from Nicotiana tomentosiformis, assembly GCF_000390325.3. NCBI lineage: Eukaryota > Viridiplantae > Streptophyta > Magnoliopsida > Solanales > Solanaceae > Nicotiana > Nicotiana tomentosiformis. The sequence goes on from NC_090812.1 coordinate 148,949,729, forward strand.
TGAGGTTTAGTACCTCGTTGAAATACGTGAGCAGATTTGGTGTGAAAGTGGTTGTTCTCATTGAGTTGTTGCTAGTTTTCCCTTTATATGGTTTCCCTGGACTTAGACTACGATTAGTTACTCTACAACATTATTACCTAACTGCTTCCTGTTGAATATTGTTGTTACTAGTATATCATTGCAAGTGTTGTCTTGTATTCCTTATCCTGCTTAGCTTTATATTAATATTATTTCTCTGTTAGTTCGTCTACACACTTGTTCAATTTGTTTAGTCCGGTAGGTGTATTGACTATCCCTCGTCACTACTCCACCGAGGTAAGTCTTGATACTTACTTGGTACCGCTATGGTATACTCTTACTACACTTTTGCACATTTTTGTGCAGATCCAGGTGCCTCGGTAGTTGTTGATTATTAGCTGGCCGAGAGAGCTGTGGAGACTCAAGATAAACCTATCGTCGCATTCGCAGGCCTTAGAGTCATCTTCTGATATTTTCATTGTAGTGTTTAATTCCATCCGAACATTTGTATTTAGGGATTTTCTAGCAAACTCAGTAGAGCTTATGACTTGTACTACCGGTTTTGGGAATTGTAATTTGTATAAGAGTTTTATCTCGTATTTCTTTTATTTGATGGTTGAATTCTTCTAATTATTTAGTGAGTGTTAGGATTACCTAGTCTTAGAGACTAGGTACCATCACGATATCCTACGAAGGGAAATTGGGGTCTTGATAAGTAGAATCTTGTGGATCGGTATGATGACATCCTTACCTATCTTCGAGAGGCTACATAGCATTTAGGATAAACTTCCTATGTTTCTTTCCTTATCGTGCGACATTGATTCAACTTGAAGCTTAACGCTTTGAATTCCTTCCGCACATTCGCATGTGCATGTGAGCGCTCGGTATCAGTTGTACATCGACGACTTGTGATGTCATGGATGAGGTGCGAGATATGATTTTGGCGTGATAATGATAGGCCAGTTTGGAGGACTTGAGGCCAGGTTTTGACCGTAGCTTGAGCACATGGATTTTAGTTGTGTGAGCACTTACTTTTGGACTTATAAGTCCAGTAGTGTCCCTATTAATGAAATTTGTGGCTCGATGAGTGGTTGGATGACCATAAGATGAGTATGATGTGATTGTGGGATATGTTCAGATGGTTTGAATATGACGGGAAGAGTTTTCTTGGGATATGAGAAGGACTATCACCGATTTAATTATATGGCTATATGTTGTGCTGGTTTCGGTTTGAGGCATACCTGTGAATCATACATGACTTGCGGAGGTTGAGATCGAGGATGACTCGAGTAAAGGAATTTCTGGATACGGGTTATGTTACACTTTATGGGTATATAGGAATCATGTGATGATTGAGTTGTTATTCGTGAAGGATGTAGTGCGCGTGGAGTAGGAAATTTCTCGGTTGCTTAAAGGTGTGGATTACTTCTTTGGGTGTTGTTGTGCTAATGTGGCACAAGGTTGGTGCAATTGAGATTTGAGCAGAGTGGATGACTCTCGAGAATGTTTTAATGGATTCAAGATTTATATCTAGCAATTGAGAGTTTTGCAGATTTGTATATGGCTAGATCTGAGATTTAAGTTGGATGGTGTCGAGACTTGTGGCATTTCTATATCATTATGGATTCTACATTTCAGCATCAGGAAGGTGAAGGAAACGGTTTTGGATTCATAGAAGGTCTCTTTAGAGTGAGTGTCTCGGTTGTGGTACTTTTGGGGTGCTTAAGAGGGAATACAACGGCTTATGAGACTTAGGGCGGTGTGGTTTTATTCTAGGATCTTGTGGGTTGAGTTTTGGTTGAGGATCATGGTATTATGGCGAGGAGGAGTGTCAAATTGAGGGTAATTCGGAAGGAACTCGAAGAAAATAAGACAACTTTGTAGTAGATTGGATCAGTATGGTAATGGGTATGGTCGGTTCTTTGGGTACCTATGTTGTGGTGAGTCTCTACAGGTTTTTTGTGGCAATAATCTTGGGTTTGATGATCTGCGCAACTTGGTTGAGTTAGAGATATTCAGTTCTGATGGTTTGGTTATGTGCAAATGGGTTTCGAAGAGTTCTCGATTGTTTTTACATGGTTTGAGATAGATATTTCCTACCGGCGTGAGGAACATATTGCGTATTGTGGTTTTCTCCTGGATGGGATCAAATGGAAGATTTCTGACTGATCGGGTATGTATTCTGCTGGACTCAGAGTTGATTATGAGATTCTCGTACTTTTCATATGATGGCATAATAGATGCGGTGTGTTGTATGGGGGTTGAGATTTGCATGTGCAAGGTCACAATCCGGATTTGGAAGGAAGGTCATGAATTTTGTACAGCATGGACAATTTTAGATATTTAGATGAATGTTATAACTACTTGGTAATTTCTGAGTAGGGTGCGCACTTCAGAAGGCACATTGTGTGTTGACTTACAAAATGCTTCGTTGGTATTGCGGTACTCGCCTGGTTGATTGACTGCTGATATTCAGATTTTTGCCATGTGGCACAAAAGAATTTTAGAAATATTTCTCATGGAATGATCGTGTATGAGATTGGGTGGTGGAGTTGGGATCAGATATGATGATTCGTGTGTTCTATGGATTTAGAGATCGAAAATTCTCAAAAGCAGATTGTTTTGTGGTTATGGATTGTGAAGGTGTGGATAAAGCTAGCCAGATGATAATATGTGTTATCGTTAGATCATTGTGGACCTTCGAAGGGTTATTTGTCTATTTTTGGATGACCAGAGTTGATTTGGGGCCCATTTGGTAGACCCAATGAGGATGTGTATTCTACACCAGGTCGGATTGGTTGACTCCGTACTATTATTATCGAGGGATGTGCCATTCGATAGCGTTGAGCTTATTTGTGTTCTGATATGATCTATGTGTTACTCCTCTATGCTACGAGAGTTTGTGATTTGTTAGTTATAAGCACACATGGTGCGGTTCTGTTTGGGTCTTGTAGTGGGATTTGAGCGAGTTGGTTATTGGGGTGTCGAATGGTTAATTGCGCCTTGGTTATGTTCTCTCCGGACTGTGGTATGTTGTGCTAATTGCTTCTCCGTGGTTATGGTCATACACTTCATATATTTTATGTTGAATTGCGTGTAGTCATTGGTTTTGAGCATGGTGGCTTGAGGTATTTCATATGGACCCGTGTTTGGATGGGGTCACGCATTGCAGTTGGGTTATGTCGGGATATGATCCTTTGTGTTAGATTCGTGTGTCTTGGTTCTACTTTGTATGATGGGTTCGTATCATTGCGGTTGTGGTGGTACTTGTTGAACTTGCAGGATTGTTCTTTCATTTGAGTCATTTTCCATGATTGAGTACATTTGGGTTGTTGCTTATTGGTGCACATATTGCGCGGGTTGTGGCTTTAGATTGTATTGATGTGGCATGTCACTAGAGTGGTTGTGTGATGATATGAGGTAGTTATAGGATGGATACTATCGGATTTTATTACAGCATGTATGGAGGAATAATATCGGAAGTCAGCTTAGGATTTGGTTTAGGTTCTTGTTAGGCGGGAGGGATCTCCATGACTTGTTGATCTGATAAAGTGGTTATGAGTTTCTGTGTGTTTCTTTCATCATCGGTAGTGTGCAGAGGTTTTAGAATGAGGTTTTGTTTGATATGAGGTTTATTACTGGTACCAGGTTTGTTTTGAGCAGTTATTGTGGTCGGAAATTATTTCTATGAGTACGCGAGTTATGCGGTATATCATGTGATTACAACTTGGGTTATGGTTATGACTTGGTACAAGTTGTTCAGACTTATACAGTGTGTAGATGCGAGATTTGGGTCTTATAGGAAATTTCGGATGTTGGAAATTGGATTCTGTGATTTACAGGCTAAGGTTGAAGTAATGATCTTCAGGTATGTTGTGTTGTCGGGCCTATATGGAATAGGGTGACATAGGATCACCCCCGGGTATGTTCATGGTACGGTTACACAGTGATTTGACGGCTTAGGAACAGCTCTTGACATGTTCGAGGACGAACGTTTGTTTAAGTGGGGGAAAATGTAACGACCCAGCCGGTCGTTTTGAGAATTTTCATTCTGTTCATCTATTTGAAGTCTTGAGTAGCATTATATGATGTATTGTGACTTGTGTGAATTGTCGATTTTGATTTTCAGGTTTTCGAAAGTGATTTGGGAGAATGAATTTCATGTTTGAAGCTTTAAGTTGGAAGAATTGACCAAGTTTGACTTTTATGTATTTGACTCCATGACGGAGATTTGATGGTTCCATTAGGCCCGGATGATGATTTTGGACTCGGGCATATGCTTAGATTGACATTTGGATATTTCTAGAAGGTTTCAATGCTAACTGGCGAAAGTTGGGAATTTGAAGGTTTGGAAAGTTCATGAGTTTGACCGAGAGTTGACTTTGAGGATATTGGATTTGGATTGTGGTTCTGGGAATTGGAATAGCTTCGTTATGTCATTTTGGTCTTGTGAGCAAAACTTGAGTTCATTCTGAGTTGATTTGATATGGTTCGGCATGAGTTTTGGAAATCAAAAGATTTAAAAAATTTTAAGTTTGAATTGTGGTACGATTCGTCGTTTCGATGTTGTTATATGTGATTTGAGGCCTCGAGTAAGTCCGTAATATATTTTGAGACTTGTTGGTATGTTCGTACGGTGTCCCGAGGGGCTCGGGTGAGTTTCAGGGTGGTTTTGGACCATTTCTAGGCCATTTATAAATGCAGGTTTTTGGCTACAGCAGTATGCATCGGGATCACGGACATTGTATCACGTTCTCGAAGAGCAAAATGGGAGAAAAGGGTCTGTAAATCGCGTTCGCGGAGACAGATTCGCATTCGTGAAGAAGAAATTTTTGCTGCATAGGGCTGACTTTGGAAGCTTATATCTTGAATATATAAGGAAATTAGAGATGATCCAAAAATGAAAGTTGTAGCTCTTGGTGTCTAGTTTTTCGAAAGTCAAACCATTTGTCATTTGGAGTTTTGTACGAAAGGTTATGACCATTATACTAGAGGCTGTCTGGAGGAGTTGGGCAACTTGTTCTTCGCGATCGCGATTGGTTTTTGGCTATCGCGAAGGGCAATTGTGAGTTGAGAAAAGTTGTGCTTCGTGATCGCAAAGCATTTTCTGCGATCGCTAAGGGTAAATACATGGGCAGTGGTTATATTTCGGGGGATTTCAGCCATTTTATCATATCTGGAGATGTGTAGCTTGGATTGAAGCCATTTTCGGCATATGGATTGGGGTAAGTGTTCTCTAATCGATTTTGATTATATTTCATGAATCTATCCTCATTTTTGGAATTTGGTTGTAAAATGAGAAATTGAGGGGTTTTGTATAAAGTTTCATAGCGTGAATTTTAGAGTTTTGAACATCGATTCGGAGTCGGATTTGAGTGAAACTAGTATGGTTGGATTTATAATTGAATGGGTTGTCGGATTTTGTAAGTTTTGCCAGGTTCCGAGGTGCGGGCCCGAGGTTTGACGTTTTGGTTGACTTTGGGCTTTTGATTAAAGATCCGACCTTTATCATTTGGAATTGTTTCCTTAGGCATTATTTGATGTATTTGAGTTGCTTTTGTTTAGTTTTGAGCCGTTCGGAGGTCGGTACATGCGAGATGGTATTTTTGTTGTATCGTTTGGTTTGCTCGGTATTAGATTTGGCTTGTTCCAGGTTAGTTACCCTTCTAAACTTGGTGCTGAGGGTATGAACCCCTGAATATGCGTGATATGTGTTTTGTGTTGAGGTGGCACACATGCTAGGTGACGGACGTGTGGTCGTGCATAGCGTGAATTGTGACTCGGTTATTCCTGTGGTACTGTGTAGTTTGCTAATCTTATCTATAACTATGAAATCTCTACGTGCTAGAGTAATTGGGTTTTGATCCATGTTAGAAATCATGCTTAGGCCACATGCTAACACTTTTTGGACCCACAAAGGTCGTGTTACATGTTGAATTAATTGCTTAATTTGAAATTTATTCTCAATCACAGCTATTATTTGCATATCATATCTCAGTCTCCATTCTCCTTTATTTATACCTCATATCATCACTGTTCAGGCTGATTATCATGATTCTTAAGAGCCTGAGAGAGAGATTGATGACTGAATGAGGTCGAGGGCCTGATTGTGAGGATAACTAGGGAATCAGTATGCACGCCGTAGCACGTTTATTTGATTTGTGCCATGATTGGCTTATTATAGTGCTTGGGATGGAATTGCTCCTCCGGAGTCTACACATCCACAGTGGGCGCAGGTACCGATTGTGTGCGAGTGTCGAACGATTGAGAGGATTGAGTGACTGTGAGGACAGAGCCACTATAAGGACTGAGTGATTGGGAGGACTGAATGACTGGGGGGACTGAGTGGATTGATAATCTGAGAGTATGCATATGGTTATTCACTATGTTGTATTACATTCGACATACACACTTGACATACAGGCATAGAGATGCATTTTTCTCATATTGTACGGTATCACGTCATTCATGACTTCTCATACACATTGACATGTAGGCATAAAGATGTACTTTCCTCGTACCATTTGATAATAAAACATTTACTTTTTGAAAAGTTTTGAAAGGAAATCACGGTTTTACAAACTTGCTCATATTTTGGTGCTTTCGGTAAAAGATTTGGGTTTTACTAATTTATTTGAAAAACATGCCTATTTTCCCATAACTGTGAGCAAGTTCAGCATCATAACTCTGGGTTATTTTTCTTGCACTATTTTTATTATGATTGTTATGAACTATTGCTGGTTATTGGAGTTGGACTAGGCCTCTTGTACCAACTTGTCACTACTTTCAACTTAAGGTTAGGTTTGTTACTTATTGAGTACATGGGGTCGGCTCTACTCATACTATACTTCTGCACCTTGCGTGCAGATGTTGGATGCTGATGTTGCTGCGTACGGAGGCAACTAGATTTGAAGATGTACCTGTGTTCCAGTTATGGCTATCACTTGTCGTTGGTAGCATTATATTCGACTTCTGTTCATTTACATTTCAAACGGATGTTGTAATTATTTCAATTCAGTTTTGTAAAAATCTAAATCTTAGAAGCTCATGATTTGTACTACCAGTCCTTGAAAAATTCTTGTATAAAAGCAACTATATTATCGTTTCTTCTCTTGATCAGTCTCATTAAATTGGATAGTTGTTAGTTGGCTTACCTAGTGAGTTGGGTTATGTCTCATCACGACTAGATAGATTTTGGGTCGTGACAATTCCCCACCTCTACCTTTCACCCTCCACCACTCCCACCCCAACCCCCAACCCCCACCCACCCCATTGCCACCTCGACCCCCAAACCCCTACCTCACCACCCTTAAAACCCAGCCACCCCTACCCCACCCCCACCTTTACGCTCGCCACCGCCACTCCGTCCCTAGAGCCCAACCTACGTCTATCCCCATCGTCCTTACCGATTGTTTGTCTCGTAGTGTTTGCCTAAATTATACTCCCTACGTTTCAATTTATGTGACCCATTTAACTGGGAATGAAGTTTAAAAAATAAAAAAAAATAGGTCATTCTTTTTGACACGAACTAATAAATAATAGGTTCACATAAATTGAAATTGAGGGAGTATATTTTTCAAAAATTATTTTCTGCCACCTAGCCAAAGACCAGAAAATCAATAAGAAAACCACTTACCCGTAAAATCAAATTAACATTTTATTCTCATTTCTCTATCAATATTGAAATTTCAAACATCAGTATGTTATCATAATTGGTTTGGATAATAAAAATATATAAATGGAATTACCACTAAATACAGTGGAGAAACCAAGAATTTCATGAAGAGTGTTCAAAATTTAATATACGCATATAAAAAATAATTTTTAACCTATATATGCATTATAAGTTTTTATGTACGTAGTATAAGTTTTTGATGAAGGGTGTTCAGTTGACCACCCTTCAATATATGTGGCCATGCCACTGAATATATGTTTGGCTCCAAAAAAATAAATGAACAGTCAATTTAGTTTGAGCTTTTACCTTCAATTGTACGCAGAGGTGCAAATGGCAGAAGCATATAGTTGTGAAAAGCGCAGCACAACATGGACAGGAGAATGCATTATTTCGATTAATTATAACGAGCAATGCATAAATTGGGAGCATGCTGTTCATGGAGATTGTCTTCCGGATGGCGCCTTTGTATCTTTTACTTTTGCCTGCTTTTGCTACTTCTGCTGATTAATGATCATTGTATTTCTTCATCTTAATTGATGCTACATACCTATGTTTGCAAAAAATAAAAGCTACTCTTGCAGTTTGTAGTGATGTTAAAGATTTGTGAAACCACGTGAGATAATATTGATGTTTTATACTTCAATGCCACACAAGAGGGGTGATTTATGTGGTGTCCAATTTTCGCGTGCACTGATTATAGAATGACCTGGTTCTTCTATGTGTTCCTTATACTACTATTGCGAAAATAAGAAATGCGGAAAGTAAAGAACACAAGTATTTTACGTGAAAAAAACTCAGCTCAAAAGGTGAAAAAATCACGACTTACTACTCAGTAGGATTTTTCCCAACACTTCATTAAATCAATGAGCCAAAACAGCATTTACAAAACTCTTTGTAAACCTAAGGATTAACTCTAATCCCGTTGTGGCAACCGACCTCTAACTGTTGCGATAACTTCAAGTTAAGTCTAACTTGAATATTCAGAGTACCTAATAAAATTGCTTCTAGATAAAGCTGAAAGGTACAACTTGAAATTCCTACTACAATTTGAACTAGAATAAAAGACAGACGCTTGGAACTGGTTCTTCTATCTGGTTCATGTAGCTTCAGGTTCGTACACTTGAATCACACAAGAATTTCTTGCAAAATACTTTGCTATTTTGCTCTCAACTCACATTTAACTTTAGCTTTTGTGCGTGCTTGTACAATGAGAACATCCTGCAATATACAGAGTTAGTAGAATAGGAAATAACTAGGGTTTCAATGCTATACTATTCCTTGGTGGAAGAGTTCTAGTTATCTTCAACTTCTAACTCCTCCCTTATCTTGGATAAAGTTCTTTTCGAGTAAGGAGTCCTTCTCCTTATCATTTATGCAACATTTTCGATCAGGAGATATCAAATATAACAACTTATGCTTATCTCCTTCACGTGCATCCCATATGCACGAATCTGCCCGTGTCTGTGTACACTATGTATGGACATGGTTTATGCTTGAGTTCCTTTATCAATCATCAAAACAAACTTTACTTGGGCCAACAAATTCCCCCTTTTTGACGATGAAAAACTCTGTGCTTTTCATAAGCATAAGCCTTGTTTCAACGCAACTCAACATTAACACAAAGTTAGAACACTTTTCATTTTTAAAGTCACTAATCATGAAGGACTAGGTTCATTAGATTATAAACATCACAGTCCAAAGTAAAAGCACAACCTATTTCCCTCTTTTGGCATCATCGAAAAGTTACATAATTATGTTAGATAACCAGGTTTTAATAGAAATTACTCATGGCCACTGGGATTACTTCACATACGATCATGAAGTCAAGCATCATTTATCAATCTAATGATATTATCCATTTAAGAAGCATCAACAAACAGTTAGAGCACAACAATAGTTGATTATCATTGATACTTAGTCATCCACAAAGCATAAAGAAATAAAAACACTGGATCATGAGCAAAAGAAAAGAAATCCTATACGGGTCACTGGTTGGTCTAACTAGGCTAGGAAGTCTTAAGGCTGGGAAGGACCAGGTTCTTGGTTCTTGGACCAGGTTCTTCTCCTTCTCCTTTGCAAGCTCAGCTCTGAGAGCATCTCTCTCAGTTTCTACTTCTGCCAACCTCTTCTTCAGCCTTTCAAGTTCAGCATCCTTAGCCCCACTTTCTTGCACCAAATCTCGCACTTTTCTGTTCACAGATACATTTTTGCATGAACCAGGTTCTTTGGGAGTGGTGTGGACTTCATAGTCACAAGCAATTAGAGTGTTTGCCCCAAAGTGATCCTCGCTTGTACAAACTTTCCATTTCTTGATGGGTACCTTGAAGTGTGCAAGTACAGCCGTGAGAATAAAACCATAGGGTATGGCATGAGTTTTGTTGCCAGTCAGAACCCTATCAAGAAGCTGGATGATAAATCCAGGCCAATTGATTTGCCTTCCACTGTCCAAACATTCCATAAGGACTAGGTCCATGAATGTGGCAATGTACCTCCTTTCCTGCCTAGACAACACAAATTTGTTAACAAAGTCGAACAACACTTTGTGGGGTAGCTTCATCTCACTTTTGTACACATCCTTGGGCTCAAGCTCTTTATCATTGTCACAAAACTTTCTTGTAATGGCACGGGCAATAGAGAGATTCTCTAGACATGGCCATTTGAGTTTCTTGTAGTCATTGTACCCTGCAGCATATACCTCTAAGATCTCTCCAAGTTCTTTGTCATCAAAACTCACTGTCACCCCCTTTACCACACTGGTGACCCTATCATTTTTTATCTCAAAATTTGCCATGAACTCCACAATCTCAGTTCTGGCAAGCTTTCCATCCATTTGAAGGACCGTGTCCTTCCAACCCTGCAATTGTAACTTCTCTAGCAGCATCAACATACCTTCCTCCTCAAAGTTCTTGAGAAGTCTACCTTTCAAGATTGTTCTCTTCCCAAACTTAACCACCTTGTCCTTCTTAGCATCAGATTCTTCTTCTTCTTCTTCTCCACTCTATTTCTCTTCCCCCACTATTCACTTTTCTCGATTTCAATGCAGACCTGGTTCTTTTAGCCAAAGTAGAGGGCTCCGCAGACTTTGTTTTTGAAACAGACTTCTTTGTGGAAGTCTTGACTTTCTTTGCCTTTGGAGTCACAACCTCCATTTCTTCTGCCTCCTCTTCATCACGAAGAACCATGTCCATCTCCTCAATTTCAACTGCCTCAACAGGCTCAACCATCTTCTTCTTTCCCTTAGCAGCAACTTTTCTCTTACTTTCTTCTAGGGCTTTTTCCAATTCAACCTGACTCTGCTTCTTCTGACTCCTTGTAGCTCTTCCTCTTGTAGGGGGAGTCACTACAGGGATATAAGAGGTAGCCTTTCTCTTCTTGTTTGCCCTAGCAGTACCAGGGGTCTTAACTACTGAACTTCTTTTCTTTTTAGGATTGTAGCTGTCAGATACCTTTTTCAGTAGGTCTACAAGGGGTTCCTATTCAGATGGAACATGTTATTAAACATTCTTCCCCAATCTAACCAATCCCTCAGCAGCTTCTCCAGACCCACTTCCCCCCTTTTCTCTCACATTCTCTTTTTCTCCAGCGGATTCCTCACTCCTTATTACCATAACACATGTTTCTTCAGTCAAACCAACATGAGTGGGTGAAGATTCAACCACTTCTTGGCCCATTCCCCTCACATAACCTTGAACACCCTCACTCTCCTTTTCTTTTATCTTTTTATTTTTACCACTAAATTTCCCAAACTCAGTGGTTTCAACACCAGCCACAGTTCCTACCAGAAAAACCTAGTTTCCAGATTTGTAGCAACTTCATAGACGATTTTAGGAGTAACTTTAGGGCAAATGTTACCTGCTCTGTTTAAGATGAAACAATTTCTCTCCCTCAGTTACAGATTTGAAAGAGTCTTCAGAATTTTGGGGTTCATCTCCCTGACTTGCCTTCAACTGCTCATTGATTTTCTTGATTTGTTCTTTTCCAGCAATAACCTTGCGAGAAAGCATCTTGACTCTACTTTTCTTAGAGGTGGGCGTAGTTGAAGGTGCGATAGATGGTGTGGGTGTGATTTCCTTGGGTGGTGATGAGGGATTCTCGGAAGGGTGTGCCATTTCTGTATTTGGAAATGAGCGAAAATGAGTTTGTGTGTGTTTGGAAGATGAGAGAAGAGAGAAATTTTGACGGCTTGAGAGTTAATAAGAAAAAACTAAGGCCTAATAAATTTAAAGTGGAAGTGTTTAATTGGGCAACGACAACCTTTTCAGAAGTCTAATCAAACTGGAAGTCAGTTTGAAAAGACGTTGAAGTCTGTCCCTAGAATCTAGGCACTTATTGCGTTTTGGACTCTTGTTTGAATGAAACCAGTTCATTTCGTAAATGATAAGGTCAAAGAGTTTAGGATTGAATGGGACTCTCCTCTTGATCATAATCTAAATATAACTATTTCAAAATATGCAAAATGGAGAGTACGTACCAAGTAATCTTGATGAACCAGGTTCTTTATTGAGAAATCTCTTGTGTAAGTCTGAATTTTCCAAGAAAATAGAGATAATATCATTAGAGATTAATGAGTCATTTTAGCACATGGCACAAGGGTATATTGATGAAAGTATGAGACCGAGCAAAATCTAATCTAATTATTTACAAAAATTCATAAATTTTCTAACCAATCTTTGAGTTAGAACTGGTTCCTTTTAGGTGATCTTAATCATCCTTAATTCTAACATGTTTCTTTTAAATTGATCTCTACTTAGAGATTTTGTGAAGATGTCAGTTATTTGCTTATCAGTAGCACATAATTCCACAGTGATCAAACCCTTTTTCATAGTTGTCCCTAAAAAAGTGATGCCTAACATCTGTGTGCTTAGTTATTTTTCTGGTGAACCGGGTTCTTGGTCATACTAGTTGCACTAGTGTTATCACAAAATATGGGGATACAACCTACATCAGTTCCAAAGACCATTTATTGCTGTTTGATCCAAAATAATTGAGCACAACATGAGGCAGCAACAACATACTCAGCTTCAGTAGTAGATAAGGCCACATAATTTTGCTTTTTGGTGGCCCAAGACACAAGACATGAGCCAAGAAAGTATGCCATACCTGAGGTGCTCTTTCTATCTACAAGAAAACCTACATAATCAGCATCAGCATATCCCACTAAGTTGAAATTACTACCTTTTGGATACCATAGACAAAGGTCAATGGTGCCTTTTAGGTATCTCAAGATCCTTTTGACAGTAGTCAAGTGAGACTCCTTTGGATTTGCCTGAAATCTAGCACAAAGGCCTACACTGAAAACAATGTCAGGTCTGCTAGCTGTGAGATACAACAAATAGCCAATCATTCCCCTATACAACTTCTGATCAACAGATGAACCGGGTTCATCTACATCCAATTTTGTAGCTGTTGCTATAAGAGTGTCAATTTCTTTGGAATCTTCCATTTTAAACCTTTTAAGCAACTCTTTCACATACTTCTGCTGATGGATCATAGTTTCATTTGAATTTTATTTAATTTGTAAGCCTAAAAAGAAATTAAGCTCACCCATCATACTCATTTCAAATTCACTCCCCATTAGTTTAGAAAATTCTTTACTTAACTTATGAGTAGTAGCTCCAAAGATTATATCATTAACATATATCTGAACTATCAAGAGATCTTTACCTTTTTCTTTCAAGAATAAAGCATTGTAAATTTTACCTCTCTTGTAGCCATGCTCAAGCAGGAATTTTGATAATCTTTCATACCATGCTCCTGGAGCCTGCTTGATCCCACAAAGTGCTTTTTTAAGCTTGTACACATGATCAGGACATTCCTTGCTTTCAAAGCCCGGGGGTTGCTTGACAAACACTTCTTCCATTAGATAGCCATTGAGGAAGACACTCTTGACATCCATATGGTGGAGAGTGAATTCCATGTAAGTAGCAAAGGGTATAAGGAGTCTAATTGCTTCCAATCTTGCAACTGGAGCAAAGGTCTCATCATAGTCTATGCCTTCCTCTTGACTATATCCTTGAACGACCAATATTGCCTTGTTCCTTGTAACTGTTCCATCTTTATCAAGTTTATTTCTGAAGACCCATTTTGTGCCAATTACTGATCTGTCCTTGGGTCTTGGTACTAGATGCCAAACTTGACTTCTCTCAAATTGGTTGAGTTCATCTTGTATTGCATTCACCCAGTCTGCATCCTGCAAAGCCTCATCAACATTTTTAGGTTCAATAAGAGATAGGAAAGAATCAAAATCACAAAGATTCTTCAAAAAAGATCAGGTTTTGATTCTAGAAGTTGGATCAGTAATTATGTTCCCAATGGGATGAGAACTTTGATAATTGTAAGGTTTCACAACCAGCTGGTTTCCCTTAGATGTTCCTTCAATGTTTTTTTGCTGAGGAACAGGTTCATGGACAGGTTCCCTCGAGGTTTGAGGATCACTTCCTCTTTGTTCAGTTCCTGTTGTCAAGTTGCCCTGTGTGGAAGGACCTGTTCCATCACATGTTCCTTCCTCTGGTGTAGCTTTAGTCTGGGCTGTGGTTTCATTTGAGTTTCTTACCAGCTCAATTGTTTCATCATCATGTTCTTGCCTCTCATAAAGAATGTTAGTTTCATCAAAAACTACATGTACACTTTCTTCTACACACATAGTTCTTTTGTTATAGATCTTAAAAGCTTTTTCCAAGAATACCCCCTTATCATTTCTGGGATCAAACTTACCTAGGAAGTCTTTACCATTATTGTGCACAAAGCACTTGCATCCAAATGACCTAAGATGGGATATATTTGGCTTTCTCCCTTTAAGTAACTCATAGGGAGTCTTCTCTATAAGAGGTCTAGTCATGCACCTATTTATGATGTAACATGCAGTGTTCACAGCTTCTGCCCAGAAACTATGGGGTAGTTTACTAGAAAGAAGCATAGTCCGAGCCATTTCTTCCAATGTCCTATTCTTTCTTTCAACTACTCCATTTTTTGTGGAGTCCTAGGAGAAGAAAAATTATGATCTATGCAATGCTCATCACAAAATTCAGCAAATTTAGCATTCTCAAATTCAGTACCATGATCAGACCTAATTGATGCAAATTGATTACCTAGTTGTTTGTGAGTTTTTCTAACAAAAGAAGTGAATATGTCAAATGCTTCATCTTTAGATGTTAAAAACAGTGTCCAAGTAAACCTAGAGTAATCATCAACAAGCACCATCACACATCTCTTACCACCTCTGCTTAATGTTCTCATTGGTCCACAACGATCCATATGGACCAGTTCCATCGTCCTGGTGGTACTTACAACTTTCTTGCTTTTGAAAGAGAATCTTACCTGCTTCCCCCTTACACAGGCCTCACAAACTTTATCTTCCTTGAACTTAATGTTAGGTAGCCCTACCACCAAATTCTTGGAGACTAGTTTGTTGAGTTGACTTAGACTGGCATGTCCGAGTCTCTTGTGCCAAAGGAAGGGATCATTATCCAACACACTTAAGCAAGTGAGTTCATTATCTGAAAGTGTGAACAGATCTACAACATATATGATGTTCACTCTTTTTCCCTACAAAATTATCTTGTTAGTGGTAAGATTAATCATAAAGCATTTTGTAGAGGTGAATGCTGCCATGTTACCTCTATCACACAATTGTGATATACTTATTAGACTGTACTGCAATATATCTATCAAGTAGACGTTCTCAATAGAGTAAGAATCAGTCTTACCTATCTTTCCAACCCCAATGATCTTACCTTTCTTCCCATTTCCAAAGGAAACATTACCTCCTTTAAGGTCCTCAAGTGAAAGGAACTGGTTCTTGTTTCCTGTCATGTGCTTTGAGCAACCACTATCCATGTACCATATTTGGCTGCTCCCCTTCACTTGGACCTGCAAAAGGAAATCAGGGGTTAGTCTTAGGAACTCAAACTAGTTTGGGTCCCTTTTTATAGGCAAAATGATGAATCAAATTCTTTTTAGCCCAACTTGGTAACCTATTATTCCCTTGAACAAATTCTTTGTTCATTTGGCTTGCCTTTTATTTTGCAGTGCATTCACTTTTATAGTGACCTATTTTACCACAGTGTGTGAAAATCTTGTACTCAGGAAATGTGATGTACTTTCTTTTGGGATCCCACTTAGGTGCCAGGTTCACAAAGCTAAATCCTCTTCTGTTGCTAATTTGGTATTCCTGTAGCCAAGAAAGTGCATCAGAGGATCTGTTCCATTTACAAGTTCTGTCTAGCTCATGCTTGACCTTGTTTAGATACTCCTTTAGGATTCTTACCTGCTCGTCCCTTTTATATAACTCATCTTTCATTTTTCCTACTTTTTCTTTCACACATTCTTTAGACAACTGTTCCTTTTCATTGTTTACATACTCAGATTCATCAATTAGTTCTAGAAGTAACTCAGATAACCTTTCTTTAGACAACAATTTAATTTTGTCTTTGACATGATTTACACTTATCTCAATTTCTTCATCAGATTCTCTGATGGCCATAAGTGCATGTTCATCCTCATAATCATCATATGAGCTTTCATCTGAGCTTTCTCCCCAAGCAACGACCATAGCCTTGGTTGATTCTTTGTTGTTGCTTTTCTTGAGTTGAACCTGTTTCTTCTTCCTGTTCCTTCATTCAGCTCTTTTCTTCTTCCATTCAATCTCCCATAAAGGACAGTTCTTGGTGTGGTGATCAGTCTTTCCGCACTTGTAGCAGCCGTCATTGGTTTGCTTCTCTGGAGATTTTGACTTGATATAACTTCCACTTCTTGTAGAACCTTTTCCTCTCCTCAGGCACTTCTTGAATTCCTTGGTGATCATAGCCATTTCATCATCTTCTGAATCAGATCCTTCAGTGATTCCGAGTGCCAATCTCCTTTCCTTCTTAGGTACATCCATTTTCATGGTTTGTCTCCAAAGTTCATAGGTAGTAAGATTTTCAATTAATTCATCCGGTGTGAGAGTGACAATGTTCTTTGATTCCTGAATGGCAGTAATTTTGCTCTCCCAAGTGATAGGCAAAACCCTTGTCAGTATCTTCTCGACTCTATCTTCTTCAGGAATAATCCTTCTAAGAGACTTTAGCTCATTTGTCAAAGTAGTGAACCTTGTGTACATCTCTTAAATGGTTTCTCCTTCCTTCATAGTAAAGTTCTCATATTGAGAATACAGTAGAGTTCCTCTGGATCTCTTTACCCGAGGTGTTCCTTCATGAGCCACTTGCAGAGTGTCCTAAATTTGCTTAGCAGCGGTACAACTTTAGATTCTGTTGTACTCATCTGGACCAAGTCCACAAACAAGTCATTTCTTAGTTTTAGCATTCTTCTCCCATTTCTTCAAGTCCTCACTAGTGCAATACGCTCTTGCCTTTGGCACATCTACTCCTTCAATATTTTTCTTCAAGGTAGCCAGTGGACCATCGGTGACAATGTCCAATAGTTCATAGTCCTCTCCTATAATGTGATCTCTCTTCCTGTTTTTCCACCAAGAGTAGTACTGGTCATTAAAGAATGGTGGCCTAGCAGTTGATTGTCCTTCCCAGTTTCGAGGTGGTGCACTCATATTGATCTTCTCCTAAGATAAAAACCTCTTCAAGGAGAACCCTCTCTGATTCCAATTGATGTTTTATACTTGAAAGCCACACAAGAGAGGTTGGGGGGGAGGGGGGGTGGATGATATGTGTTGTGTTCAATTTTCGCGTGTACTGATTATAGAAGGACCTGGTTCTTCTATGTGTTCCTTATACTACTGTTACAAAAATAGTAAATGCAGAAAGTAAAGAACACAAGTATTTTACGTGAAAAACACCCGGCTCAAAAGGTGAAAAAACTATGACCTACTACTCAGTAGGATTTTTCCCAACACTTCACTAAGTCAATGAGCCAAAACAGTATTTACAAAACTCTTTGTAAATCTAAGGATTAAGTCTAATCCCATTGTGGCAACCAGCCTCTAACTGTTGCAATAACTTCAAGTTAACTCTAACTTGAATACTCAGAGAACCTAATACAATTGCTTTTAGATAAAGCTTAAAGGTACAACTTGAAACACCAACTACAATTTGAACTAGAATAAAAGACAGACGCTTGGATAATGCTTCCTTGCCTATTTGTGACTCGATATATAAGAAAAAACCACATTAGCTTCAATGGTATCTTAATTTACCAACAGTAGTACCCCAAAATAATCTAGCAAAATATCCTTCAATCTTCTTGAAAATGATTTTAGGTGGTCTCAGAGCTTCCAATAGATGCAGAGGTTGGGACTATTGGGACATGCTTTATCAACACAGCTCTACCACTTGTTGTCTTCTACTCAATCTTTGTGAGACAGTATCTAAAATATAATATTTTCATCCTCCCAACATACAATGCGTACCCTAGGTAAGTAATAAGAAATTTAGCTGGCCTATACCCAATGATCCTATGAACTCTTTGACTTAGCACTACATAAGCATTTGTTATAGTTATCCAGTTCTTGATTAAATAAACCAGGAACCTCAGAGGCAGATGTGAAGATAATTGCATCATCCGCATATGTAAGATGTGTAAGCTGTGGCCCATTCTATGTATGGTAAATCTAGAGTATTTATTAGAATGTATAGGACTATTAAGTCTCCTAGACAATACCTCAGCACCAATAATAAATAATGTAAGGGGACAAAGGATACCCTTGTTTTAATCCTCTGGAAGAATGAAAGAAACTATTTCTATTGCTATTTGCGAACATCATATGGTTCTCATAATTAACCTCAGTCATAACATTATAGTGACCGTGGTAGCCCAGCATGATCATTCACCTCAAGAAAACATGATATAAGTATTTAAACAGAAATGAGGCTAATGCTAAGACTGTGATTGTGACTGTGCTCCAGATTAAGAAGTGGATTGTAAGGCACAATGGAAATAAATTTGATTCCCAGCATTAAGGTCAAGCAAATCAAGAGATACATAAAATTATAATTTAGAAATCAGGAGGGGGTTGTGATTACTCATCAAACAAAACTTACACCAGGAAAGGAACTTGTCATTTTTCTTGGTAGCATCATGGCCCCAATTCCAGTTCAAAACTAGAGACTTTGGTAGATGAAGAGGAGAATGAGAAGGGTACGACTGTAAAATCCAATAGCAAGGAACTTAGAAAGGGACATCTTGTCTCTACTAGCCCATCACCTACAATGGGGGATATTATCAGTAGTGGAGAAGCTTATGAGAATAGAACCAATGACCTTACTAAGGTTTTGAACCCCCTTGACCACTAAGCTATGCCTTTGGGCTATTTTAAGGGGATTCAAAGCATAATATATACAGATAAAAAATAGATTTTGCCTTTTATATACAGTATAACTTTTCGGTAAAAGGGGTTCGGGTGAACACCCTTCCGCCCCCTAAATCCGCCTTTGGATATTATCATTGAGGAGGTTAGGGGGAAATGGACAGTCTACACATGTTTTAACCTCATCTACAAGCATAACTTTTTTTTCAATAGTAAAAAATGGAGATATCGTTCCTGTTGGGATATAGACTGGGGTTCATCTGTGGAGTCTTGTTCAATCTCAAGGAAATGGTATGAGAAGCAGACTTTTTATTGATGGTCATTCAACTTTGTGTTTGTTACCTAAAAGTCACTTTTCTTTTTTGTTACATAAAAATCATTCAACTTTATGTTTATTACTTGGCTCTAGTTATCACAAAAGTCACCTTGGCAAGATTTTATAATATTTTTACTTGAAAAGTCTATTATGCCTTTGATATTGTATAGATTCTCATATTTATATAATACCTTCTATATTATATACTATATAATATATTTTTACATAGATATTTTATTTATAACTAAAATAACTTAATATTATTTTATTTATTATTTCTATAATATATTCGTACATCTAATTTTTCTTTAACGTTTATTTTTAAGATGTATTGGTAGTGTTATTAAATTTTTCAGTAATTTTACTATGAATAAATCTCAAGTCAACGTTCTTAACCATGCCTAATGAAATATTTTTAATAAGAATTATAAAATCAAAGCTCACAGATTTATCAGTCCAGCCATATTCGTTAATTCAATAAATAAAATACCCACATTTAATAAACTCACACATCAGATTAACAGTTTCAAATAAATAATATCAATAGATAAAGCTTAAAATTTAACATTAAACTCAAATATATTTTAAAAATAATTAAACGTTTTACTGACTATAAAAACTATTATTTGTTAAACAAATCTATTTTTGTTATTTCAAATAAATATTTTTTTGTCATTTTCCTATTTAAAGATATGTTCATGCTCGAAAAAGATTAAACAAATTTAGTATCATGGAAAAAATTAAACGTACTAGTATATTATAAAAATAATAAATAAAATAATATAAAATTATTTTAATTATAAGTAAAATATTTAGGTAAAAATATATTATATATTATATAATATATAATGTATTACATAAATGGGAGGATTATAATGTCAAGGGCGTAATAGACTTTTCAAGTGGTAATTTTATAAAATCTTGTCAAAGTGATTATCGTGATAACTAGAGTATAATAAAATAATTTTTGTGTAAAAAAATAAAAAAAAGTAACTTTTAGGTAATGAAGACAAAATTGAATGACTTTTACATAACAAGCAAAAGAAAAGTGACTTTTGTGTAACTAACCTAAAGCTGAATGACCATCTATGAAATTTACTCTAATAATGCGGTATCATCTCTGAATTCCAATGTAGATATTTCTAATATCAAGGAAATAGTTCCTTTGGATTTGACAAAGGGGAATGATAGTGAATGAATCAGAGGATAATGAAGTGAATTTCCAAGATAATGAAGATGATGAAAAATATAAAGAATACAACTCAACTGATGAGGAGGATCACATAGAGGAATTTGTACCACTAACATCATGGAGTGGATAAGAAGATGAAAATACTTTAACTTAGGTTACAAATGAGTTAATCTTGAAAAGGAATCTATCTCCAAGAAATAACATAAGGGGCCAAAACAAGGTTAATACAGTTGATCTTGGTCCTGTTGCTAGAGCCAAGGTAAAAGCCATGCAAATAGCCCATTCTCTAATGTGCTAATGAGACAAGGAGATGCTTCACAACACAGATGACTTAAAGCTGAAGAAGCTAATCTAAAACATAATGTTGACAACAGATGGTTAGAAAAGGGTAATGGCAATAGAAAGTACTTCCATATTCTCATAAGTGAGAGAAAGATAAGACTTTCTGTACATAGGATTATGAATCAGGAAGGACAGTGGATCACTAAGGATCAGAAGCAGTTACTCACTCCAATATTTTTTTGTCAAGGATGATCATTAAATTCAACTCCAAAGTCTTTTAGCTTAAGAGACGATTAGTGAGATCAAGAGAGGGAACAATGTAGGAAATATGGTTCTAAAACTGTAGAAAAAGGTATTACATAACAAGGAAAAAGGGGTTACTTTAGTCATTATTTATTGTATCCATTAGTATTAATATATTAGTTATAAGTTACTTAGGATGTTAAGTATTCGTTAATTCCTATCTCAGTAACTATAGACTTTATATATAGGGTTTGTACTCTCATTTCTTCTTTAAGATGACTAACAGAAGATCATCTCCTTCCTCTTCTATGTCTTCTTCTTTCTTCTATCTCTATAAAGTTTACTGCATTTCTCTATAATTACATTAACAATTTCATGGTATCAGAGCAGTCGAGCAAGAAATCTTAGCTCGGTGTTCGATATTTGTTCTTCCGCAAAAATTATTTATTCTCTGATGTTTTCTGCAAGTGTGTTCTTGAAATTCTTTGTCATCAATGGCGATTGAGAATTTGACACCCCCATATATGAGTCAACCTTCACATGTAGTGGGTAAAACCCAAGGATTCAATTTGAACCAAGCCCCAGGAATTAACTACAACCATCCATTATTTCTTTCACCAGCAGATGTGAGTGGAATTCAAATTTTCTCGTTTCAATTGACAAGTATCGAAAATTACTCTATCGGGTATCGTTCTATGAGGGTAGCACTTCTGGGTAGGAACAAATTGGAGTTAGTTGATGGTTTGTGTTCTAAAGAAAAATTCCCAGAATGTATCTGGAATCACTGGAAAAAGGTGAATGCTATTATGTTATCTTGGATTATGTATTCTATTGCGAGTGGCATTCTTGGTGGCATTATGTATGCGTATAGTGCCCAGGTAGTATAGAATGACTTGTATGAGCGATTTAACATAGTAAATGGATCTAGATCATTCAATTTCCATAAAAATATTGCTACTCTAAGTCAAGGGATAACTTCTGTTTCTGTTGTACTTCTCAAAACTCAAAGATTTGTGGGAAGAATACTAGTCCCTGCTCCTGGGTGTGATTGTGCAAAGTCTAAGGACTTTGTAGTGCATTTACAGAAACTAAAATTGTTTCAATTATTGATGGGGTTGAACAATTCGTACAACCAAGCTACCACTAAAGATCTCGATGATGAGTCATACACCAACTGTTAATCAAGCCTATGCCTTAATCATCAGTGATGAAAGCCAAAAGTCTGTTGCTGTTGCGTCATAACTATTGGGTGCAAATCCAGCCATGTATATAAATCATTATGATGTGGCTATGTATACTAGAACTGGACATGGAGAATATCAGAAGTTCAAGAAAAACTATAATATCCAATGTGATTTCTGCAAAATGAAAGGGCATTGCAAAGAAAATTGCTATAAAATTGTGTGATATCCCCCTCATTCAAGAATAGAAAGAAAGGGAGAGTTGGAAATGCAACCTACAATGTGTTGACTAAAAATAATGCGCACATCAGGAATACAAGTTATAATGGTTCAACTGATGTCAACTCCCAGGCAAATCAATTTCAAGCATAAGGAAATTTATTTTATCAGATGCCAATATATACAAATTCAGACACAGGAAAGCTCAATTATAATATGGGACAAGGACCTACTACTCAGCTGAATGTACAAGGGTTGCCTCCAATAACAAGCTGCACTTTTTCAAAAGAACAGTATGGACAAATCCTACAAATATTGAATAATACTTCAGGTGTTAATGGTTCTAAGATTGCTTCTACAGCTAATGTAGCATGCATTAGCACTGTTTGTTTAGCTTTTACTAACGCTGGTGCTACCAATCATATGGTAGCTGACTTAAGTCTGTTAAATAAAGCTTCCATTATGCAACCAGACTATCCAAAGAAAGTGTTCCTTCCTAATGGGCAGGTGAGAGCGATTGGTAGAGAAGACAATGGATTATACATTCTAAGTGAAAATAGTCAACCAGTTAGAATCAGTGATGAAGTCATGTTAGCAGCAAAAGAACTTTCAGTTATCATTGAACACAATACAAATAAAGACATAGATCTATGACATTGAAATTGAAGTCTTATGTGAACACAATGCTACAGAAGTTTATTGCATTTGTCAGAACCCAATTTGATAAGCTAATCAAAGTGAACAGATAATGGTACTGAATTTGTACATTCAGTATGTGAAACCATGTTCAACAATCTAGGAATTATTCATCTAAAAACTTGTGCTTATACACCTCAGCAAAATAGAGCTACAGAGAGGAAGCACATGCATATCCTAGAAGTCACAAGGGCAGTCGAATTTCAAGCAAACATACCAATCAGATTCTGGGGACATTGTGTGTTAGCTGTAGTTTACTTGATCAATAGACTACCAAGCATAGTTATAAACAATCAAACACCTTATGAGAGACTGTTTGACAAAAAGCCTACTCTAACTCATCTGAGAGTATTGGATGTCTAGCTTATGTAAAGATAGTCCAGGAATATGACAAAATGATGCCCAGATAAAAATTGATAGTACATATGGGATATGCAGCTGAGCAGAAGGGATACTTAATATATGATCTAGAAAACAGATCCTTTCTTGTAAGTAGAGATGTTAGTTTCAGGGAAGATATAATCACATTCAAACAAAATCAAAGAACATTTATCACTATATTCACTCAAGAAAACAACTTCCACAAATTGTTCTATGAAGCAAGTGGTCAATATTAGGATCTGCTAAACCTGCTATCACATCTCTAAATTACAATACAAAGCTCACAATAAAGGAATATGATGACTTTATCAAGATTTCTGAATCAGACACATTCACTGATGATAAAGAACTGGAGGATCACACTCCTTATCAAAGATTGATAGGTAAGTTGTTGTACATTATCATGACTCGACCTATATATCTTTTAGTATTCAGACTCTCAGTCAGTTCCTTAAAAAATCTTAAAAAGTCTCACATGGAAGCTGCACTTAGAATTGTAAGGTATCTGAAAAACAGCTTGACCAAGGTATTCTACTATCTAGTAGCATCGGCGATACAGTCATGGGATTTTGTGATGCTGATGTGGCTTCCTGCCCACATACAAGAAAATCTATTACAGGTTATATGATTAAACTTGGAGATTCTTTAGTTTCCTGAAAATCTAAGAAGCAAACAACTATATCAAGAAGTTCAGCTGAAGCTGAATATAGAAGCATTGCTGCCACAGTTGCAGAACTAATCTGGATGATTGGCTTACTAAAAGAAGTTGATTTTCAGATCAAACTACCCATTGATATTTACATCTTGACCGTGCACCCTTTCTGCAACAGTGAAGAAGAAGTTGATTTATATTGTACTCACGCTCATTAGCGGGGGCATCTTGACCGTGCACCCTTTCTTCCTCAAGCCATTTTTAATTTGCCTTTATAAAGAGAAAAGATCATATTTGCCTCTCTTTGTCTTAAGCTTTTAGTTGAAGACTCGCATTGTTCATAATAATACGAACCATTTCCATATCAACGAACAACAAAGAAACAACAACAAAAATAATAAACCCAGTGTAATTCTACATTGTGTTGTAGGGATGTGGGGAGGGTAGAGTATACACAGACCATACTCCTACCTTGTGAAGGTAGAGAGAATGTTTCCGATAGACCCCCGGCTTAATGAAAAAAGAAAAATAAGCAAAAATAATAATTGGTAATAACGGCGAGATAAGGTGATACAAAGATAGAATAATCGAAGCAAATGAACCAACAAATAGCAGAAGAAATCAGATAAGAAGCTACGAACATACAAGACTAATTAGGATGCAACCGGCTTGAAAAGGAGATACACACTCTTGTATGCTAACCTTCTACCCTAATCCCAACCTGCACACCCTCCTATCAAGGTTCATATCTTCAATAAGCTGAAGCTATAAGCTGAAACTGCGCCATATCATGCCTAATCACCTCTCCCCAACTTATACACGCAGAAAATATAACAAAAATAACAAAATATAGGTGTTGATATCATTAGGAGCAAACCGTAGACTAGAACAGTTTATACTTTGGCAAAATGATATTTGCTCATACAGTAGGCGGTATCTGCTCTTAGTTTTAGGTAGACAGGCCATTCTGTCATTTATTAGTCTCACACATTATTAGGAACTGCATAACTTTTATTTTTCGCATACATCATAGCAGTAATCACAAAAAGATGCAATACGATGATGAAAATACAATGATCGTTGATCAGCAGAAGTAGCAATAGCAAGCGGGACCACGCCAATTCCAGTGACAGCCTCCACCAACAGCGTGCTCATCATTGATGCATCGATCGGTGCAGCCATCAGTCTCGACTACGCAAGGATCCAAATATGTTCTGCTCAGCCTTTCACAACCGTATGCTTCTGCTATTTGTATATCTGCGCATAAAAGAAAGTAACAACTCAAAAGTTTACGATAATATTACGAAGAGTGCTTTTTTTAACGACGACACACTGGTCTTTCAAATTCTAACGTTGATGGAGAAATAGCTAGGGGTATCCCGATGCATGAAGCATCCAATGAACAGGTTCAGGGAAGGACCTCGCATGCACCTAATTGGGGTGTAATGCAGATAACCTACCCTAATGCAAGCATAAGTGACTGATTTCACGGTTCGAGCCAGTGACCTATATATAGTAGGTTGTACGGAGTCAACTTTACCGTTGATAGATAAATCAGAACGAACATTTATTTAACTTCAAATACCAAACAATTTTATAGCTGATAGAGTTATGTAGCTATGGTTTATAGTTTATTGGCTACTCACTAGTTGATGCAATGAGGAAGCAAACGAAGAGGGCAAGAAAGGCAGCATAGAGAGACTTATCCATATTTCTGAATTGTGTTTCTTGATTCTTAATTTGTGACTACGTGAGGATTTAACTTTCACATTTTATAGAAAAAGAAAGAGAGGAAGAAAGTGTGTGGGGGATAAGAAACCACCAGGTAACAATGTCTTGTTAAACATATACCCTAGTTTAGAGTTCTACACCATTGGAAATAGCGGAAAATGAATGTTTTTACTTTAATGTCGTAGAGTAAAATACACTGGTTTACATACAAGGAAATATATTGGTTTACATGACAATTATCTATTTTTTCTTGCTAAAACACATCGATAAGGTCAGTCTTTTGTTAGATTATAATATTCTACACGTGACTAATTTGTTTAATTTTCCATTGCGTTTATCCAAAAGCTTGTCTCTCATAATTTTAATTAATTAGTCATAGGCATGTATATTTCCTCATATCCAAAAGTTAGGATGAATTACCAAAAAATCTAGTAGGTGTTCTTTTTTTCTTCTTTTTTTCTGGAGAACTTTGAATACAAACTTTTTGGACACGATGTATGTGCATATAGCAAATCAATTAACAATGTGCAAGACAAATCCTTTTGCTGTAAATTATGGAGAATCAAACATGCTATTCACATGTGTAGAACATTAGTTTTAATAAATAACAGATTTGCCTTTTGCTGATGTGTTTTAGCAAAAAAAACAAATGTTTTCATCTAAATTTTCCTATACGACATCAAAGTAAATACATACTTCCGCTATTCCCAATGGTATAGGATTCAAAACCCGTGTATTACCTTGTTAGTTTCACAAGACATTGTTACCTGGTGGTAATTGCTTATCTCTATAAAATGTGAAAGTTAAGTCCTCACTTAGACACAAATTAAGAATCAAGAAACACAATTCAGAAATCTGGCTAAGTCTCAAGTTCACTACGCTGCCTTTCTTGCTTTCTTCTTTTGCTTCCTTATTGCATCAACTGGTGAGTATCCGACAAAACCATAATTCCACCAAACACTATCAGTCCTAACATTGTTCGATTTTGAACTTAATTAATGCTCCTTTCATTTTAATTTATGTGTATCTATTTGATTAGGCACTGAGTAATTTAGTAATAAGGACTTTTGAAACATGTGATCCTAAACAAGTTATAACATTTGTTTGACTATGATTCTCGTGAAACCCGTAGTCTTAAACAAATAATAATATTTTTGTGGCTATAAAAGATTCTTATTGAAGGTAAAAATAGAAGTTTAAGTGAAATTGTTCCCAAATTTAGAAAGGATTCATTCTTTTTAGAAAAGACTAAAAAGAAAATAGAGCCACATAAATTAGAACAATATGAATCGAGTTAATAAGGAAAATTGCATGATTAAAAGAATGTAGGGAAATTCTTTATAATATTATTGTAAAATTTTGAGTTGCTGGTTTCTTTTCTTTACAGATATGCAAAAAGCAGAAGCACTTGGTTGTGAAAAGCTGAGCAAAACATGGTCTGGCCAATGCCTTAGCTCTAAGGGGTGTAACAAACAATGCATCAATAAAGAGAAAGCTATTTTTGGAGCGTGTCGCTGGGATTGGTTTAGTACGGATTGCTATTGCTACTTTTGCTGATCAAGGATCATTATATGATATAGCATCAAAATGAATAATATGTATGTGAAAAATAAAAATAGTATTCTGGTGTATGTTTTGCTTTTAATGATACCCATAATTCGGATTTGATCTTTGATGGGTGGAAATGATGTCCATGTATTTTACATGTATTGTTTTATAAATAATATGGCGTTGGACAAAAATCTATTCATACATGCATCAACAACCCACATCAATATAAAGCCATTGCTATTCACATAACTAAAAGGAAAAAGAAGTCTCAACAAGTCAACATCTATAGTTTAACCTTTGAAAGGAAACCAGACATATATTCTGAGACTCTACAATGAGTACTTCATAGAGCAAACTCTAGGATATCATTATCTTTTACAACTCAGCCAAAACTTATTACAGGTGAAACCAATTGTCAAAGACTCCCTCTTACGATCTGGAGCTCACCAGAAAACTCTTACTATACACACGTTCATCGGATCTAGGTTTTCTAAAATATAGATGCACCACTAAAGAAAGGAGAAAGTAAAAGTGTTAAGTGAAAATTGATCCCTATTCATCATTAGTCTTTGTGAAGCATGAGTGACAACGGATAATAGTAAAATAATTCTAAAAAATGCATACATAGAATACCTAGCATAGAGACAATGGGTTCACATGCCCCATAATTCTCCTTTAAATCCGCCCCTGCGTGCAAACCAGATGTTGCAACATCGATGTTGGAGTTTGTGAAATACACATTGTTTGATGATGTGGTTATTGTTCCCTCTCCATCCATGACATAAGAATGGATGGACCAGGAATAGTAGGAAACTCAGCAGTTGATCGTTTAGGAAGAATAAAATATTTATGCAATTTATGCACTAAGCCATATGGTTAGCTATATCTTCTTTCATTTTATTATACCAATAAATTTTCCTCGGGTATTTGTACATTTTGGTTGAATCCGGGTAGATAGAATAACTGGAGCTATGAGCCTTTAATTCGCTCCCGAAGCTCACCAACATTTGGAACACATAGCATACTATTCATTCTTAGGACGCTATCATTGTCCCCACGAGTGAAAACTGTATTTCTTTCTTTAACACCTCATCTTTGATCGCCTGCATATTTGGGTCCTCATACTGGCGCTCTTTTACCTCGGCCCTATGGAATATCGTTGGGTTACCTTCTTCAGTCTCATCAAGTCTGACTCCGTCATTAGACAACCTTTCTACTTTTCCTGCTAGCAATCTTTCTTCTACTTGCAAGTGTGCGAAAATACCCCTAGATTTAGGGCTAAGGGCATCGGCTACTAGATTAGCCTTTTCGGGGTGGTACAAAATATTAATATCGTAATCCTTCACTAACTCCAACCACCTCCTCTATTTTAGATTCAACTCTCCTTGCTTGAAAAAGGCTGGAGACTCTTATGATCTGTGAATACTTCACAATGCACACTGTATAAACAATGCCGCCATATATTTAGAGAAAATACAACTACTGCCAGCTCGAGATCGTGAGTGGAGTATTTCTTTTCGCGATTCTATAATTTTCCTGAGGTGTTATTTACAACCTTCCTATTCGGTATTAGGACACATTCAAGTCCAACTCTAGAAGCATCAAAATATATTATATTGAACCTGTTAGTAGGACTACAATTAGCACCATGGTCAATCTCT
This sequence comes from Nicotiana tomentosiformis, assembly GCF_000390325.3. Lineage (NCBI taxonomy): Eukaryota > Viridiplantae > Streptophyta > Magnoliopsida > Solanales > Solanaceae > Nicotiana > Nicotiana tomentosiformis. The sequence goes on from NC_090812.1 coordinate 148,978,784, forward strand.
TTTCTTTAGCTCTTGAAAACTCCACTCACAAACATCTGACCACTATAACTGTTGGCTTGAGTAAGTTTTATTTTGATGACCGACAAAGGTAGACATGCATGAACCAGGTCCATACACAGTGTACAAGAGGTATGTGTAGATTCAAGCACAAGGCATGCATGTGAAGGGGATAAGCATAAGTGGTTATATATGATATCTCTTGAACGAAAAGGTTGCATAATTGATAAGGAGTAGGATTCCTTACTTGAAGAGAACTTTATCCTAGGGGGGGGAGGGGGTTAGATGTTGGAACTAATTAGAACTCTTCCACCATGGAAGAGTAAATCATTAGAACTCTAGTTAATACTTATTCTACTAACTCTATATATATCAGTTGTGTTCTCTTTTACAGGTGACGTAGACACACTGAAGTTAAGAAATAATTGAGTCCAAAATAGCAAAGCAATTTGAAAGTTGCAAGCAATTCTTGTGTGTTTCAAGAGTGCGAATATGGAGCTACATGAACCAGATATAAGAACCAGTTCCAAGTGTCTGTTTTATTCTAGTTCAATTGTAGTTGGGATTTTGAGTTGTACCTTTCAGCTTTGTTAGAAGCAAATTGTATTAGGTACTTGAGTTGTGTTGTTAAAGTTAGAGTTAACTTGAAGCTGTAGCAACAGCCTGTGGCTGGTTGCTACAAGGGTTAGAGGTAACCTTATATTTACAAGAGTTTTGTAAACGTTTTTGTTTGGCTTAGTTATTTAGTGAAGTGTTGGAAAAAATCCTACTGGGAAGTAGGTCGTGGCATTTTCACCTTTTGAGCTGGGTGCTTTCCACGAAAAAATACTTGTGTTCTTTACTTTCTGCATTTATTATCTCACAACTATAGTGTAAGAAACTCGTAGAAGAACCAGGTTCTTCTATAATCTGTGCATACAAAAAATTGGACACCACACAAATTACCCCCTCTCTTGTGTGGTATTGAAGTATAAAACATCAATTGATAACAGAGCAGGTTATCCTTGAAGAGGCTAACACCTTAGGAGAAGATCAAGATGAGTGCACCACCTGGAAATTGGGAAAGACAATCCACTGCTTGGCCTCCACTCTTTAATGGCCAGTAATACTCTTGGTGAAAGTCAAGGATGAGAGATAACTTACAGGGAGATGACTATGAACTATGGGACATTATCATTGATGGTCTGCTATCTACTTTGAAGAAAAATGCTGAAGGAGTAGATGTGCCAAAGATAAGAGCTGATTGTAATGCTGAGGATTTGAAGAAGTAGGAAAAAAAATGCTAAAGCCAAGTGGCTTAATTGTGGACTTGGTCCAGATGAGTACAACAGAATTCAAGGAACAACTCGAGTGAAGAGATCAAGAGGAACTCTATTGTACTCTCAGTATGAAAATTTTGCTATGAAAGATGGAGAAACCATTCAGGAGATCTACACAAGGTTCACTATATTGACAAATAAACTAAAATCTCTTGGAAGGATTATCCCTGAAGATTATAGGGTTGAGAAGATACTTACTAGGGTCTTGCCAATTACTTGGGAAAGCAAGATCACTTCTATTCATGAATCAAAGAATATTGTTACACTCCCTTTGGATGAATTGATTGGAAACCTCACAGTTTTGTGAACTTAGAAAACAAACCATAAAAATGGATGTGCCTAAGAAGGAAAAGAGTTTGGCACTCTGAGTACTGAAGATTCTGACCTGAAAGATGATAAAATAGCAATGATTACCTAAAACTTCAAGAAGTATTTAAGGAGAGGAAAGGGTTCTTCAAGAAATGGAAACTACAACGCAAGAGCTCCGGAGAAGCAGACGAATGATGGATGCTACAAGTGTGGAAACACTGATCACATGATCAAGAGCTGTCCTTTGTGGGAGATTGAATGGAAAAAGGAAAGAGCTGAACAAAGAAAGAGGAAAAAGGAAGACATTCATCCCAATAAAGGGAACAATAAAGGATCAACCAAGGTTATGGTTGATACTTGGGAGAAAGCTCAGATGAAAGCTCCGATGATGATGATGTTGATGAACGAGCACTAATGGCTATTGTAGAATCTGATGAAGAAACCGAGGTAAGTGTCTTTCATCTCAAGGACAAGATCAAATTTTTGTCTAAAGAAAGATTATCTTAATTACTACTAGAACCGATTGATGAGTCTGAAGATGTGAATAATAAAAAGGAACAACTGTCAAAAGAATGTGTCATTTTGAAGGCTAAGTGCAAAAACCTGGAATTTAGGGCTTGTGAAACTGAAAGTAAAAATACTGTGTTAAAGAACAAGGTTCATGCACTTGATACAACTGTCCTAGAACTTAGATTTAAAAATATAAAATTGAAGTTAGGAACAGGTAAAAAGATAGCCGGTGACACACAACTCACTCTAGAAGAGAATTTAGGTAAAATGAAAGATGGGTTGTATAAAAGGGATGAACATGTAAGAATCTTAAAGGAGGACCTGAATAAGGTTAAGCATGAGCTAGACAAATCCTGTAAATGGAACAGGTCCTCTGATGCACTTTCATAGCTACACGAACATCATAGTAGAAACAGAAGATGACCTGGCTTTGGGAACTCTACACCTAAGTGGATCCCAAAAGCAAGTACCTCACACTCCCTGAGAATAAAATTTGCACAACCTATGGTAACACTAGTCACTATGAGAGTGATTGCACTACAAAAGAAAAGGCAAATCAAAAGAATAAAAAATTTGTTATAGGGAAAAATAGGGTGCCAAGTTGGGCTAAAAAGAATTTGATTTATCCTTTTGCCTATAGAAAGGGAACCAAACTAGTTTGGATACCTAAGACTAACCCCTGATTTCCTTTTGCAGGTCCAAGTGAAGGGGAGCAACCAAAAATGGTACATAGGGACCTTAAAGGAGGTAATGTCTCGTTTGAAAATGGAAAGAAATGTGAGATCATTGGGGTGGAAAAGGTAGGTAAGTGTGATTCTCACTCAATTGATAATGTCTACTTGATATATGGACTGAAGTACAATCTAATAAGTGTATCACAATTTTGTGATAGAGGTAACATGGTAGCCTTCACCTCTACAAAATACTTTGTGATAAATCTTACCACTGACAAGATAGTTTTGCAGGAAAAAAGAGTGAACAACATATATGTAGTGGATCGGTCCACACTATCAGATAACAAACTCACTTGATTAAGTGTATTGGACAATGATCCCCTCCTCTGGCACAAGAGTCTTGGACGTGCAAGTCTAATCCAACTCAACAAACTAGTTTCCAAGGACTTGGTGATTGGGCTGCCTAACATTAAGTTCAAGGAAGATAAAGTTTGTGAGGCTTGTGCAATTGGGAAATAGGTAAGATAATCTTTTAAAAGTAAGAAAATGTTAAGTACTACCGGGATGATAGAACTGGTCCATATGGATTTGTGCGGACCAATGAGGACAATGAGCAGAGGTGGTAAGATATATGTTATGGTGCTTTTTGATGATTACTCTAGGTTTACTTGGACACTATTTTTAACATCTAAAGATGAAGCATTTGACATGTTCACTTCATTTTTTAGAAAAACTCAAAAACAACTAGGTAATCAACTTGCATCAATTAGGTCTTATCATGGTACTGAATTTGAGAATGCTAAATTTTCTGAATTTTGTGATGAGAATGGCATAGATCATAATTTTTCTGCTCCTAGAACTCCACAACAAAATGGAGTAGTTAAAAGAAAGAATAGGACATTGTAGGAAATAGCTAGGACTACGCTACTTGAGAGTGTAAAGCACAGAAGGTGATTTCGTGTCATTTGAGGGTATAAAGAACGAAGGGTGATGCCGTGCCATTTCAATTATATTATCACTCGAGGATGAGAGTGAAAGCATGAAGGGTGATGCCGTGGCATTATTTTTATATTATCATATGTTCATGACACGAAGGGTGTTTCCGTGCAGGCGAGGACAAGAGACATACATCATATTGTGATATATTTTCGTTGTGTATACATTCATGCCTTTATCATGGGATGTTATTGTGCACTTATGTTTTCTATGTGTCTTGTAGTCATTGTTGCTTCCTTTGTGCCTCCCACTTTATTTCTTTTATTGTTATTAGCATTTCTCCCACCTAGTTGGTACTGTTATATGTATGCTTGGTGAGAAAGAGATAAATGCACGAAGGGTGTTGCCATGCTATATATATATATATATATATATATATATATATATATATATATATCGGGTGAGAATGAGACAAGTGCACGAAGGTATTACCGTGCCATTCGATGTGATATGTTGAATATATTTCTCGCACCAAGAAAGTTAAATGAGGTGTCACATGGTGACTTTTACTTGACCAAATTATATTCGAAAGGTATTTACTCGAAAGAATTTTATTCGAAAGATATTTACTTGAAAGTATTATATTTGAAAGATATTTATTTGAAAGAATTTTATTCGTAAGATATTTATTTGAAGGAAGTATATTCAGGATATATTTAATTGTACGGATTACATTTGAAAGATTTTTATTTGAAAAACTTATAGATAAAAGATGTATATTTTGAAGGACTTGATTAATTGGTTTTACTTGTGTTTATTATTTGTTTGATCAATATTTATGGTGTTGTTGTTGCCTTACTGTTTAAATCACTAGTTGATTAGTGTTGCTATCACTGTTATTTGATTTCTATTATTTCTGTATACTATATTGCACAAGTTATTTGACTAGTAAGTGTCTTGACTGTACCTCGTCACTACTCCACCGAGGTTAGTCTTGATACTTACTGGGTACCGACTGTGGTGTACTCATACTATACTTCTGCACATTTTTGTGCAGAGCCAGGTATTGGAGATATCAGATTCAAACAGAGATTAGAGTATGATCGCAAAGATTCAAGGTAGGACTGCTTGGTCGTCGCAGCCCCTTGGAGTATTTCCATTTTGTTGTACTGTTAATTTCTTATTCGAACAATATTGTATATTCGACCCTCGAGATAACTCCATGTATCCAGTTATAGTTCGTGACTCTGTGTTACCAGTCTTGGGAGTTTATTATAATTATTTTCGCTGTGAGTTTCGATTATCTATTTAAAAAAAAGAGGAGGCTTGAATTGTAATTGTAATCGACTTACTTAGTCTTAGAGACTAAGTGCCATCACGACGCATGTGGTGGGATTTTTGGTCGTGAAACAGAGGAACCCCAAAAATTAGATTAGTCTTTCAAGTCTGCAACTGAGGGGGAAAAACCTGTTTCATCTGAAATAGAATAGGTAACTTCTGGGCTAAAATATTTGTCTGATGTCGTTTCTAAAGTGGCTTAAAATGTTGAGAAAAGGTTTGTTCTAGTTGGCACTATAGTTGGTGTAGCTTCTAAGTCTACTAAAATAGGTGGTAAAAATAAAAAAGGGAAAAGAAAAAGTGAGTGAGGGTGTAACAGGAGATGTGAGGGGAAGGGGAGAAGAAGAACTGGTTGAATCTTCACCCACTAATGTTGGTTTGAATAAAATAATAGGGGCTATGATATCGAGTGGGGAGGGTGTTGAGGAAGAAGAATGTTTAATAGAAGAATGAGGAAATAGGTTTAGAGATGCTAGTGCTGCAAAGGGGCTGGTTAGGCTGAGGAATAGTCTCCAAGAAACCATTCCATCTAGAAAGGAACCCTTCAATGACCTACTGAAAATGGTATCTGACAGCTACAATCAAAAGAAGAAGAAAAGTTCAGGAATTAAAATTCCTGGAACTGCTATGCGAGGCAAAAAGAGAAAGGCTATCTTTTCTATCATTGTAGAGACTCCTCCCATAAGTGGAAGAGATACAGAGAGTTAGAGGAAGTAGAGTGAGGCTGATATAAAAAAGGCCTTAGCTGAGAGTAAAAAGAAAGCTGCTACTAAAGGAAAGAAGAAGGTGGGTGAACAAGTGAAACAATTGAGATTGAGGAGATGAACCTCGTTCTTCATGATTAAGATGAGGTAGAGGAAGTAGAGGATGTGAATCCAAGTGCTAAGAAAAGAAAGACTTCCAAGAAGAAGTCCCCTGAAAAGTCTGCTGATACAGAAAGCTCTACGTTGGAAAAAAGAACCATGCCTGCTAGGAAATCAAGAAAATTGAAAATAGTGGAAGAAGAGAATAAGGAAGAAGAAGAGACTGATGAAGAAAATGACAAGATGGTTGAGTTTGGAAAAAGAAAAATTCTATAGGGAAGACTCCTCAAAGATTTGGAGGAGGAATGAATGGTGCTATTGTTGGTGAGGTTGGAAATTTAGAGCGGGAAGGACATGGTCCTTCAGTTGGAAGGAATGGTTTTGATGAAAAAGAGCAAGGGGAGATTTCTGAGGATACATGCTGAAGGGTACAATGATTATAAAAAGTTAAAGTGGCCTAGTCTAGAAAATCTACCTACCTCATTTTCCATCACCAAGAAGTTTGCTGATAGAGACTTAGAGCTGCGACCCAGGGATGTTTATAAGAGTGAGATGACTCCTCCCAACAAAGTGCTTTTCGAATTTGTCAACAAGGTGGTTCTGCCTAGGCAGGAAAGAAGGCACATTGAAACTTTTATAGACCTGCTCCTTACGGAGTGCTTGGATAGTGGGAGGCAGATCAACTTGCTGGGATTTATAATCCAGCTCCTTAATAGGGTGGTTTCTGGCACTAAAACTCATGTCATACTCTATGGGTTCATACTCACTGATGTGATTGCTCACTTCAAGGTTGCCCTGAAAAAATGGGATGTTAGCACAAGTAAAGATTACTTTGGGGCTAACACTTTGATTGACTGTGACTATGAAGTCCTTATTGCTCCTAAAGAACCTGGTTCATCCAAGAGGGTACCCATAAACAACAAAGTGATAGCTTTGTAGCAAGAGAGTGAGACTAAGCATGCTGAGATTGGGAGGCTGAAGAAGAGGCTGGCTGGAGTAGAAACTGAGATGGATGCTCTCAGGTATGAGCTTGCAAAGGCGAAAGAGAAGAATGAAAGAATTATTCAAGACATGTTGAAGTTACTTCAGGCTAGAAATCAAGAACCTAGTCCTTCCCAGCCTTAAACCCTTCCTAGCTTAGTTTGTAACCACCCAAGTGGGGTGTTTCTTTTTGTCTCTTTGCTCACGGTTCGGTAGTTTTATTTCTTTTTATACTCTGTGGATGAATCTTATCAATGATAATCACTACTTTTATTCTAATTGTTTGTTGATATTTTTTAGATGGTTAATATCCTTAGATTGATAAGAGAAACTTGAATCCATGATTGCATTTGAAGTAGCCTGAATGGTCATGAGTAAGATCTGCTAAAATCTCATTATATAAATTAATTATGCAACTTTTCGATGATGCCACAAGGGAAAAGATAGGTTGTGCTTTTTCTTTGGACTGTGATAACTTAATAAACCTGGTCTTTGACAATTTATGAATTTAAAATGGAAAGTGTTCTAATATTGTGTTGAATTTGAGTTGAGTTGAATCAGGTGTCATGCTTATGAAAAGCACATAGTTTGTCATTGTCACGACCAAAAATCTAAATAGCCGTAATGACACCTAACCTCACCCACTAGGTAAGACAAATAACAATAATCCGATTCAATTAATATTTAACTGACTCTAATACACTCCTCAAGGACTGGTAGTACAAATCATGAGCTTCTAAGATTAGAATTTATAAGCTGGTATGAAATAAATATATCATCTGTTCGAAATGTACATAAATATATTTTTATAAATCTAAGGCTACCATGAACAAGAGGCAGCTATGACTAGAACACAGGTACATCTTCAATTCCAGCTCCCGTCGATCATAACAACATCAATATGCAATATTTGCACGCAAGGTGCATAAGTGTAGTATGAGTACAACTTACCGCATGTACTCAATAAGCAACAAACCTAATCTTAGATTGAAAGTAGTGACGAGCTGGAACAAAGGTCAGGTTCTAACACCAATAGCCAACAATAATTCATAACAACAGAATAGAAGTAATAAAAGAAGTAGCTCAGAGATAAAATGCTCAGCTCAATCACAATTCCAGAAAAATAGGCATGATTTTCAAGTATATTAGTGAAAACCCAAATCTTTTACCGAAATAACAAAAATATGAGTACGTTTTGTAAAACTGTGATTTTTCCCAAAAACTTTTCAACAACAGATAGGATGTTTCATTTTCAAATGTCATGAGAAAAGTACATCTCTATGCCTACATGTCAATGAGTATGTGAAGTCATGAATGATGCAAAATCGTACAACATGAGGAAAAATGCATCTTTATGCCTGTATGTCAAGTGTGCATGTCAATGCGATGCAACTCAATAATAAAACCATATGCATACTCTGAGAGAATCAATTCTCTCACTCCTCTCGGTCACTTAGTCCTCACAGTCACTTAGTCCTCAGAGTCACTTAGTCCTCACAGTCACTCAATCCTCCCAATCGCTCGGCACTCGACACTCACACTCAGTAGGTACCTGCGCTCATTAGGGGTGTGTACAGACTCCGGATGGGCTCCTTTAGCCCAAGCGCTATAATCTGCACGGACAACTCACGTGCTATAGTATCATTATCTGGATCCTCATGGACAACTCACGTCTGCACGGACAACTCACATGCTATAATATTAATATTTGGATCCGCACGGACAACTCATGTGTTGCACGGATAACTCACATGCTATAATAAGCCAATCTGGCCTGCTGCGGTATGCAACCCGATCTTATAATTATCCTCAAAATCAGGCCCTCGGCCTGACTCAGTCATCAATCTCTCCAGTCTCTCGGGCTCACAATGTCATGAAACTAGCCCAAAATGATGATATGATGTATTATTAAATAACAATAGAGACTGAGATATGATATACAATGAATGAATATGAAGGAGTATGAAATTCCAGTTTAAACATATAATTCGACAGTAGAAATGACTTCAGTGGGTCCCAATAATACCAACATTTGCCTAAGCATGATTTCTAACATGAGGCCCAACTCAGTTTCTCTAACACATAAAAACACATGGAAGAACACAAGTTAATTAACTAAACAACTCTACGGAATCAATTGAGTCTAAATTTCTATGGTGCATGCCCACACTCCCGTCATCTAGCATGTGTGTCACCTCCAAACAATTCACATAACACGTATAATCAGGGTTCATACCCTCAGCTCCAAGATTAGAGATGTTACTTACCTCGAACAAGCCGAATCCAATATCGAGCAAGCTAAACAACGCTCCAGAAATTCCATTCTACGTGTATCAACTTCTGAACTGCTCGAATATAGTCACAATTAATTAGATTCAGTCAACACAAATTATAGGAATTAATTCCATTACTAATTTTTTTAAAAATCCAAAATTACACTCAAAAATTACCCATAGGGCCCACGTGTCAAAACCCGACAAAAGTTATAAAATATGAATGCTCATTCAACTAAGAGTCCAACCATACCAATTTTACCAAAATCCGACATCAACTCGACCCTCAAATCCTCAAATTAAACTAAGAGGGTTTTCTAATTTTTTTCAACTTAATTCACCAATTAAATATTAAAAATAACCATGAATTCTAGTAATTTTACCAATATTGAGTTAAAAACGCTTACCCCGATGTTTTTCTTAAAAATCTCCCGAAAATCGCCTCTTCCCGAGCTCCAATTCGTCAAAAATAGAAAATGAACAAACCCTCGATATTAAATTATTTTTTACCTAGTTGTTCTGCCTCGTTTCGTATGCCAAAAAATACCAAAACTCTCTTTTGATTCCTCCAATGGATTCCTTGTGAAAGTTCAGTCAAGTTATGCTTTTGAATCACCCAATTTGGCTTGAAAATGAGGGAGATACGATGTTTTGAAGATTTAAATGAAGTCTGGAAATTCAAGGGATAAACAAATGACATTTTCGTAATTATTTTACATCAGAAAATCAGCAACGAAAGAAGTTTCGTTTTAGCACCCAAAACTCATTCGGAACTTTCCAGACACAAATCATATATGCGTTTCAATCATAAAACACGATGCGAACCTGCTCGAGTACTCAAAAAACCAAAAATAGGTCATCTTGACCCGATATTGACCATGTTCACACTCCAAATCTTTAACTAAACTAATTTCTCAACCAGTAATCCAAAACACACCCGAGCCCCTCAGGACCCCATTCAATCATACCAACAAGTCTTAAAACACGATACAAACTTAGTAGAAACCTCAAATCATATCAAGCAACGCTAAAACCACGAATCATACCCCAATTCAAGCTTAACGAAATTAAGAAATTCTAACTTTTATATTTGATGCCGAAACCTATCAAATCAAGTCCGATTGGCCTCAAATTTTGCACACAAGTCATAAATGACATAACGGACCTATGAAAAGTTTTAGAACTGGCTTCCAACCCCGATATCAAAAAATTAAATCTCTGGTCAAACTTCCAAACTTAAATTTCTTTTTAGCCATTTCAAGCCTAATTTAACTACGGACTTCCAAATAATTTTTCAAATACACTTCTATGTCCAAAATCACCATACGGAGATATTAGAATCATCAAAACTCAGTTCCGAGGTCAAATTCACAAAAGTCAAACTTGGTCAACTCTTCCAACTTAAAGCTTCCTAGTTGAGAATCGTTCTTCCAAATCAATTTCAAATAACCTGAAAATCAAAACCGACGATTCACACAAGTCATAATACATTATACAGAGCTACTCATTCCCTCAAACTACCGAGCAAAGTGCAAATGCTCAAAAAGGGTGAATTTGTTGGTTTGAGTAAGTTTTGTTTTGATGATTGACAAAGGAACACATGCATGAACCAAGTTCATACACAGTGTACATAGGGCACAGACATATTCCAGCACGAGGCATTCACGCGAGGGGATAAGCATAAGTGGTTATATCTAATATCTATTGAACGAAAAGGTTGCATAATTGATAAGGAGCAGGACTCCTTACTTGAAGAGAACTCTATCCTAGATAAGGGAGGAGTTAGAAGTTGACGATAACTAGAACTCTTTCACCATATAAGAGTTAAGCATTAGAACTCTAGTTAATCCTTGTTCTACTAACTCTATATATATCAGTTATGTTCTCTTTTACAGATGACACACATATGCTGAAGTTAAGCAAGAATTGAGAGAAAAATAGCAAGGCATTTTGCAAGCAATTCCTGTGTGTTTTAAAAGTGCGAACCTGGAGCTACATGAACCAAATATAAGAACCAGTTCCATGTACCATTTTTATTCTAGTTCAATTGTAGTAGGGCTTTTGAGTTGAATTTTCAGCTTTCTTAGAAGCAAATTGTATTAGGTACTTGAGTTGTATTGTTCAAGTTAGAGTTAACTTGAAGCCGTCACAACAGCCTGTGGATGATTGCTACAAGGGTTAGAGGTAATCCTTAGGTTTATAATAGTTTTGTAAATGTTGTTGTTTGGCTAAGTGATTTAGTGAACTTTTGGGAAAAGTCCTACTAGAAAGTAGGTCGTGGTTTTTTACCTTTTAAACTGGGTGTTTTCCACGTAAAAATACTTGTGTTATTTACTTTCTATATTTATTATTCCGCAACTGAAGTGTAAGGAACTCGTAGAAGAACCAGTCCCTTCTATAATCTGTGCAAGCAAAATATTGGACACCACACAAATCACCCCCTCCCCAGCTTGTGTGGTATTGAAGTATAAAATATCAATAACTTTGCATCTCTTTGAGTCAGCTTAGTCAATGGTATCGCTAGCGTAGAAAGCACTTTACAAATCTTCTATAATAACCAACACATAAAGAAACTCCCAATCTCTATTGATGCCAACTCTTGACCACTTCTATCTTCTAAAGATCAACTTTTATCCCTTTTCTTGATACCACATGACCTAGGAATGCCAAGGTTTGTAACCAAAATTCACAATTAGAAAATTTGGCATACAACTCATTATCTTTTAAAACCTCCAAAGTTGTCCTAAGGTGTTTTATATGCTCTTCCTCGCTTTGGGAGTACACCAAGATATTATTTCTAAACACAATGATAAAAGTGTTTAAAAATGGCTTGAATACCTGATTTATGATCCATAAATGCAGCTAAAGCATAGGTCAACATGAAAGACATTACTAAAAACTCGTAGTATCCATAGTGAGTTCTAAAGACAATTTTTGGGATATCCTATTCCTTGATTAGAAGTTGATGGTATCCAGACATCAAATCTATCTTTGAACACTATTTCTCTCCCTGAAGTGGATCAAACAAATCGTTAATTCTGGACAATGGATATTCATTCTTAATTGTAAATTTTGTTTAGCTAACAATAGTCGATACACATCCTCAAGGAACCATCCTTCTTATGACAAACAAGGCCCGAAGCATCCCAAGGTGACATATTTGGCCGGACGGATTACTTGTCACGAAGATCTTTCAATTGCTCCTTTAGTTCTTCAATTCTTCAAGAGCCATTTTATAGGGAGGAATACATATAGGCTGAGTGTCTGACTGCACCTATATTCCAAAATCTATTATCCTTTATGGGGAAGGTCGGGCAATTCTTTAGGTAAAAACTATAGAAAATTCTTTAACAATTGGAACAAAATGAAGTGTTGGTACTTCTGATGCTGGGTTACTGACATGGGCCAGATAGACTAAACATTCCTTGCTCATCACTTTCTTGTCCTTAAGATAAGAAATAAGCTTATGGTGAAGCAGTATACCCCTTCTGTTCTACGACTTCCTCTTTAGGGAACATGAATCTGACTACTCTGCTCAACAATCTACATTGACATAGCAGGACGACAACCAATCCATACCCATAGTTATATTAAAATCTATTATTTCTAGTTCTACAAGGACAGTTGTAGCATCACATCCATAAATTAAAACTTTGCAAATTTTATAAACTATTATCGCTTCTATGGACTCACCAATTGGATTAGAGACTAGAAAAGACTCATGTAATGGTTAGCATTTTGGCCAAAAGTTCTTAGCAAAGTGTGGGAAAATATACAAATTAGTAGATCAAGGGTCAATTTGCGTGTACGCATTATGTGAACAAACTTGTGAAGTACCTATGATTATAGTTGGGGATGCCTCTGAACTCTGAGGATCGAAAGACGCATAAAGACGGTGTTGTCCCCCTCTTTTTTGTTCCCTTTTCTCTTTCATTTCTTCCTTTCTCTTCTTCCTTTATTCTCCTATTTCCGTTCCTCTTTGTTTCTCTACTTGTCAAGCGAAAATAGCTTATGATAAGCTAATTTGCTTATTTGTTAACTGGTGCTTCTGGAGGCTACACTACACCCTTTAATCAATTTTCTCTTTCCTTTTTACTCTTTATGACTCATTTTAACAGCCGCTTTAGTTCTTTTCATGCCCAAGAAGAAAATTATAATATAAGGTATATTTTATTATGTTATCCCTATTAAATGCTTTTTTAGAATTGAGCAATACTATTAAAAATAACTACAACTTCTTAACTGTTAACGATAAAGTTGAGAATAATTAAAAAAATAATTAGTCTTGATTTTCTAAAGTAAAAATTATTTTGGGACAATCTTTTTAAGCTAAAGCGAGTTAACTTGGGATAGAGGGAGTATCAATTTTTTCTTTGTTTCTCGTTGATAGTTTCTAATAGCTTCTTATAAAGCCGCAAATTGCATTCCCCTTTAGTTCTATTGTGGCAGATATCATATGATGTCCTATGTCAAATAATTTTCAGAATGGCCCGTATACGAGTAAAATCGGGGATAACGCATATCCTGATTTTTCGGTGAAGAAGACGAAAGAAGGGCATGGACGCATGAGGTTGAAACCGAGGCTGGGAGTCCTTTGTGTCGAGACCCATGAAAGGTGAACGATATATCCATTATCGGGCGTGATAACACTACTAGAAATCCGGAAAAAACCGACCAAAGTTGGTTGGTAATGACTAATAACCGACCAAAACGTGACCATTTACATGTGGGCGGTATTTTAGGGGTCGAAAAGGAATACCGACCAAAGTTGGTCGGAAATTACCGACCAACTTTGATCGGTCAATTAAATTCAAAAAAAATATTGCAAAAATAAAGCGACCAAAGTTGGTCGGTATTTTAATTATGTAATCAAAAGATTTACCATCTGAGAATCGAACCGGGGTCTATACTGTGGTAGGATACTATTCAACCACTAGACCATTGGTGCATTTTGTTTTAAGACTGATTTATTTGATTTATACTCTTTAATTATATTTTCGCACGAAAATAACCGACCAAAATTGATCGGTTTTATTAAAAAGTAAAATTACTGACCAAAGTTGGTCGGTTTTTTAAAATGACCGGCCGAATTAACCGACCAATTTTGCTCGGTTTTTTAATATTAATTTTTATTTATTTTAATTGAAAAACCGACCAAAGTTGGTCAGTTTCTTGAAAAATAAATTTTGCGGGACTCAAAAATAGTTTCCCGCATTTTTGCGCCAAAGAAAACTGACCAAAGTTGGTCGGTTTCGTAAAAAAATATTAAAAAATAAAATATTTTGAAAAACCGACCAACTTTGGTCGGTTTTTTGACCGGCCAAAGTTGGTCGGTCGACCTTGGTCGGTTTTTGCCGAATTTCTAGTAGTGTGAAGCAATGGTCCCCGGACCCAAAATGAACTCTAAGACCTCAGAAAATATGACAAATGGTTACACATGATGGATAGAGGGCCATGATATCCGCGCCTAATCGGATATCACGGTGCAGATCTTGCTCGATGTCGGTTATGGATCAATAGTTAACGAGAAAGAAGGATTTTTCTAGCTACTGCAAAAGTTCTTATTTAATTGTTCTGTTCTTCATTCATAATTGGGTTCGAACCAAGGGTCCTATCGAGGGCAAATTTGTTGTATTGCCTAGGTTTGGGCTAGACCCATAACATTACAACTAGTTTGATAATTTATTTTATCTTTAACTCATTTATCTAATATTCTTGTGTAGGGCCCCATAAAATTTTACCTAAATCCCGGGGTTTCGTGGTGCCGAGGTAGGGTAATGTGATCGAGGGTTGTATAAGCTCTCCGCGGTACATACGTTTTGGGTTGAACAGTATGTTGGGGAGTTGAAGGAATCATTTTGCAGACCATGGAATTTCTGCGGTCCACTATGCGACCGTAGAACCACTTTGTGGGCCGAAGATCGGCCGCAGAGTGAAGCAGAACTTGAGCAAATTTTGAGAACCATTATGCGGTCCATTATGCGATCGCATAACCATTTCGCGGGTCGCACGTCCGTCACAGAAACATGAGAATTTTTGGAAGGATGTTCTGCTGTCCTTTTGCGACCGTAAAATTGGTCTACGGACTGCAGACCTGTCGCATACTTGCACAGAAATGTCCAGTTCCAGAGGGCCATTATGCGGTCCATTTTGCGAACCGCAAAAGTGTTATGCAGTCTTTTATGTAACCGTAGATCTGCATCGGGGCTTCATCTTTTATAATTTCATAACATGACACTATTTCAATATATAGTCGTTAGGGACCATTTGTAAAGAGAGTTCTGATATTTCTAGAGAGAAGAAGTGCCATAGAGTGAGAGGGGAAGTTTCTAAGCTTACTGTTCATCAATTCTTGCTCAAAAGTTAGAGAATTCACAATAAAACTCACTAGGTCTTCATCCTAGAGGTAAGATTCTACTCCCTAGCCTTCAATTTTGGGATTTAACTGAAAATAGGTAATGAGAAAAATAATTCTTGGGTGTGGGAGTTGTTCATTATGTATGAATGTACTATCAAGGTTAGTGGGAAGATTGCTGAGCTCAATTGGGTAGACTTTGGGTAGTGGGATGAAGGAATCCACCATAGGAGGACCTTAAAATTATAATGTCCACATAGTGTTTGATAAAATGCTCAAATGAGCTAGAACCTTGAACTCCTTTCTAATTTGTGTTCCATTTTGTTATGTTTCTAAATAGATCGAAGTTGCTAAGATTTAAAAAATATTGTATTAATTTAAGAAAGCTCAAAGTAAGGTATGTTGGCTAAACTTCTCTCTTAGAATTGAATCATGTGAAGTCCTTGTATGTCCCGAGTTGTTCATTATAACTTGACTATTCTGAGAAAGATTTGTGTCAAAAGATATATGTTCAATATGTATTCCAAATTCTATTGTCATGTTATGTTACTACTAGAGAATGTGTTCAAAGTATGGGTTGCATATCTAAATGTTATGACTTCAAGTCGTGTTTCAAATGAAAGCTATTATGCCAAATTGAATAGAATCTCAATGTGCTTAAGACTCTTATTTGATAACATGTGTACATAAAGTCTTGAATAGAAATACTTTGTTGTTGATGATCCGTGATGATGTTTGAAAGTGAAAGAGGTGAGCATGAAATATAAAATACAGCCAACGTGCCAAGAATGATATCACATTTAGGCCACTAGTGCCAATGAAACTGAGAAACATGTAAAAGATGTTGAAATGAGATGTAAATCCTTTAATTAATAAACACTTTGGGAGTATCGTTAGTCACCGAGGAAGGGTAGGTTGAAATAACCTAACCTCGAAACTACACGTGCCGGTGTAGGAATGAATTGTGATTATTCCCCTCATTTGGGATGAGGTTGATGTGATGAGAATATTCCCCTTTATTGGAATGAGATGATTGCTAGAAAAGGGTGATGTCGATCCACACGGCATTGTGGTGAGATGGTCTAGCCGGTCGGGTCAAGATCGGATGCCATGCCGCACACATGGTGGTGATTGTGCTTGAAATTATAATTGAGATGATGATTGAAATCGTGATATTGATTGTGATTGTGGTTGATGTCTTTGGATGAGATGGACTAGCCGATCGGTCTGTGATCGAACTCCATGCTAATATCACCGTGGTATATCAGTGCTAAGATCTCCCAACCTAAAATAATGGAAATTTACTTGAAAACTACTCTTGCTCCTAACTTGATGTTTTATTATTGTTTGAGGTTTCCATTGATTTTATGACTATTCTTCCTTGTATTATTACCTGTTCTAAATGAGAGGGTGTTTTTTGATACATACTAGTACTATTCCATATGTACTAACGTCCCTTTTTTCCGGGGGTGCTACATTATTAATTGATGCAGGTTATTCCACAGCAGGCGACGTTGAGCACTGATAGCAGTACACCCTCTTTCCAACTGACTTGGTGAGTCCTACTTCATTTCGGGACCGTGTACCTTTTGTCCCATGTGTATTATGTTTTGAGGTATAGCCGGGGCCTTGTTGCTGACACTATGATAGTACTCTTTTTTGTATCCATTAGAGGCTCCGTAGACATAGTGTGGTTTGTATGTTGGTACTGGGATGGTCAAACTAGTAATGTTGTATTTGTACCACTTGTTCCACTTCAAACTATGAAAGTGTATGTATTGTGAAACTTATAAACGATGTAAGTAATGATAATGAATTGGTGTTGTTCACATGATCCTCCTTGTTGTCTAATTAATGAAATAGATCTCCTCTTTATTCATGAGTGAGTTCGGGTAGAAGGTATTGTACAGGTTTGCTCGGCCAGGTTATCTCGGTTGAGCTCCGGTCGCGCTCCCCTAGGCCGGGGCGTGACATCTTGATTATTTGTGTTGAATCAATCCACATATCCTTAAAACCGTACAAATTTAATTGTTATCCGATTAAACAGTAAACAATTTGGCGCCCACCACGGGGCTAAGGATAATAGTGGCGATTTGATACAAATCTCCATAACACACTCTATTTTACGCTTGTTCTTTAAAGTCTTGATTTTAGGTCAGCTTAAAAATGTCAAATTCTCAATCTTCCTACTTGAACGTTGACGCTGAGTTTGGCCATCATGTCAAAAATAATAATTTGGTGCCTAGCAACGATGTGCCTATTGCTGATCCCAATAGTCTCCCAGTTGTCGATTAGGTCGATGCTAACTCACATATGGCCATCGATGTCATACTACCAACTGATCCCGAAAACAGCATTTGCGGGAGACCCCGACCAATAACTCGAGAAGCGCCTGAAGGCAAAGGTGATGGGGTAAGCCTACAGTTGATCTTCTAATTGTTTCAGGCTCAAAAGGCAGAGATAGCGCAACTACAGAATCAAAGCCACTCCCCCAGCAGGGTTGAGCCCGATTAATCCCGGGAAAATATCTGAAGAAATGAACAGATCACCGAGAGGTCGGGTGAAGTTGAGCCCAAGGTCAATTCCAAGATAATGAAAATGCATGAAGCATTAACGAAAAAGGTAGAGTCAGGTGAGAAGAAAATTGAGGCCAATGACAAGAAGGTGGAAAAATACAACTCCAGGGTCGACAAATCCCGAGAGCACCCTTGTTATTGAAAGGTCTGGTTTCCAAGAAGTTTATCCAGAAACCTTTTCCTCCGAGAGCGGCACTGAAGCCGATCCCAAAGATGTTTCGTATGCCCCATATCTACAAATATAACGGAATCACAGATCCGAATGAGCATGTGACCTCCTATACATGTATAATCAAAGGGAACAACTTGGAAGATGATGAAATCAAGTCGGTGTTACTGAAGAAGTTTGGGGAGACTTTGTCCAAAGGAGTGATGATATGGTATCACAACCTACCCCCAAATTCCTTTGACTTGTTTTCTATGCTTGTCGTGAAGGCCCATTGATA
This sequence comes from Nicotiana tomentosiformis, assembly GCF_000390325.3. NCBI lineage: Eukaryota > Viridiplantae > Streptophyta > Magnoliopsida > Solanales > Solanaceae > Nicotiana > Nicotiana tomentosiformis. The sequence goes on from NC_090812.1 coordinate 148,997,301, forward strand.
AGTGGGGATTTTGACTGGTTATTAACGCTTTTTAACTTTTGTTTTAGTCTAAAAGCATTGAACTATGCTCCAAGAACTAATGATATTGTACAAAATTGGAGGAATGCTGGATGCTGGGCTCCCAAGCTAAAATTCGACCCAAAGAGGAGTAATCCAAGCACAAGGAAACAAAGGGCACAAAGGCACATAATGTGCGTTCAACAGAAGAATTTACGGACTGCAGAATTCCACCTGCGGCCACAAACAAAGATGGAAAACTCAACAGACACTTGCGCAAATTATGGTCCGCCTATGAATTGTGCGGCCACAAAAGATGGGCTAAAGGTCAAGATCAGAGAGATTGGAAAAAGACCAAGTCCAGAGCTTCAGAGAATTGCAGACCACACAAGATTTGTGCGGCCATAGAAAATTGTCTTGCGACCGCAATCCTACTATTGCGGACCGTATAAGAGTAACTAGCGGCCGCAGTTCTAAATATGCGGACCACAGAAATGTTGCCTCGCGGCCGCAATTCAGAATTGTGCGATCGCAGAATCTTAGCTCCTGCCAAATGAAAGTCTGCGGACTACACATAGAATTGTGCGGCTGTAGAACCTCCCGAGGGCATTTTTGTTCGATATTTTCAGGCTTGTATAAATAGAAGAGTTTCATGAAATTAGGCCAAGTTTGACCATCAGCATTCATTGTAGCCGTTTTTCTTTGCCATTTTTGGTAGTTTACTATATTTTGGTGTATTTTACAATAGAGTTTATTATTTTAAGATTATATTATGAGTTTAATTAGTCTTTCTTCTTCTTTTTCTTCAAACTCAAGTATGAGCAGGTAGATCTTTACGATGGTTGTGACCCAACCCTATTGTGTTAACCTTATGGGCAATTAAATTAGTGCTTGTTTATGATTGGGTGTTTATTATTTAGCCTAGTTCATGCTTTAATTTGAGGAATTAATGATTGAAAATATTAGTTCATGCCTATTTAACATAGTCTCTTCTTGAGAAAGAGAGACCTAGTCAAGTATAACTTGGCTAACAAGGGATTGGGTCAATTGAGAGATTGATTCACCCAATTAAAGGATTCAACCTAGAGATAGTAATAACCCGACTTGAGCTTTTATCAACCATTTTGTGTGATACCCATTTAGTCTTGAGTAAGCCAAATTGGGGAAAACCACTCTCTGACCGATAGGTATTGAGTGGGTAATTTAGAGTTGATAGCTATAATACACCCCGGTCAATAGAACAAGCATTAAAGTCTTTATCCCATTAGGCAAACACCTAGACAATTGTCACGACACAAAATCACACCTGTCGTGATGGCACCTATCATAATACTAGGCAAGCCGACAACCTCAATAAACCAATATTTTTTTTAAATGTGGAAAATATAATAATTATATTTAAGAGAAAACCCCACACATACTGATATAAATACACTCCCAAAACCTGGTGTCACTGAGTAAATGAGCATCTATGCATTACAAGTCTGGGAAAACCCGGTCTATAATAATCTTAGACCAAATACAATACACAAAAGGATAGGGAAGGAGAGACAAGGTATGTGAAACATAGCATCTACCTCTGAATCTCCGAAAAATCAATTGTGTGAAAGAATCAACACCCATTGTGTCCGTGATCACCTAGATCTGCACACAAAGTGTAGGGTGTAGTATGAGTACAACCAACTCAGCAAGTAATAATAATAAATAAGGAACTAAAAGTAGTGACGAGCTTCTCAGCTAAGTCCAAATACAGTACTTTCCAATATAAAAGGGTAGGCATGCTTTCAAGTTCAACATTTAAAATTTCATAGAAATTTCATATCAAATTTTACCGACACAGAAAATAATATTTTTCCGAAATTTCCAAAATAGTGATATATGACAGCTGAAATGCAGCAAATAATGCAATCAATGCATCCTCTCAAAGTAACAGTCACTCAATCCTCCCATTCAGTCCAACTTCACAGTCACTCTTTTCTCACAGTCGCTCATTCCTCACAGTCACTCATCGCTCGACACTCGGCGCTCACACTCGCACTCAAGTGGTACCTGAGCTAACTGGGGATGTATACAGACTCCGGAGGGGCTCCTTCAGCCCAAGCTCTATATCAAGCCAATCATGACATAAATCAATAATAACATGCTACAACATGTAGCCCGATCAAAAAATATCCTCACAATTAGGTCCTCGGCCTCACTCAGTCATCCAGAAATCATGATAATCAACCCAAAATTGATAATATGATGTTTTAATAAATAGCAACAGAGATAGAGATATGATATGAAATGAATAAACATGACTGAGTGTGAAATTACAATTTGAACATATAATTCAACCACGGAAATGACCCTAGTGGGTACCAATAATAATATCATATGTCTAAGCATGTTTTTAATATGAGTCTCAGGTTAATATTTCCCTAACACGAAAAACATATATGGATATCAACAGATAATTCAACTACACAGTCCCATGGAATTTGACCAAGTCACAAATCGCACGGTGCACGCCCAAACACCCATCACCTAGCATGTGCGTCACCTCAAAACCAATCACATAACACATAATCCGGGGTTTCATACCCTCAGGACCAAATTTAAAATTGTTACTTACCTCAACCCGTGTAATTCTTTATTCTGCAATGTCTTTTCCTCGTGAATTGTCCTCCAAACACCTCGAATCTAGCCACAAATAATTCCATTCAGTAAATAAAATTTATTGGAATTAATTCCATAAGAAAATACTAATTTTCCAACAAAATCCGAAATATAGCTCAAAACTCGCTCGTGGGCCCCACATCTCGGAACCCGACAAAAGAAACAAAATCCGAAAGCACATTCAACCACGAGTCTAACCATACTAATTTTACCAAAATCCGACCTCAACTCGACCCTCAACTCTTCTAATTAAACCGAGAGGGTTTTCTAATATTTTCAACTTAATTCATTCATTAAATGATGGATTCAAAGGCATAATCATGGAAATTAATCAAAACTGGATAAGAATCACTTATCCCAAACACCCATGCAAGAATCTCTCCAAAAGTTGCCTTCTACAGAGCTCCCAATTCAATTTTGTGCTATGAACTCAAAACCACCATTTTGGGACTTTTAATTTTGCCCAGATATGCCTTCATCGCGAACGCGGAAGGAGCCTCACGTTCGTGAAGCACAAACTCGACTTCCCAGAATTAACCCTTCACGAACGTGACACAAACCTCGAGAACGCGAAGCTTTGCTGTCCCCTAACTTCGCGAACTCAACACGCCCCACGCGAACGCGAAGGACAAACGCATGGGATCCCCAACTGCCTACTCTTCTTCGCAAACGCGAAGCTTTAACACCAGCTCCTCTTCGCGAATGCGAGACTCCCTCGCGAACGTGAAGGGAAAATCTTGCCTGCCTCAAATTCCCCTTCGCGAACGCGAGGGCCTATTCGTGAATGCGAAGAAGGAAACCAGAAAAATACACCAGCAGTGTTCAGCCAACATGCCAAGTCCAAAAGTGATCTGTTAACCTCCCGAAACTCACCCGAGCCCTCTAGGACCTCAACCAAACATACCATCAAGTCCCAAAATATCATACGAACTTAGTCGAACCCTCTACTAACCTCAAACAACGCTAAAACCACGAATCATACCCCAATTCAAGCCTAATGAACTTTCAAATTTCAAATTTCTACAAACAACACAGAATATTCCGACCCTGATATCAAAAAGTCAACTCCCTAGTCAAACTTCCCAAAAATTCGACTTTCACTATTTATCCTAATTGCACTACAGACCTCCAAATAATTTTTCGGAGACGCTCCTAAGTCAAAAATCACCATACGGAGCTATTGAAATCATCATAATTCAATTCCGAGGTTGTTTACACATAAGTCAATATCCGATCAACTTTTCCAACTTAAGTGTCTCATTTCACTCCGAAATTCTTCCGGACCTGAACCAACTAACTCGGTAAGTCATAAAACAACTGTAAAGAATAAATTGAGCAGTAAATTGGGGAACAAGGTTATAATACTCAAAATGACTGGACGGGTCGTTACATTCTCTCCCTCTTAAATAAACTTTCATCCTCGAACGGGTTTACAATCATACCTGTAGTCTCATATAGGTATGGATATTTGTTCCACATCTCCTAATCAATATCCAAGTAGCTTCTCCGACTGGCTGGCCTCTCCACTGTACCTTCACTGATGCTATGTTCTTTGACCTTATCTTTCGAACCTGCTGGTCTAAAATAGCCACCGGCTCCACATCATAAGTCAAATTACCGTCCAGTTGCACTGTACTGTAATCCAGAATATGAGACGGATCCCCGACATACTTTTGGAGCATGGATACATGGAATACAGGATGAACACCTGATAGACTAGGTGGCAAGGCAAGTTCTTAAGCCACCTCTCTAATTTTCTTAAGTATCTCAAAAGGCCCAATATACCAAGGGCTCAACTTGCCTTTCTTCCTGAACCTCAACATACCCTTCATGGGTGAAATCTTGAGCAAAACCTTTTCCTCAACCATGTAAGCAACATCACAGACCTTCTAGTCGGCATAACTCTTCTGTCTAGACTGCGCCGTGTGAAGCCGTTCCTGAATTAATTTAACCTCCTCCAAAGCATCCTGACCCAAATCAGTAACCAATAGCCTAGCCTCACCCAACTCAAACCAACCCACCAGAGACCGACACCGTCTCCCCTATAAAGCCTCATACAGAGCCATCTGAATGCTCAATTGGTAGTTGTTATTGTAAGCAAACTCTGCCAGTGGCAGAAATTTATCCCAATAACCTCCAAAATCAATTACACAAGCGCGTAGCATATCCTCTAATATCTGAATAGTGCACTCGAAATGTCCGTCTTTCTGAGGGTGAAATGTTGTACTTAGCTGAACCTATGTACCTAATTCTCGCTACACTACTCTCCAAAACTGTGATGTAAACTGTGTGCCCCGATCTGAAAGGACGGACACTGGCACACCCTATAGGCGAACAATCTTGCAGATATAAATTTCAGCCAACCGTTCCGATGAATAAGTAGTACCAACTGGAATAAAATGCGTGGAGTTAGTCAATCGATCCACAATCACCCATACAACATCAAACTTCCTCCAAGTCCGTGGAAGCACAACTACGAAATCTATGGTAATACGCTCCCATTTCTACTCAAGAATTTCAAGTCTCAGAAGCAATCCTCCCGGTCTCTGATACTCATATTTCACCTGTTGATAATTTAAACACCGAACTAAAAACCCAACTATATCCTTGTTCATTCGTCTCCACCAATAGTGCTGCCTCCACCAATAGTGCTGCCTCAAATCCTGATACATCTTCGCGTCACCTGGATGAATGGAGTACCGCGAACTATGAGCTTCCTGGAGAGTCAACTCATGCAAACCATCTACATTAGGCACACATTGTCTGCCCTGCATCTATAATACACTTTTATCCACAACAGTGACTTCCTTGGCATCACCGTGTTGAACCGTGTCCTTAAGGACAAGCAGATGTGGACCATTATATTGGCGCTCTCTGATGCAATCATATAAAGAAGACCGAGAAACCACACAAACCAAAACTCGAATAGGCTCGGAAATATCCAATCTAACAAACTAGTTGGCCAAGGCCTGAACATCCAAGGCTAACGGCCTCTCTGCTACCGGTAAGTATGCTAAGCTGCCCAAACTCTCCGCCTTACGACTCAAGGCATCGGCCACCACACTGGCCTTTCTGGGATGATAGAGAATGGTGATATCACAATCCTTAAGCAACTCTAACTACCATCGCTACCGCAAATAAAGATCCTTCTATTTAAACAAATGTTGTAGACTTCGATGATAGGTATAAACCTCACAATGGACACCGTACAAGTAATGCCGTTGAATGTTCAAGGCATGAATAATAGCTACTAACTCAAGGTCGTGGACCGGATAATTCTTCTCATGTACCTTTAACCGTCTGGATGCATAGGCAATCACCTTACCGTCTTGCATAAGCACTGCGCCGAGACTAATACGCGACACGTCACAATACACAGTATAAGACCCTGAACCTGTAGGCAACACCAATACTAGAGCAATAGTCAAAGATGTCTTAAGCTTATGAAAGCTCTCTGTACATTCATACGACCACCTGAACGAAGCACCTTTCTGGGTCAATTTAGTCATAGGTGATGCAATAGACGAGAAACCCTCCACAAAGCGATGATAATAACCAACCAATCCGAGAAACCTCCAAATCTCAGTAACTGGAGATGGTCTCTGCTAACTCTGAACTGCCTCTATTTTCTTCGGATTCACCTTAATCCCTTCACTGGATATTATGTGTCCCAAGAATGCCACCGAACTAAGCCAAAACTCACACTTAGAAAATTTGGCATAAAGTTTCTCTTCCCTCAGCCTCTGTAGTACAATACTCAAATGTTGTGCATGTTCCTCCTGGCTACGTAAGTACACCAGGATATCATCAATAAATACCACGACAAATGAGTCAAGTTACGACTGGAATATGCTATTCATCAAGTGCATAAATGCTGCTGGGGCATTGGTTAGCCCAAATGACATTACAAGAAATTCATAGTGACCATAACGTGTCCCGAATGCTGTCTTTAGAATATTCGAATCCCGAATTTTCAACTGGTGATACCCCGATCTCAAATCAATTTTGGAGAATACCATTGCTCCCTGAAGTTGGTCAAATAAATTATCAATACGCGACAAAGGATACTTATTCTTGATTGTAACTTTGTTCAACTGCGTATAATTGATACACATTCGCATAGTACCATCTTTTTTTTTCACAAACAGAACCGGTGCACCCCAAGGCGACACACTAGGCCTAATAAACCCTTTATCAAGAAGCTCCTGAAGTTGCTCTTTCAATTCTTTTAACTCAGGTGTTGCCATACGATACGGAGGAATAGAATTGTGCTGAGTGCCCGACGCCAAGTCAATACCGAAATCAATATCCCTGTCGGGCGGCATACCCGACAGGTCTGTAGGAAATACATCCGGAAAGTCTCTTACTACCGGTACTGAATCAATAGTAGGCGTATCTGCATCAACATCTCTCACTAAAGCTAAATATGACAAACACCCATTCTCAACCATATGTTGGGCTTTCAAATGAGAAATTACCCTGTTAGGAACATGATATAGAAAACCTCTCCATTCGACCTTCGGCAACCCCGGCATCGCCAACGTCATGGTTTTTGTGTGACAGTCCAGAATAACATGACATGGAGACAACCAATACATACCCAGGATTACATCGAAATCAACCATACTGAGTAATCAGAGATTAACTCTAATCTCCAGTCCCCCAATGGTTACCACATAAGACCGATATACACGGTCCACAATGATAGTATTGCCCACCGGCGTAGATACACGAACAAATGAAACTAAGGACTCGCAGGGCATATCCAGTTAATGAGTAAAGCACGATGATACATACGAATAAGTGGAACCGAGGTGAAATAATATAGAAGCCTCCCTGCGTCACACTGAAAAAATACCTGTGATTACTACATCTGAAGCAACATCATATGGCCTGGTAAGAAAAGCATAGAATCGGGCCTGATCGCTACCTGATCACCCCCCCTCTTAGAAGACCACTAGCTGATTGACCCCTACCTCATACTAGCTGGGCGGGTGGTGAAGTAACTGGTGCTGAAGTCGTAGTCTGACTCCTCTACTGCACTGGGCCTCCCGCACTTAAAGCAACTCCGTGGTACTGGTGGTGGTTAGGACTGAATCGGGCCTCGAGAACCAGAATAACTGCCAGAAGCAACCAGTGCAAATGAACCCTAAACTGAAGGGGTATGGGACAAACTCTGAGCTAGGAGGGCACTGAGAGATGACTGGCCCTGATGAGAACTATATGAACCATGGTGGGATGATGCACCATGGTGAACTGGTCGACCCATCTGTGCGTGTCTGGAAGGACGACCCCTACCACAGTAAAACTGACCCCCTTAAGGAATACCGCTGATATCACCTGGTCCACGAGGCCACTTAGCCTCCCTTTCACCACGTTCCTGGCTACAGACCATCTCTATCTGTCGAGCAGTGTCAACTACCTCATCAAAAGTAGCACTAGGTACTCTCTCCCGAGTCATAAGTAACCGTAGCTAATTTGTGAGGCCATCGATGAACCTCCTAATCCTCTCCCTATTAGTGGGAACTAACCAAACTACTTGACGAGCTAACTCTGAAAACCTCATCTCGTACTGCATCACCGACATGCCATCCTGATGTAACTGCTCAAACTGTCTACGCAGCTCCTCTCTGTGAGACTGTGGCACAAACTTCTCCAAAAAGAGAACGGAGAATTCCTGCCTTGTAAGTGGTACTGCACCAACCGGCCTGCGCCTCTCGCAAGACTCCGACCATCTGAAGGCAGCCCTAGAAAATTGAAATGTAGTGAACAAGACCCTACTGGTCTCCAGAATACACGATGTATGCAACATCCGCTGGCACTTATCTAGAAATCCCTCAGCATCCTCTGACTCAGCACCGCTGAATGATGGAGGTCGAAGCCTCCCAAATCTCTCGTGTCGTGTGCTCATCATCGGCCTTAACGGGAACTACCGGGGCCTGAACAACTGCTGCCGGCTGGGCTGGTAGTGCTCCCAATATCTGAAGTCCCTGTACTACCTTATCTGGAGTACGAGCAACCGGGGTATGAGTACCTCCACCGGCCTAAGAAGTGGAAGGTGTGTCCTGAGCCGAAACCACCTGAGCAAGGCCAGTGCAAATTGTCAATATCAAGGCCAAAGTCTCCTAAAGGCCTGGAATCTCAATGGGCACAACTGGTGCCTGAGCTGGTCCTGTCAGCTCAGCTATATCTGGAATCTGCTCCTGAGCTGGAGCAACTGGTGGTACTATAGGTGATGGTCCAATTATGGTACGAGCTACACCTCGACCTCTACCTCGGCCCCGGCCTAACTAGTGGCACTGGTGGCTGCCCGGTAGTACGTGTTCTCACCATTTATGAGAGAATAGAATAACAAAAATTTAGTTTCCGGTATCAAAACATTCGCACGATAGAGTACAAGAAATTGAAATTTTCCTAAGGGTTCGACATCCTCTCGAAGATAAGTACAGACGTCTCCGTACCGATCCGCAAAACTCTACTAAACCTGCTCATGACTTTTGAGACCAATGTAACCTAGGCTCTGATACCAACTTGTCACGACCCAAAATCACACCTGCCGTGATGGCGCCTATCATAATACTAGGCAAGCCGATAACCTCAATAAACCACAATTTTTTTAAATGAGGAAAATATAATAATCAAATTTAAGAAAAACCCCTACACATACTGATACAAATACACTCCCAAAACTTGGTGTCACTGAGTACATGAGAATCTATGCATTACAAGTCTGGGTAAACCCGATCTATAATAATCTAAGACCAAATACAATACACAAAAGTATAGGGAAGGAAAGACAAGGTATGCGAAACATAGCATCTACCTATGAATCTCCGAAAAATCCAATGTGTGAAAGAATCAACACCCACTGTGTCCGGGATCACTTGGATCTGCACACGAAGTGCAGGGTGTAATATGAGTACAACCAACTCAGCAAGTAACAATAATAAATAAGGAACTGAAAGTAGTGACGAGCTTCTCAGCTAAATCCAAATACAGTACTTTCCAATATAAAAGGGTAGGCATGATTTCAAGTTCAACATTTAAAATTTCACAGAAATTTCACATCAAATTTGACCGACACAGAAAATAATATTTTTCTGAAATTTGCAAAATAGTGATATATGACAACTGAAATGCAACAAATAATGCAATCAATGCATCCTCTTAGAGTAACAGTCACTCAGTCCTCCTATTCAGTCCAACTTCACAGTCACTCTTTCCTCACAATCGCTCATTCCGCACAGTCACTCATCACTCGACACTCGACACTCGCACTCGCACTCGCACTCAGTAGGTACCTGCGCTCACTGGGGGTGTGTACAGATTCTGGAGGGGCTCCTTCAGCCCAAGCGCTATATCAAGCCAATCATGGTATAAATCAATAAACATATGCTGCGGCGTGCAACCCGATCCATGAATATCCTCACAATTATGCTCTCGGCCTCACTCGGTCATCAACCTCTACAGTCTCTCGGGCTCTCAGAAATCATGATAATCAGGCCAAAATTGATAATATGATGTTTTAATAAATAACAACAGTGACTGAGATATGATATGAAATGAATAAACATGATTGAGTGTGAAATTACAATTTGAACATATAATTCAACTGCAGAAATGACCCTAGTGGGTACCAATAATAACAAAATATGTCTAAGCATGGTTTATAATACGAGTCTCAGCTCAATATTTCCCTAACACGTATAGAATATGCGGATATTAACAGATAATTCAATTACACAGTCCCATGAAATTTGACCAAGTCACAACTCCTACGGTGCACACCCACACACCCTTCACGTAGCATGAGCGTCACCTCAAAACCAATCACATAACACATAATTCGGGGTTTCATACCCTCAGGACCAAATTTAAAACTGTTACTTACCTCAAGCCGTGTAATTCTTTATTCTGCAATGTCTTTTCCTCATGAATTGGCCTCCAAACACCTCGAATCTAGCCACAAATAATTCGATTCAGTCAATAAAGGTTATTGGAATTAATTTCATAAGAAAATACTAATTTTCCAACAAAATCCGAAATTTTGCTCAAACATCGCCCGTGAGGCCCATTTCTCGGAACCCGAAAAGGTTACAAAATCCGAAAGCCCATTCAACAACGAGTCTAACCATACCGATTTTACCAAAATTCGACCTCAACTCGACCCTCAAATCTTCAAATTAAACCGAGAGGGTTTTCCAAAATTTTCAACTTAATTCACCCATTAAATGATGGATTCAATGGCATAATCATGGAAATTAATCAAAACTGGATAAGACTCACTTACCCCAAACACCCACGCAAAAATCTCCTTCTACTGAGCTCCCAATTCAATTTTGTGTTATGAAGTCAAAACCCCCGTTTCGGGACTTTTAATTCTGCCCAGATATGCCTTCATCGCGAACGCGGAAGGAGCCTAACGTTCGCTAAGCACAAACTCGACTGCCCAGAATTAACCCTTCGCGAATGTGACACAAGCCTCGCGAACGCAAAGCTTTGCTATCCCCTCACTTTGCAAACACGACACACCCCACGCGAACACGAAGGACAAATGCACGGGATCCCGAGCTGTCTTCTCTTCTTCGCGAACGCGAGGCTTGTCGCTTCTGCATTGTCATGTGAATTTCCCTTCGCGAACGCGAGGGCCCATTCACGAATGCGAAGAAGGAAACCAGAAAAACACACTAGCAGTCTTCAGCCAACTTGCCAAGTCCAAAAATGATCCATTAACCTCCCGAAACTCACCCGAGCCCCCCGGGATCTCAACCAAACATACCATCAAGTCCCAAAATATCATACGAAATTAGTCGAACCCTCAACTCACCTCAAACAATGCTAAAACCATGAATCATACCCCAATTTAAGCCTAATGAACTTTGAAATTTCAAATTTCTACAAACAACGCCGAAACCTATCGAATCACGTCCGATTGACCTCAAAATTTGCACACAAGGAATAAATGACATAACGAAGGTTTTCCAATTTTTAGAAATGGATTCCAACCCCTCTATCAAAAAGTCAATCCCCCGGTCAAACTTTCCAAAAATTTGACTTTCGCCATTACAAGCCTAATTCCACTACGAACCTCCAAATAATTTTTCGGAGATGCTCCTAAGCCTAAAATCACCATACAGAGCTATTGGAATTATCAGAATTCAATTCTGAGGTCATTTACACAAAATTCAATATCCCGTCAACTTTTCCAACTTAAGTTTTCAATTAATAGACTAAGTGTCTCATTTCACTCCAAAATTCTTCCAGACCTGAACCAACTAACTCGGTAAGTCATAAAACAACTGTAAAGCATATATTGAGTTGTAACTGGGGAAGCTGGGTTATAATACTCAAAATGACCGGCCGTGTTGTTACAACAATGGTCACAACCCTGGGCTTTTTATCAATTTGAAAAACCTAAAAAACAATTATCCTAGTCTTATTTCTTTATTCTGCAATCTTTAGTGTAAAATTAGAAATAGAAAATAAATACTTTTTGTGGAAGTGCAAATCAAGATAATTCAATCACGCACATAAAAATATATACCCCTAACTCTCATCTTAGCTCCCCGTGGATTCGACCTTGACTCTTAGTTTGGTTACTATAATTACAAATAACCGTTTCATACCTTTTAGAGGTGTGCATTTGGACACGATCAATTTTTGGTGCCGTTGCCGGGGAGTAAAAAACGGTGTTAGATATATATTTGGGTGTGCTTTTGGAGTATCCTATTTTCCTTTATTGTTACTAACTTGTTTGAGAAATCGTGGGTACAACCATGGAAAACAATGAGCTTAGAAATATTTCTTTGGGGGATGTGGACATTGAGGATGACCAAGTGGATGAGGTTCCTCTTGAACCTCAAGATAATAGAAGAGTCCGAGTGCCTCTTGAAAATGTGCCCGTTCCACCCCCACCTCCACCACGAGCGACTCCATACAGGGTGTTACCCAATGAAGGATATGCAAGTGTAATAGTCCCTCCCCGTATTCGGACGGGCAACTTTCAAATCCCCAACATCATGCTTACTTTGCTAGAGCAACGAGGTTTCTTCATCGGTTCTCCAAATCAAAATGCATACAAACATTTGAAGGGGTTTGTGGATACTTTTTTGGGGAGCAAGCAATCAAATTTCTCAGAGGATGCATTGAGGAGAAGGCTTTTTCCCTTATATCTACGGGGAAAAGATTTAGATTGGTTGGAACATTTGCCGAAACATTCACACTTGGGATGAGTTGGCGAACACGTTTATTTCAAAGTTCTTCTTTCTGGGGTACATGGCTACACTTCGGGATGAGATTCTAGCATTCAAGAAAGAGCCCAATGAACTACTACACGAGATATGGGAGTGGTATAGAACAATGGTCAAGGAATTCCCCAACAACGATATGACATAAAATATGATTCAACAAACCTTCTATCATGGGATTAACATGACCAACCAATGTGTGGTGAATCAACTTGTCGGTGAAAATTTTATGACTACGCCTTATGCGGAGGCATGTGAGATTTTAGATGAAATGGCCGAAGCATCATCGGCGTAGAAATTCCGGGCTAATATTTCACAAGGTGATCCCAACGTGATCCACCTTCACAAAGAGTTGCATGACCATGGGCAAGCCATATCCAAATTGACTACCACCATGAATCAATTAGCAAAGGATCAACTTCAACAAGTGCAAAATCCTAAGCAAGTAAATGCCATAGAGGGAGTGAACATGATGATGAACAAAGGAAGAACAAAGGGTCAACAAGTGCTACGTCAAGTGGATAATTTTGTGCAAGAAGATAGTAGTTTTAATTAAGATGATTCTTAAAATGACCAAGAAGAGGAGGTGCAATATGTGAACAACTTTCAAGGGCAACGAAACAACTTCCAAGGCCCAAGCCAACAACAATGGCGACCTCAAAACAATCAAGGTAATTGGAATTCTCACAACCAAGGAAATTAGAGTTGTGGAAACAATCAAGCAAATTGGAATAGTCGAAACAATCAACGAATGGAACAATAATCAAGGCAATTGGGGGGGGGTAACAATCAAGGCGGATGGAACAAAAATCAAGGCAATCGAGGGTCGGGCTTTCAAAGGCCCCCGATGTATCAACAACCGAACAACTCGCCTCCCTATCCTTCCCATGGTCCTAGTTCTTCAACCAATGAGATGGGGCATATTGAGAACATGGTCAAGCAAATAATGGAAAAGAATGGCGATTCGGATGGCCAACATGCCTCACACAACACATCGATCTGCAACTTAGAAGTGCAAATGGGGTAAATCTCTCAAGCTCTCAATTCTCGTCCGAAGGGGGAACTACCAAGTGACACAGTGGTGAACCCAAAGGGTGGGAACAACATGGAGAATGCCATGGCCGTTACTACAAGAAGTGGAGGAGGTGGGAATGTGTCATGACCCAAATACCTAACAAGTCGTGATGGCGCCTATCGTGGAACTAGGCAAGCCGACATTCTCAATATGCTTTCAATATATAACAGAAGTGAGCTAAAGTAATTAAACTAAATGAAGGCTTACATAATAACGGGGTGAAAACACAAAATACAAGTGCGGAATGATAGCCTGACATCGGGGTGTCACTAAGTCATGAGCATCTAACAACCAATCTAGAAACAGAGTCTACTACAGTCTGTGCCAAATGCCAATACAAGAGAGAAAAGATAATAAGAAAGGAGAAACAAGGACTACGGACGCCGACAACTAAGTCTCTGATAAGCTTGCGCACGAACTCAACGACCGCCAGAACTGTACACACCTGGATCTGCACATGAATTACAGGGTGTAGGATGAGTACAACCAACTCAGCAAGTAACAACATTAAATAAGGAACTGAGAAGAAGTGACGAGCTATAAAAAAGCAGATCATTTCAAAAAATTTCAGTAAAGAGTGAACATGCTTTCAAATCCGGTGGTATAAGTCAAATCAGTTCAAGCTCAAGTAAAACAGATATGAATCTTCCAGAATATTTACAACAATAACAGATAACAACTAAGTGCAATAATAAATAAAAGCAAGTACAACCTCTCAAGGCAGCAGTCACTCAACTCATCTAAACATCTCATACTCTCGGCTCTCAGCCCTTAGTACTCACTCTCAATAGGTACCTGCGCTCACTGGGGGTGTACAGACTCCGGAGGGGCTCCTTCAGCCCAAGCGCTATATTGTTGCGGAGTGCAGCCTGATCCAATATTGTTGCGGCGTGCAACCCGATACAATAATATATATATATATATATATATATATATATAGACCGAAGGCTTGTTGCGGCGTGCAACCCGATCCAATATTGGTTCGGTGTGCAGTCCGATCCAATATTGTTGCGGCGTGAAACCCGATCCATATATCTCACAGCTCGCAGCTCGGCACTCAGGCCCTATCTCAGTGACTAACCTCTCCAGCCCCTCGGGCTCATAGAATATCATTATAATTAGCCCAAACAGAGAATACAACAAGTATCAACAGGAAATGAGAGGGAACTGAGATATAACACACAAGTAAGACTGTGACTGAGTACAAGACAACAATTAGCAGTCAATTCAACAAATATACGACCGTTGCGGGTCCCAACTGTGATATCATATGGCCTAAGCATGGTTTCTAGCATGAAAGACAATCAATTGCTCAAAGACAAGGAAGAACAAGCAGTAACAATGGAAATTCGACTTTATAGTCTCACGGGGCGGACCAAGTCACAATCCCTCACGGTGCACACTCACACGCCCGTCACCTAGCATGTGCGTCACCTCTAAAAATTCACATCATACCAATTCTCGGGGTTTCATACCCTCAAAACCTGATTTAAGACTGTTACTTACCTCAACTTGTCCCTCTTCCCAAGCCTCATAACACCATTCATGGGTGATACCTTCAGCAGAACCTTCTCCCCGACCATGAAAGACACAACACGGACCTTCCTGTCATCATAGATCTTCTGCCTATACTGCGCCGTGCTAAGCCGCTCCTGAATCAATTGCACCTAGTCTAATGCATCCCCGACCAAGTCTGTACCCAAGAGCCTAGCCTCACCCATCTCAAACCATCCCACCATAGATCTATGCCGCCTCCCATATAAAGCCTCGTACGGAGCCATCTGAATGTTCGACTGGTAACTATTGTTATATGCAAACTCCACGAGCGGCAGAAACTGGTCCCATGAACCCCCAAAATCAATGACACAAGCACGTAACATGTCCTCCAATATCTGGATAGTGCACTCGGACTGTCCGTCCGTCTGAGTGTGAAGGTTGTGCTCAACTCAACCTGAGTACCCTACTCTTGATGTACGACCCTCCAAAACTGCAGTGTAAACTGTGTTCCTCTATCTGAAACGATGGAAACAGGGACACCATGAAGGCGAACAATCTCTTGGATGTAAATCTCAACCAACCGCTCTAAATAATAAATAGTACCAACTGGAATGAAGTGTGCGGGCTTGGTCAGCTGATCCACAATCACCCAAATAGCATCTAACTTCCTCGAAGTCAGTGGTAGGCCAACTACGAAATCCATGGTGATCCGCTCCCACTTCCACTCTGGGATCTCTAACCTCTGAAGCAAGCCATCTGGTCTTTGATGCTCATACTTAATCTGCAAACAGTTGAGACACCGAGCCACAAACCCAACTATATCCTTCTTCATTCTTCTCCACCAATAGTGCTGTCTCAAATCTTGGTACATCTTCATGGTACCCGGATGAATAGAATACCGCGAGTTGTGGGCCTCCTCAAGAATCAACTCCCGAAGCCCATCCACATTGGGCACACATATCCGGCCATGCATCCTCAACATGCCATCATCACCAATAGTCGAATCTCTAGCATCACCTCACCGAACCTTGTGCTGGAGGACGAGCAGATAGGGGGCATCATACTGACGCTCCCTGAGAGGATCATAAAGAGAAGACCTAGAGACCACACAAGTCAATACCCGACTCGGCTCCGAAATATCCAATCTGACAAGCTGGTTAGCTAAGGCCTGAACATCCAATGCCAAGGGTCTCTCTGCTGCTGGAAGATACGCTAAACTCCCCAAAATCTCTGCCCGACGACTCAAGACATCGGCCACCACATTGGCCTTCCCGGGATGGTACAAAATGGTGATATCATAGTCCTTGAGAAGTTCCAACCACCTTTGCTGACGCAAGTTAAGATCCTTCTGCTTGAACATATATTGCAAACTCCGGTGATCGGTGTAGATCTCACATTGAACCCCGTATAGATAGTGCCGCAAAATCTTCAAGGCATGAACAATAGCTGCTAACTCAAGATCATGGATATGATAGTTCTTCTCATGAATCTTCAACTGGCGCGAAGCATAAGCAATCAATCTACCCTCATACATCAGAACACATCTAATACCTATCCGCGTGGCATCACAATACACTGTGTAAGAACCAGAAGCTGATGGTAGAACTATAACTGGGGCCGTGGTCAAAGCCGTCATGAGCTTCTGATAGCTCTTCTTGCACTCATCCGACCACCTAAATGGAGCACCCTTTTGGGTCAATTTGGTCAAGGGCGATGAAATATATGAAAAACCCTCCACAAAACAACGGTAATAGCCCGCTAAACCAAGAAAGCTTCTAATCTCCGTGGCTGAGGATGGTCTGGGCCAACTCTACACTGCCGCTATCTTCTTCGGATCCACCTGAATACCCTCACCGGACACCACGTGCCCCAAGAATGCCATTGAACCGAGCCAAAACTCACACTTGGAGAACTTTGCATAAAGCTTGTCCTCCCTCAATCTTTGTAACACAATCCTTAGATGCTGGACATGCTCCTCCTAGCTATAAGAGTACACCAGGATATCATCAATGAATACAATAACGAACAAGTCCAAATAAGGCTGAAACACAATGTTCATCAAATGCATGAACGCTGCTGGGGCATTAGTCAGCCCAAAATACATCACAAGGAACTCATAATGGCCATATCGGGTCCTGAAAGTTGTTTCAAGAATATATGAATCCCGAATCTTTAGCTGGTGATACCCTGACCTAAAATCAATCTTGGAGAACACCCTCGCCCCCTGAATCTGGTCAAATAGATCCTCAGTACGTGGCAAAGGATACTTATTTTTGACTGTGACCTTGTTCAACTGCCTGTAGTCAATGCACATCCTCATAGAACCATCCTTCTTCTTTACAAATAGAACCGGTGCACCCCAAGGTGACACGCTAGGCCGAATAAACCCCTTATCAAGGAGTTCCTAAAGTTGATCCTTCAACTCCGTAGCGGAGCCAGTCTATATCATCAGCACCAGCCTCTCCACCACCCGCTTAGCCATCCCGGGGTGGATCCCAATCAACTAGGGGTAGCCCGAGAAGGGGAGGCAGATCAGGGGGTGGCCAGGCCCGTTTCTATGCCCTCCCTACCAGACCAGATGCCATTGCTTCAGATGCTGTGATTACAGGTATTGTCTCAGTTTTCCACAGAGATGCCTCTATATTATTTGACCCTGGTTCCACTTATTCATATGTTTCCTCATATTTCGCTCATTTTATGAATATGCCCTGTGAGTCTTTAGTTTCATCAGTTCTGATACCAACTTGTCACGACCCAAATACCTAACCAGTCGTGATGACGCCTATCGTGGAACTAGGCAAGACGACATTCTCAATATGCTTTCAATATATAATGGAAGCAAGCTAAAGAAATTAAACTAACTGAAGGTTTACATAATAACGGGGTAAAAACCCAAAACACATGTGTGGAATGACAGCCCGACATCGGGGTGTCACTAAGTCTTGAGCATCTAACAACCAATCTAGTAACATAGTCTACTACAGTTTGTGCCAAATGCCAATACAAGAGAGAAAAGATAATAAGAAATAAGAAACAAGGACTGCGGACACCGGCAGGTACCTCGTAAGTCTCCGATAATCAGCTCGTGCACGAACTCAGTGACCGCCAGAACCGTACACACCTAGATCTTCACATGAAGTGCAAAGCGTAGCATGAGCACAACCAACTCAGCAAGTAATAGAATTAAATAAGGAACTAAGAAGCAGTGATGAGCTATAAAAATGCAGATCATTTCAAAAAATTTCAGTAAAGAGTGAACATGCTTACAAATCCGGTGCTATAAGTCAAATCAGTTTGAGCTCAAGTAAAACAGATATGAATCTTCCAAAATTTTCACAACAACAATAGATAACAACTAAGTGCAACAATAAATAAAAGCAAGTACATCCTCTCAAGGCAGCAGTCACTCAACTCGTCTCAACAGCTCATACTCTTGGCTCTCAGCCCTTAATACACACTCTCAATAGGTACCAGCGCTCACTAGAGGTGTACAGACTCCGAAGAGGCTCCTTCATCCCAAGCATTATATTTCTACGGCGTGCATCCCGATCCAATATTATTACGGTATGAAACCCGATCCAATATTGTTACAGTGTGCAACCCGATCCAATAATATATATATATAGCCCGAAGATTATTGCGGCATGCAACCCGATCAAATATTGTTGCGGCATGCAACCCGTTCCAATATTGTTGTGGCGTGCAATCCGATCTATATACCTCATAGCTCGCAGCTCGGTACTCAGGCCCTATCTCAGTCACTAACCTCACCAGCCCCTCGGGCTCATAGAATATCATAATAATTAGACCAAACGGAGAATACAACAAGTATCAAGAAGAAATGGAGGGAATGGAGATATAACACATGAAGTAAGAATATGACTGAGTACAAGACATCGATTAGCAGTCAATTCAACAAGTATACGACCGCTGTCGCTCCCAACAGTGATATCATATGGCATAAGCATGGTTTCTAGCATGAAATACAATCAATTGCTCAAAGACAAGGAAGAACAAGCAATAACAATGGCAATTCGACTTTATAGTCTCACGGGACGGACCAAGTTACAATCCCTCACGGTGCACACTCACACGTCTGTCACCTAGCATATGCGTCACCTCCAAATATTCACATCATACCAATTTTCGGGGTTTCATAACTTCAAAACCTGATTTATGACTGTTACTTACCTCAACAACGTAGAAATCCTACTCCGAAATGCCTTTGTCTCTCGAATCGGCCTCCAAATGCCCTAAATATAGCCACAAACAGTACGAGATAATCCATATTGGCTAAAAGGATCAATTCCACAAAAGAACTACTAAACTATAGTCTGAAATCCGAAATCGGCTCAACCCGCCCCCCCCAAGCCCACGTCTCAAAACCAGACGAAGGTCAGAAAATCCTAAAGCCCATTCACTCACGAGTCTAACCATGCCAAATGTATCAAAATCCAACCTCAATTGCCCCTCCAAAACCCCAAAATTCACTCTCCAATCTCCCAAATCTCACCTAAAACACTCACCAACTAGGTGCAAAACTGGTGGAGAAACACCATTATTGAAGATAAATAGGCACAAAGAACTTACCTCAGTGATTACTCCGAAATCTCTCTCAGAATCCCCAAAATCCGAGCTCAAAAATGATGAAAATGGTGAAAAATCTCGAAGTCTTCTATTTATAGGTTCTGCCTAGACTTCTCATACCTACGGCTCCATATCCGCATCTGCGGGAAAAGCCCCGCTTCTGTGAAAAAATCACTAATCACTGCCTCCGCTCATGCGATCTAGTGACCGCATCTGCGCTCTTTGCGGGTGCGGGAACTACATCGCACCTGCGGTCCAAACTCGCACCTGCACCCCTAAATCCGCTTCTGCGACCATCGCAGGTGCGGGAATGCCACTGCACCTACATCCTCTACCCAAATCCCCCTTAGCCGCATATGCGGCTCCTCCTTCACTTCTGCGGGATCGCACCTGCGGTTCCCACTCCGCAGGTGTGGTTACACCAGTAGTAGCAGCTTCAGCTGCAATTCCTCAACTCCTATCAAGCCGTTAACCACCCGAAATCATCCCGAGGCTTCCGAGACCTCAACCAATTATACCAACGAGTCCTATAACCCAATAAAAACTTAGTCGAACCTTCGAATCCCTCAAAATGACATCAAAACACCAAATTACACCCGGATTCAAGCCTAAAGAACTTCTAAACTTTCGAATTCCACAACGACGCTGAAACCTACCAACCACGCCCGATTGACCTTTAATTTTACACATAAGTCAAAAATGACACCACGAACCTATTCCAACTTTTAGAAATCCAATCCGACCCCGATATCAAAATTTTCACTGCCGGCCAAAATCGTCAAAATTCTAACATTCACCAATTCAAGCCTAATTCTACTATGGAATTCCAAATCATATTTCGGACGTGCTCCTAAGTCCAAAATAACCTATCGGAGCTAACATAACCATAAAAATTCAAATTCGTGGTCGTTTTCCCACAAGTCGACATCCGGTTGACTTTTCCAACTTAAGCTTCTAATTAAGAGACTAAGTATCTCAATTCACTCCAAAACTACTTCGGACCCGAACCAACCAATACGGTAAGACATAATACAACTGTAAAGCACAAAAGAAGCAGAAATAGGGAAAATGGGGCTATAACTCTCGAAACGACCAATTGGGTCGTTACAGAATGCACCCACCTCAAGTCAAAGGCAACTTGTGGATGATGAGCAAGTGGTACAAAAAGAAGAGGTCCCGAACAATGCGGTGCAAACAAATGATGAAGTTAGAATTGATATTGATGGTAGTGTGGAAGAGACTCAATAGGAGGTAAACCCTTCTAGGGATCGCATTATTGACATACCGGAACCGGTAGTGTAAAAGGCTAAGGCACCATTGCCTAAGCCTCCACCTCCATATCCTTAAAGACTTGCCAAATAAAATGGCGAGAATCAATTCAAAAGGTTCATCAAAATGATGAAGAGTCTCTCAATCAATGTGCCATTAGTTGAAGCTTTGGAACAAATGCCCGGTTATGCAAAGTTTATGAAGGATCTTGTGACAAATAGGCGGTCAATGAATTTTGAAACTATCAAAGTCACTCATCAAGTGAGTGCAATTTTGCATTCAATGGCTCCTAAGTTGGAAGATCCCGGTGCTTTCACAATTCCTTGTACAATTGGGAGTGTCGAGTTTGATAAAGCTCTTTGTGATCTTGAGGCAATTATCAATTTGATGTCCTATTTGGTTTTCAAGACCTTGGGAATTGGGCAACCTAGACCCACATCTGTGAGATTGCAAATGGCCGATCGTACAGTGAAGAGACCTTTGGGAGTGATTGGAGATGTCTTGGTTCGTATTGATAAATTTATTCTTCCGGCAGATTTTGTCATTCTTGATTGTGAAGTGGATTATAAGGTGTCGATTATTCTTGGATGA
The DNA here is from genome assembly GCF_000390325.3 of Nicotiana tomentosiformis. Classification (NCBI taxonomy): domain Eukaryota; kingdom Viridiplantae; phylum Streptophyta; class Magnoliopsida; order Solanales; family Solanaceae; genus Nicotiana; species Nicotiana tomentosiformis. The sequence goes on from NC_090812.1 coordinate 149,019,222, forward strand.
CCTTTCCTTGCTATGGGGAATGAGCTTTGTAATGTGGAAGCCGGAGAACTCACTTTTCAGGTGGGTGATGAAAAAATGGTATTCTATGTGTGCAAGTCCATGCGGCAACCAAATAGCAACGAGGTGTATTCTTTTGTGGACTTGGTGACCGATGTTATTGTTGATGATACAAATGCCACGATCAATGTTGGTGATATGTTGGAGGCCATCTTGCTCAATTTTGATGATGATGAGATGAATGGATTCATGGAATATGTGAACTCTTTGCAAGGAATTGGGACGTACAATTATGCACCCCGAAAACTATCCTTGGGTCTTGAAAATAGGAAAACTCCTCCTACAAAGCCTTCTATTGAAGAGCCTCCTACCTTGGAGTTGAAGCCGTTGCCTTCATATCTTCTTTATGAATTTCTTGGCCCTTGTTCTACTTTACCGGTTATTCTTTCCCCTTGTTTGACTAACGTGCAAGTAGATTCTACATTGGCGGTGCTACCTAAGGGGAAGAAGGCTATTGGGTGGACATTGGCGGATATTCTGGGAATAAGTCCCACATTTTGCATGTATAAGATCAACTTGGAGGAAGGTGCCAAACCATCTATTGAACATCAAAGGAGACTAAATGAGGCTATGCAAGAAGTTGTCATAAAGGAGATTATCAAGTGGTTAGATTTTAGGATACAATAAAAAATTTAGAGTTTAATATAATATATTATATATAGATCTTCGAGTAGTCTCACTTTAGTAGGCAAGATGTAGCTTTTCATTTTTGTTTTTTCTTATTTTGGCTAATCATTGCAAGTTCTGAGACTGTATTCAAGCATAAGTTTTTCCTATTGAAAGTTGGTTTGCTTTCTGCAACTTTGAATCTCATCTTCAAATACTTTCAATAGATATTCCAATATAATGTCTTTAAGCTTATTTAATAAGGTTTATAATCCTTTCGCTGTATTCAGTATGGACAACATATTAGTAAATCGTAAAATCAACGAGCAAGAAACAGGGACTAAAACATTAAATGTGTACACTTAAACTTCAAAAATAATGTAAATCAACGGTGTGTCAGAATGAGAAACAATTTGGTTGCACGGATAATTTGTCACTCCCTATAAGTTGTTACTTCCTAAAAGTTGAACGCAATTACGTAGGAAATCACCAAACTACAAAACTGATACCCATAAGTTGTTACAAACGAGCCACAAAAGATGCATTTCCAATTATAGTTTCATGTTTGAGCATATATCAGCAATCTCCCAAATGCTAAAATGGATAACACACATTTTCTACAACTCTTGCCACACGAGCACTACTTTAAATCTCATATACTCTTTATGATCAACACCACTAAGACATCTTAGAAATCTTTCTAATTTCTCCATGTTTATAAAGAAAGCATGTAAATGCATAGCACCAACCCATATTAAAAAAATAGATCTGAAAAATAAACCAAACTAACAAGAATAAACCAATCCAATATTGTCTTTTAACAAATTCATTGTTTCTAAGACGAAACAAATAAAGACTTAGGCTTAATTCCATGGTAAAAAAAAAGTTTGTTCTTTTTCTCTTGTTTCAAAGGAAGATCTTTTAGACTGAAGTGATTGAGATGTGTGTCTCTATCAGGTAAGATAATTACAACAATTGGTAAGTGTACTGTCATAACTTGTTCAAATCCCATAATCTGAAGAGTCATTTTCTTTTACATGTTGTATCTAGAATTCAATATCATACATCGTAGCTTGAGTTTTCCGTAAAAGTTGCCTTTGGCTTTGGCGTCAGATCAATAACTATGATTCCTAGGTTACTTTGATGTTGATAATTCTCAATAGAACTTTACGATTAACTTATATAGACCAAGAGTACAAGAATTTTTCGCCTTTGTTTTCAATTTACTAATTTCACATCTTATGAATAATTATTTGTACTTATCTTTTAAGTGACATTATACTGTATTTCATATACATATATGTACCTTCCAAGAATGAGACTTTCAACAAAAAAATTTTAATGTTTGTGTGGCAAGGGCAAGACCAGATCCTAAATACGTAATATGATTTCTTTTCGTTAATCGAATGTAAATATTTTTTATCTTCTCTAATATCCATATATCAAATAGCTTGAGCACAAGAGAACAACAATAATTTTTTCAAACCTAGGGATTGAAATAGCAGAAAATCCCTAAGTTTTGAAAATCAAAATCGAAAAAGGAGAGATTGAGTGAGAGAGAGAGTTACATGAGAAGGGAGTGAAGTGAAGAATTCGTCATTGGAGTGGAGAGATAGAGGGAAAAAACACGAAATAGACAGAAAGAAAACTAAAGGGTTTTGTGAATAATAATAAAACTTTTCCACTACTTCCCTGAGAAATCTCTGTGGGAAAACCTTTTCATAAAATACAAAAATAAAAAATAAAAAATTTTCGTTCACACGGAATCAGTGGGAATATTTAAAAACATTTTTTTTATTTTTTCGCTGTTTTTCCTGGAAATTTTTTTTAGTTTTATATAATTATTTTTTAATGACTTTTCCTACAGAATCAGAGAAAACTAAATCACGTGTATTTTTGCGCCAAAACGTTCCCACGGATAGTCAATGGGAAACGTTATTGTTTTTTCCTGGAAAAGAAATTTCACTTTTCCCATTGAGTTTCGATGGGAATTGCCACTTACAATTTTCCGTGGGAAAATATTGTGTTTATAGTAGTGGTCGAGGTTGTCTACCCTATTTCCGATAGTTCATGGACATCTCCGGTTTAATATGTCCCAAAGAAGGGGGCATGACGGTGGTCACCAATGACAAGAATAAGTTAATTCCTACAAGAACAGTGACCGGTTGGAGAGTGTATATGGACTATCGCAAGCTCAACAAAGTCGCAAGGAAAGATCACTTTCCACTTCTCTTCCTAGACGAAATGCTTGATAGGTTGGCCGATTGTGCTTTCTATTGATTTCTGGATGGCTATTATGGCTACAACCAAATCCTTATTGCTCAGGAGGATCAAGAGAAAACAACCTTTACATGTCCCTATGGTACTTTCTCCTTAAAGCTGATGCCATTTGGTTTGTGTAATGCACCGGCGACTTCTCAAAGGTGTATGATGGTCATCTTCACGGACATGGTGGGAATTTTTTTGATGACTGTCTTGCAAATTTAGATAAAGTGTTGGCAAGGTATGACAAAATGAATCTGGTGCTCAATTGGGAGAAGTGTCATTTCATGGTCGAGGAAGGCATTGTCCTTGGCCACAAAATCTCAAAGAAAGGAATTGAAGTTGACAAGGCAAAGATTGAGGTGGTTTCTAAACTTCCACCTCTAACTTCGATGAAAGGTGTGCAGAGTTTCTTAAGCCATGCGGGGTTTTACCGGCGTTTCATCAAAGATTTCTCTAAGGTGGTGAATCCGTTGTGCAAGCTTCTTGAGAAAGACGCTAAGTTTAACTCCAATGATGATTGCATGAGAGCCTTTGAATTGTTAAAGTTCAAGTTGACAACCACTCCCATGAGAGCAATGCATCAACAAGATCTTTCATCTGATCCACTATGCTAGTAAGACAATGAATGGTGCTAAAGTCAACTATACCATTACGGAGAAAGAGCTCTTTGCCATTGTATTTGCAATTGAAAAGTTTCGCCTATACTTGATGGGTGCAAAAGTTATTGTCCACACGGATCATGCGGTACTTCGTTATCTTATGAGCAAGAAAGATTTCAAAGCTCGGTTTATGATATGAGTGCTTTTTGTTGCAAGAGTTTGATATTGAAATCCAAGATAGAAAAAGAAGTGAAAATTAAGTGGCGAACCACTTGTCTCGTTTGGAGGAGGAGGGGAGGCTGCATGATGGCCTTGAAATCAATGACTCCTTCCTTGATGAGCAACTTTTGGCTATTTCAATGAATGAGGTGCCATGGTTCGCGGATCGAGAAAATTTCCTTATGTGTGGAATCATCCCGGATGAGTTCTCTTGAAACCAAAGGAAGAAGCTCAAACGGGATTGTCAAGATTATTATTAGGATGAACCATACCTTTTTCGGATTTGCACAGATGGGGTGATTAGAATATGTGTACCGGAAGAAGAGCAAGGTAAAATTCTTGGGGCTTGTCATTCTTCGTCATATGGTGGTCACCGGGGTGGAGCAAGAACGGCGGCCAAAGTGCTCAGTTGCGGTTTCTATTGGCCCACTCTTTACAAGGATGGAAGTTATGTAGTGAAAGGATGTGATGAATGTCAACGGGCTAGTGGAATCTCGAAGAAAAATGAATTGCCACTCACTACTATTTTGGAGATTGATATCTTTGATGTGTGGGGTATTGACTTCATAGATCCTTTTGTGAGCTCTTGTGGAAATACCTACATCTTGGTCATGGTTGATTATGCGTCTAAATGGGTTGAGGCCGTTACTCTACCCAACAATGAGGCGAGAAGTATGGTGGCGTTCTTAAAGAAGAATATTTTCACAAGGTTTGGCACTCCGAGGGCTATCTTAAGCGATGTGGAGTCACATTTTTGGAACAAGACTTTCGACACCTTACTTAGTAAGTATGGTGTTACTCATAAAGTCACGATTACTTATAATCCACAAGCTAGTAGTCAAGTGGAAGTCTCCAACCGGGAGATAAAGAGTATTTTGTCCAAAACAGTGAATGCTAACCGGATAGATTGGTATAAGAAGATGATGCATTATGGGCCTATCGTACGACTTACAAAATACCTATCAGAATGTCTCCATACCGGTTAGTGTTCAGAAAAGCTTGTCATCTTCCGGTGGAACTTGAGCACAAAGCCATGTGGGCTCTAAAGAAGTTGAATCTTGATTGGGATGTAGCCGCTAACTTGAGGGTTGCATATTTGAATGAATTGGATGAGTTCCGGTATCATGCTTATGCAAGTTTGTCCTTGTACAAAGAAAAGATGAAATATCTTCATGGCAAATACATTTGCAACAAAGAGTTCAAGATGTGCGATCTCGTATTGTTGTTCAACTCGAGGTTGAGGATGTTTCCCGAAAAGCTAAAGTCTAAATGGTCTGGTCCTTTTGAAATTGTGGGCGTGACACCTTTTGGTGCATTGGACTTGAAGAACAAAAACAATAAGGTATTCCGAGTCAATGGTCACCGGGTGAAGCACTATTTGGGAAAGGTTGGAGATGGCCACGTCGAGGCGGTGATTCATTTCAACTGATGATATTCTGCGTCGTGCCGCGACGTTAAATCAGGCGCATCTTGGGAGGCAACTCATCTTTCTTTTTCTTTTTCTTTACTTTGTTTCTTTTGTAGTTAGATGTTATTTTTGTGCTAACTTGATTTGAAGTGTGCTGCAGGGATGAGTGTGCTTTACAGTAGTTGTGGCCAGAAATTTGGTTAAGTGTTGAAAGAATTGTGGACCACAGTTGCATTGTGCGGACCGCACAATTATGGTTGCTGCAGTAAAAGGTGCTCTACGGCCACACAATTAACTTGTGGACCACACAATTTGAAGGTGAAAATTGATAGCTCTCTAAAGTTGGCCTGTCAGAAAAATGGCCGATCTGCGGCCGCAACACAAATCTGCGGTCCGCAACAAGGATCTGCAGTTGCACACAAAATTTGCATATCGCAGACAGAACAAAGATTTAATCTCACCAGGTAACCGAGTGCGGTCCGCAATAAGAATTCTGCGGCCGCACTCGCCCCTCTTCCCCTTCTGAACTTCAAGCATATAAATAGAGGGCTAGGGTCACTATTACCCTTTTCCCTCTCTGAGCAATAAAATCACATAATCTCTTAGAAGTTTCTTGCTGAGTCTACTTGTGCATTCTTACAACACCTTTGATAAATCACTCATTACACTCATTCACTTGGTATGTTTCATAATCTTTTTATTTTTTTTTAATTTTTTTAGAATTTTAGTACAAATTATAGGCCATTTATCTATACAATTTAACTGTACAACCATGTGGGGGGTAAATTTGTAGTGGGTCAATTGGTACATGCTCTAGGGGGAATGAGTCAATAGATTTTTATGCGTGTACGGTGTTTCCATGTCAACATTTGTGCAAAATAATTGCAAGCCCTAGGTAAAGGTACTGACCGTTTGTAATTATTTGAAATCTGCGTCCGCACAAGAATTGTGTGGTCCGCAGAAGTTAAATCTAGGGTAACTCTAGGAATAAATGGGTCTATGGCCGCAAGGAAAATTTTGCGTACCACAAAATTTTCATTGCGGCCGCAAAACAAATATTTTACTGTCTTCAGAGAAGTGTAATATTTGTGATTCAATGTGCGGACACAAGATAAAATGTGCGGTCTGCAGAAAACATATTGTGGTCGCACATCAGCCAATTCTATGTCAGAGACTTGGCATATTTGTGGTTTATGAGTTGCGTCCGCAATGAAAAATATGCAGACCTCACTTCACATTTGCGGTCGCAAGAGAAAATTATGCGGTCCGCAATGAAAAATGTGCGGACCATAGATCCCTATCCTGCAAGCATGTTTCAACTGTGTTCTTCACTGTGTCTTCTGGTGTGTCCTTACATTCATCGTATGTCTGAACTTGAATTGCAACTAACAATCACCTTTGCTTGGTACAGAAAATGGTTCGATCAAGAGGCAGAGCCGACACTTCAAAAGGAAGGGGTGACCCTTCTTGAGGATGAGGGAACAAACCCTTACCTAATGCCCAACAATATGAAATCAGAAAGAAAAAAGCAACCGGGAGAGGGAGAGGTGCAGACCTTTTTGAGACCAGTTCTTATGCCATATAGGGATGTATCAGAGGGCAACTCAGCCTCTGTTCAGGAATAACTGGCAGTACAGTCCAGGCCGTCAGGGAGGCTTCAACTGAGGGATGAGTCAACATCATCACACAGCACTTCTGACGGTTCGAAAAGTGCTAGTCAAGCTTCTGAGCCTTCCACTACACCTGTCCCTGAGGCACAAGAGACATCAGTTCAGGACAACCCTGATGATGGCAAATGAAGGGATGCTACAGTAACCGGCCTTGAAAGGTCGAAGAAGAAAGAGGTATGGGAGGATCGATTTGTCAGCTTGGCCGCTTTCTCCAGCTTCCGTGAATGGTGGCCAGTGAGGTCGCTTACTCTTGAGCGACAGTTTCAGTTGAAAGAGTTGTAGAGGTATAACCCTACAGTATTGAGATAGTTTAGAGAATGCAAAGGATGTGGTTTACCTAGAGCGTGGTGGATGCTAAGGAGTACCTTGTCGGGGAATTCTACGCCAATGTGGCGTATATCAAGATAGGGACTAAGGTGACAAAAATGTGCAACCTCAAAGTGTGATTTGATCAGCACACATTGAACACATATTTGGGATTTGATGATGTCGATCCCACAAAGGACTTAGAGAAGTATGCACTTGGGAATGCAGCTCATCCTTGGCTAGCAGATATTCTAGGAGCTCCTGGGCCACCACCACCATGGATCACAGCAGGGGTTTGTATTCACAGGAACACTTTGACCTTTGAGACAAAAGGGTAGCAAACCTTTGTCTACAATATACTAGACCCGTGCCAGAATGAGACCTATCTTCCGATCCCTCGGGCAGTTCTAGTTGCTTCTATCATGGGCGGGTACCCTATCAAAGTAGGTGCCATGATATCGGCCAACATCTCTGTGATTGCTCGGCAAGCTGGCACGTCCTACCTGTATCGCGATACTATTACAAAGTATCTCACGGATGTGAGGGTAGAGCCGAGGGACTTTGATACAAAGGTGTGGCTGAAGAAGCCTTTCACATGGTACTCATTGATGGATGCATACAAACCTAAGAGAAAGGGTCAACCGTCTACCACCACAGGCCAGTCTGATGAGCCATCGGTGATAGTTGCAGAGGCAGTTGATATTCTATCCACTTCGACTGAGCCTTCATCTAGTGTCGCAGCTGTGCCTCCACCACCATATTCAGTTCCCACTGCAGTTCCTTCCATAGGTTCCACCACGGCTTAGAAGCCGGTGCCCATTTCTACTGCTCCATTTTTTGTGCTGTGAGTCTCCCAGACATTGGCGAGCCTCAACAATTGGATGCAGACAACCACTGCAAAGCCATCTATCTTATCCAGCACTAATGCAGCACAATCTTCTATTTAGACACCTCAGGTTCCTTCGACTGTGGAGGAAACATTGAAAAAACTCCTGGAGAACCAGAATACCATCATGGCTACCTTGGTACAACATGGGTCAGTGATCGAAGAGCTGGGCAAAGAAGTCAAGAAAATGAGAAAGTCCCAGGCCAGCAAGAAATCAGTGGACAAGCTCTGGAGATAGGTTACAAAGCTTGCTACAGTCAAAGATATCCCCTTCGATATGCTGATTGACCCACACCCTTCAGGCCCAGATCCTGCAGCACCATAGGAATCGGTTGCACCAGCTGGCCAGTCTGAGGAGCCAGACTCTTCTGCCTACACTGTCGAGGCAGTGCGTCAGATGTTCACCAACCCAGTCACTCCAAGGGTTGAGGATGATGAGATCCAGTTGGAAGAGACTAAGAGTGGTGACATTGCTGGGGACACAGAGATGTCCAAGGAGCCATAGGGAGTCTTCTTCACTCTTTCCCTTCCTTTACTTTTATTTTGTTAAGCAATGGGGACAATGCTTATTTTTATTCGGGGGGCGGGGGGAGTTTATTTGATATTATTTGATGATTCTGAGACATTTGGCTTGTAATAACTTGATACTATTTTCTTCTTCTTTTTCTTCTCTAATTATGTATATATCTCCTCTTTCTCCCTCATTATGTATATTCGTTATGCTTTTGATAATTTTTGCTTTGTATCTTCTTTATGTCTGTTTTCTTATTAGTTAGTGTTTAATTTAGTAGCTTCTTTTTGATTTAGTAGCTGTTTTTATGTTTTAGTATATAATAAGCCTTTGATTTTTTTAATGCAACGGTTCTTTCCAAAGGTAGCTATTGTGTGAACCGGGTGACTCGTCCCAATAATGGATGGCGTGACAATCTTCTTAAGGGAATGAGTCTGTTTATAGTGTTTAGGTAATAATAGTAGTGATAATGAATAAAAAGACCTAATTAAGTCAAACTCGAAAAGTCAAACATGCTTCATTTGGTACCAACATACTTAACTATGTGCTTATGGTTAGAAACAAGGTTTTAAAAAAGAAATAGCTCTAGTTAGTGACTTTATGACTCTGGTGTTGACTTTAGAAACCATCGAGTAGTTTAATTGAACCATAGTGATTTTCAATCCTAACTGTGGTTGTTGTGGGCCCTCAACTCTCTCATCTTTAACAATTCAGTTGTGTGAGAGGTGAGTTTCTTTATTATTAGTCCATGTACCCATGTGAAAGGTCTAGAACTCGTCTTGAATGTGTTTCAAGGCAAAATCTTAAGTTTTGCTTGGCTTGAGAAGTGATTGTAGGCTTTCCTTGGCCCGTTTGAGTTTTCTATTACCTACCAATGATGTCATCCCTACTCTACCTCTTCGAGCCTTTAGCCTTTCTCATTTGAAAATCATGTTACAAGCCCTTACCAATTCTATTGTGATCTTCTCTTGGCACCCAAGCTTTCCTTAACACTCATGTTAAACAAATAGCTAAAAACGTAAGTTTGGGGGAGAGACGAGGAAATCAAAAAAAGGTATCAAGGCACAAAAAGAGAAAAAGAAATGATGAGAAGAAAAGGCAAAGAAAAAAAAAGAACAAAAAGAAAAATGCAACAAAATGAATAAGTAAAAGAGTTGAAGGGATTCAAAGAAAGGCAATGATCCCAAACATGGAGAAATATGAATGTAATGATCAAGAAAGAGTGATGTTAAGTCTCTCTAGTCCCCCAAAGAAAAGAAAGTGCCTCAAGGAATTGGCAAAATGTGACCCGAGAAATGAATGATGGAGTGCTGAAGGAAGGTGTAACCACTCAACCATATTGTATCCAACCTTAATCCAAAAGCCTTCATTACATCCCGAAAGAAGTCCTATTTGATCTCGAGCCGAGTGAGCTTACATTAGTGGCGATCTACATAAGGGGCAAACCTATGGTATTTGAAGCCGTACTTGCGACATTCTCTTGAGAGAGATGAGTGAACCTTTCATAAATCTTGGATTGAGTGCTAAATTTCTTAAGTGAGCCAGGTAACCAGAAAGTAGAGGAGGAAGAGTTTAGAATCCATAATGATCTACATGATAGAGAAAGAGTCCTTGATGAGCAAAGTCAACTTTTGATGCTTAAATGCTACTTTAGAGCTATATGTGCATAAATGTTTAACTTGTTGCCTTATTGATAATACATAGGTAGTGTGGGTAATTGTTGGTCCTAACTGATGTGTGGATGGCTCACCTTCGACTCGCTGAAATGACCCTTAACTTGTGGAGGTAGGAACTAATTTATTTGCTTGAGGACAAGCAAAAACTTAAGTTTGGAGGAGTTGATAAGTGGGGATTTTGACTGCTTATTAACGCCTTTTAACTTTTGTTTTTGTTTAAAAGTATTGAATTATGCTCCCGGAACTAATGAAATTGTACAAAATTGCAGCAATGCTGGAAGTTGGGCTCCCGAGATGAAATCCGACTCAAAGAAGAGTAGTCCAAGCACAAGTCCACAAGTCCACAGAGGCACACAATGTGCGGTCCGCAGAAGGAATTCAGAAGCCGCATAAGAAATTGTGGACCGCAGACTTCCACCTGCGGCCGCGAACATAGAAGGAAAACTCAGTAGACATTTTTGCAAATTCCAGTCCGCACATGAATTGTGCGGCTGGAAAAGATGGGCTAAAGGTCAAGATCAGAGAGATTGCAAAAAGACCAAGTCCAGAGCTTCAAAGAATTGCATACCGCACAAGATTTGTGCGGCAGCAAAAAATTGTCTTGCGGCTGCAATCCTACTATTCCAGACAGTAGAAGAGTAACTTGCGGCCGCAGTTCTAAATCTACGGACCATAGAAATGTTGCCTCGCGACCACAATTCAGAATTGTGCAGTCGCAGAATCCCTCCTACTGCCGAATGAAGAAGTCTGCAGACCGCACATGGAATTGTTCGGCCGCAGAACCTCCCGAGGGGCATTTTTGTTTGAGATTTTTAGACTTGTATAAATAGAAGAGTTTCATGAAATTAGATCAAGTTTAAACATCAGCAATCACTGTAGCCATTTTTCTTTGCCATTTTTGGAAGTTTACTATATTTTGGTGTATTTTACAATAGATTTTATTATTTTAAGCTTATATTATGAGTTTAATTCGTCTTTCTTCCTCTTTTTCTTCAAATCCAAGTATGAGTAGCTAGATTTTTATTAGGGTTGTGACCCAACCCTAATGTGTTAACCTTATGGGTTATTAGATTAGTGCTTGTTTATGATTGAGTGTTTATTATTTAGCCTAGTTTATGCTTTTATTTGAAAAATTAATAGTTGCAAACATTAGTTCATGCCTATTTGACTTAGTCTGTTCTTGAGAAAGAGAGACTTAGTCTAAGATAACTTGGCTAACAAGGGATTGGGTCAATTGAGAGATTGATTCACCCAATTAAAGGGTTCAACCTAGAGATAGTAATAACCCGACTTGAGCTTTTATCAACCATTTTGTGTGATACCCATTTGGTCTTGAGAAAGCCAAATTGGGCAAAACTACTCTCTGACCGAGAGGTATTGAGTGGGTAATTTAGAGTTGATAGCTATAATACACCCCAGTCAACAGACCAAGCATTAAAGTCTTTATACCATTAGGCAAACGCCTAGGCAATGGTCACAGCCCTAGGCTTTTTATCAATTTGAAAAACCTCAAAAACAGTTATCCTAGTCTTCTTTCTTTATTCTGCAATCTTTAGTGTAAATATAGAAATAGAAAACAAACCTTTTTGTGGAAGTGCAAATCAAGATAATTCAATCACGCGCATTAAAATATATACCCCTAACTCCCATCTTAGCTCCCTATGGATTCGACCCCGACTCTTAGTTGGGTTACTATAATTACAAACGACCATTTCATACCTTTTAGAGGTGTGCATTTGGATGGATCACCCATGCCGGGGCCATCAAGGTCGAGACCAGAAAGTCGGACCTTTTCAAGGTTAAACAAAGAGACAATTAGATGCTCAGTGAGTTTGTGTCAAGGTTCCAGATGGAACAGATGGACCTGCCTCTGGTTACAGATGATTGGGCTGTTCAGGCATTCACTCAAGGCTTAACCCTCGTAGCTCCTTGGCTTCACAACAGCTAAAACAAAATTTGGCAGAGTACCTAGCAGTGACTTGGGCCGACGTCCACAACAGGTACTAGTTAAAGATCAGGGTTGAGCACGACCAACTCGGAGCCCCTTCTGGGTCTATTTACCCCATCATGGCCTACGACAGGTCTAAGAGAGTCGTGATCATGAGCCAAGGCCGGTATGGGATCGGTACCAACCATACAGCGGACCGAAGGGGAAATGGGTCCGAGCGTCACCCATAAGGAATGAAAAGAGAGGCGATTGAGGGCCCAGTAACCGAGGTCTGATAAGCAAAAATGGTTTCTATAGGCCGCTCGAGAGTAGGGAGCAGTGAGATTTTCAAAGTATACCATCAAAGTTGATGCTGCCAGCATCGTGTCAGCCATCGGGCGTATCAAAAAGACCAAGCGGCCCCGACCATTGCAGTCCGACCCTACCTAAGGAGATCCTAAAATAATATGTAAGTATCACATCACTCATGGTCACAGGATCGAGGATTGCCGACAGCTAAGAGAAGAAGTTGCTTGGTTATTCAACAACGGGCACCTCCGAGAGTTTATAAATGATCGAGCTAAAAACAACTTCAGGAACGGGGACGCCAACAAACAAATCGAACAAGAGGAGCCTTATCACTTCATCAACATGATCATCGGAGGGGTCGATGTCCCCCAAGGACCAATAATAAAGTACACTAAAGTGTCTATCACAAGGGAATAACATACCCGATATTATATCCTAGAGGGAACCATTTCGTTCAGCAACGAGGATGCCAATTGCATCATGCAACCTCACAATGATGCGTTGATAATATCTGTACTTATCAATAAATCTCCAGTTAAATTTTTGTTGATTGATCCACGTAGCTCGGCCAAAATCATCAGATCAAGGGTCGTAGAGCAATTGGGGTTAAAATACCAAATAGTGCTAGCATTCCGGGTGTTGAACGGATTTAACATGGCATGTGAAAACACTAAAGGGGAGATAACCCTGCCTGTGGACACCGTCGGGATGATCCAAGAGACAAACTTCTACGTGATCAAAGGGGACATGAGGTATAACGCTCTATTCGGAAGGTCATGGGTTCACAACATGAGAGAGGTACCCTTGACCTTGCACCAGGAAATGAAATTCCCTACACCAAGAGGAGTCAAGACGATCTACGGAGAGCAGTCGGCCGCAAAGGAGATGTTTGCAATCGACGAGGTAATCCCAATGCCCGTATTTTTGACATCAAGGACTGCAGAGCTGACCAAAAAGGAAGAAATTAAATAGGAATCACTGATGCCAGTCTCGGCTGAACCGTAAGAATGAGGAATAGACGAAGAGGATAATTACGAAGTCCAGAGATCGTTCATAGCTCCTGATGACACCGACGCCACCAAATCAATAGTCGAAGAGTTGGAGCAGGTCATATTAATCAAACACCTACCGGATAGAAAGGTATACCTGGGCATGGGTTAACACCCGAGCTCAGGAAAAAATTATTGATTTTCTTAAAGATAACATAGATTGTTTCGCTTGCTCCTATCTTGACATGACAGGGATCCCACTGGAGGTAACCGCTCATAAGCTGAGTTTAGACCCGAAGTTCCATCCGGTTAAGTTGAAGAGGAGGCTTCAGTGCGAGATCAAGCATGCGTTCATCAAGGATGAGGTATCCAAACTCCTTAAAATAGGGTCCATCCGGGAAGTTAAATACCCGGTCTGGTTAGCTAAGGTAGTGGTGGTGCCCAAAAAAGGGAATAGCCTAAGAGTGTGTGTAGATTACAAAGACCTAAACAAAGCATGCCCTAAGGATTCTTTCCCTTTGCCTAACATATATCGGATGATCAACGCGACGGCCATGCATGAGATACATAGATTTCTCGATGCCTATTCCGGGTACAACCAAATTTAGATAGACCCGTACGATCAGAAAAAGACTTCTTTCATCACTAAATTTTGCACCTACTGTTATAATGTAATGCCGTTTGGATTATAGAATGTCGGTGGCACCTATCAACGCCTAGTAAAACGGAAGATAGAAGAATAGATAGGAAAATCAATGAAAGTTTATATTGACAATATGTTGTTCAAGTCCCTGCGAGTATAGGAACATTTAAAACATTTGCAGGAGAACTTCGACATACTAAAGAAATACAATATGAAACTGAACTCGGAGAAGTGCGCATTTGGGGTCAGATCGAAAAAGTTCCTTTGGTTCATGGTATCCAATCAAGGTATCGAGATCAATCCCGACAAAATCAAGGCCATAAAAGGACATCACCATGGTGGACAATGTCAAGGTCGGGACAAACACTGACCGAGCATATAGCCGCCTTGGGCCGGTTCATCTCAAGCTCCTCAGACAAAAGCCATCAATTCTTCTCACTGTTAAAGAAGAAGAATAACTTTTCCTGGACCCAAGAATGCCAGCAATCTTTGGAAGAACTCAAATGGTACCTATCAAGTCCACCTGTCCTGTACACTCCGAAGACAGACGAACAGTTGTACCTCTACTTGGCGGTTTTCGAGGTGGTGTTAAATGGAGTCTTATTCTGGGAGGAAGAAGGTATGAAATTTCCTATTTACTACGTCAGTAGAACTCTAGGTGAGGCCGAATCAAGGTATCCTTACCTGGAAAAATTTGCGCTCGCTTTGCTAAACGCCTCCAGGAAGCTAAAATCGTACTTTTAAAGCCACCCTATATATGTCGTGACCTCTTACCCGCTATGGAACATCATGTACAAGCCCGAGCTCTCAGGCTGGTTGGCCAAATGGTCTGTGGAAATTAGAGGGTGCGATATCGAGTATAGACCCCGAACCGCCATAAAATCTCAGATTTTGGTAGACTTCGTGGCCGACTTATGCCAACCTTAATACCCCAAGTCGAAAGGGAATTACTGTTGACCTCGGGGACCACTTCAAAAATCTGGACCCTTTTCACGGACGGTGTCTGGAACGCTAAGGGGTCCGGGCCCAATATCGTACTAAAACCGCCTACGTGAAATATAATTAAGCAATCTATTAGAACTGTGGTATTGACTAACAATGAGGCAGAGTATGAGGCCATGATTGCAGGTCTAGAGTTGGCTAAAATCCTTGGGGCCGAGGAAATCAAAGCTAAGTTTGACTCCCTCCTCGTAGTAAATCAAGTTAAAGGGACGTTCAAAGTAAATGAATAAAAGATGCGAAGATACTTGAATAAATTACAGGCAACCCTACATCAATTCAGGGAATGGACCCTGCAACATGTATTCCGAGATTAGAATAGTGATGCTGATGCACTGGCTAACTTAGGATCATCGGTCAATTCCGATAAATTCAGTTCAGGAGAAGTAGTGCAACTAATGAACTCAGTGATAGAAGAAGGCCATGCCGAAGTAAACTCAATGAGTTTAACTTGGGATTGGAGGAAAAAAATACATAGATTACCTGGAGACAAAGGGCAAGGCCATGATCACGAGCCTGGAGCTATTGGATAAAAGATGGGAGGCCGCCCTGGTCCGATTGGCTGTCAAGAAGCGGCGAGTAGAAAGATATTACAACCGAAGAGCCAGCCTCCGACACTTTCAAGTTGGGGACTTGGTATTGAGGAAAGCAACACTACACACCAGGAACCCGAACGAAGGGAAGCTGGGCCCGAACTTGGAAGGACTGTATCAAGTTATCAGAATAACCGGCAAGGGCTCATATAAGCTCGAAGCGGGGAACGACGTACAACTACCGAACAACTGGAACGTGACACACTTAAAGTGATACTACTGCTAAGGTACGAACTCAATTACTTTTTAATTATGTTATTAATCAGACTAACATATGTAGGTAATTGGCCAAGGACGGATATGGCTATTAGGTCCGAAAAAATGTGTTGCACTCTTTTTCCCTTAAACCAATTTTGTCCCGAAGTAGGGTTTTCATCAAGGTTTTTAACAAGGCAACAGTAAAACATGCTAACTTAGATTTGAAGACCGGTTTTAGATCGGAGTCAATGATCATCTTCTTCAGGTTAAACTTATCTAATCCCTCACGAGTTCGACCTCGAATATTGGGGGCCATTACCCTCAGATTAAGGTCTTTAGCAAGGGAAAGAGAAAACTTTGTATGCTAAAAGCTAAGGCTTGATGGTTAGGATTCATTGTAAGGGCCAAACGATCGTATGAACCGTTCCCATATAGTCCACTCTAGCCATTGCACAAGTTTCTATACGCTTTTGATCATGTACCTTGCACATTAAGAAATGAAAGAAATTTTCTCTTCCCTTATACTTTGTTACTACACGGTTTTGCTTCTTTGATCCCGGATCCTAAAGCCCGAGCCCACGGCCTACCCCTACTCGGGGACTATCGAGCCCATGGCCTACCCCTACTCGGGGGCTATTACCCGAAGAAAATTTGGATGACTCGGGCTACCGAATCCCGGAGACACCAACTCTTTTAGGAGGTGTCAAAATATAAAAGGCTATGGCCACCCTAAAAATAGCTCGGAGATGTCCGAAGTCCATAACCAGAAAGTAAGGCCTATGTGAAAATACGAAACCTACCAAAAGGTTACCCTCGGCAGAAACATCGTCTAAAAATACTTAAGCATCTTAGAAACCTCAAAATAAACAAAAAAAATACATAAGGAAATACTGGAAAAATACTAAGGCATCTACGCCTGGTCTTCACCAGAGCCCGACTAGTCGCTAGAACCGTCAGAGCCCTCGGACCCTTCCGAGCCCTCGGAACCCTCGGAGGCTTCAAGACCCTCAGGCTAGTATAGCTCCTTTGCCTCAGCCTCGAGCCTCAAAGCTTCTTCAATCTTGGCTAATAGGTAAAAACCTCGGGCATGGATCTCTTCGAGGGTCTCTCTCCGGGATAGCCGCTTTATGTACTCAGTCTTCGTCTTTTAGAGGGTATCGGCTGCCTCCACATCAGCCTTGTACTGGTCCACCATCTACTTGGCATCAGTAGAGGTTGTTGATACCCAATGTTTGCTTCATATTTTTAAAAATACATATATACTTTCAAAATAGCATATTTGCATCATCATTTAGTTTACAAACCTATACAAGTATTTTTCCATAATTTTCCATAATATTTAGAGCTTTAAACTAATTTTCTTATATTTGTATTATATAAATATCTAGTAATTATCCTTTAAATTATTTTTTGATGACTTAATTACCCAAAATTATTATTTTCATCCATAATACATGTTTCAAACATTTCTATTCTATTTTTATTTTTTATAATTGCATTAGCATTTTTAAGCTATTTATCTAATTTTGCAATAATGGCTTATATTCTACAAATAATTGTGTTTACTATGTTATTTATGCCGAAGTATCATTTTACTCTGGTGCAAGCACTGCTCAGAGCTCATTTTCAAGGCTCTTGTGAACTCCGAAGCATCAGGGATTTTGGGTTTTTGTTATTACACTCTGCACTCTTTTAATTTTGCTACTGGTTAGTGTTTAAACCCCTCATAATCTTTGCTTTCTTCCCTTCTTTCTACACATGTATCTGAATTTTGGTTCAACTATGATGGTGTTCAACATGATGTCATTATGTATTAATTGACGCATGAGAGTAGTGTAATGTTCATGTCATGACTCACTATGATTTGCACTCTGCAATTCCATATCTCCTAAGACTAGTTCTGCACCCTGTAACATCTTTACATGTTAATTTTGAACTTCAATATTGTGGTTGTATATTATTTCTGCCTAGTGTATTTAGATAATGCCCTAACTTTTATTTGAATGAACTTTTACTAAGTCTTGAGTATGTTGGAGTGCTTTTTGTAATACTGCCCAAAAATCTATTATAAACTTGTGTCTTGCTACCCTGATTTTCTAAAGGCAAACATTCTATTTCAACTGACTAGGACCTTACTCCTAGATTAACATGCTTTTTCAGTATGCCTTGGTTAGCTTGCTACTTTCTCCTTTCTGTGATAATCAATATATGTATACCTCCATTATGTCCAAGTATTGATATGGCCTTAGGTTAGACTTGACTTAATTTAGTCCATTAAATGTAAACTAGTGCAATCTAGGTATGTTTGCAAACTTGTTTTCCTTTTCCTATGATGTTTGTCTATGTGATGCTTTGCTACTGAACTTTGCTGAATTTTGCTGGTCTACCTGAACAGTTATGCTGTATGATCACTCTGGGAATTTTTGTCCATTCTCTTTACTTGTTGCTTTGGTATTCTAAATTCCTATTCTTAGCCGGCTGAAAGCCAAGGCTACCTAGGTTCTCTGTTGGCCTCCCTAATACGAGCACTGCTCAGGGTCTAATTGAGGCCCTTGTGAACTCTGACGCACTAGGGGCTTGGCCCTAGTCACTCCTCTTAACCTCCAAACTATACCTAATGCTCTACTTCCCTATCATGTACTATATTCTATGTTAGTTGCTCCAAGTGATGCAATATTTGGTGTTATGGCTCATTGAAAGGGGTCTGAACTTCCCTATGGACCTGTGATCATGTGGTTCTTTGTTGAAGGTCTAAGTCTACTATGCCAGAAGTTTTGAAGGCCCAGTAAGGCTAAGTATTTAGTTATTCTATTTGGGCCTGCTATAGGCCTGTTTATTGCTATATAATATTACTACTCTATTATTAATTTGGGTCTGTAATAATAATCTTTGTATAAACGATTGGGGTGTTAGTAAAAGGGGATGGGGTAGATTCTAATATTAATGTATGATGGGTAGAAAACATGTCTATAGGA
Source organism: Nicotiana tomentosiformis (assembly GCF_000390325.3). Taxonomy (NCBI): domain Eukaryota; kingdom Viridiplantae; phylum Streptophyta; class Magnoliopsida; order Solanales; family Solanaceae; genus Nicotiana; species Nicotiana tomentosiformis. The sequence continues at coordinate 149,038,058 of NC_090812.1, forward strand.
TTGAATGATGCTTTGCCTTATGTTGTTCATTCTCTATGTACACTGTAGAAAGCATGCCATTAGGGAAACACACACACTTGCACTACTTGTTTATTAAAAAACCTGAACTCACATGTCTCAATATCTTTGTAGCTATATGTTGATTAGAGAACCTGCCCGTAGGAAATATTGTTGAATTTCCTGTTAATTCGCATTACTAGGGATCGTGCCTATAGGACTCTAATCATATCATTTGTTATGGTATTGCATATTTCACCTAGAGAAATCTTCCTATAAGGTCTAACAATAAAATCAGAATCCTCATTTGTTAATCGTTAGAAATCCTGCCTATAGGACGCCACCGCTCGCCTTAATAACTGGTAATGATGCCCTTTAAACACTGTTAATCCCTCACTTAGGCCATTATCAAGTGTATGAGTAATTCTGAAAATCAACTCCCTCTATCACATAACTCACCTAGGCGCAACAATTATAGGGCAAGTAATTGAGGAATTTGCCTTCTCAATAACCAGTGTGTAATAACTTATGCAATCCTGTCTATGAATCTCGTTAGTTCCTGAATCTGCTTGCGTGCCTTGATGCCTGTCACCTAGAAATCATGCCTATAGGGAGTTAAGTTCCTTAATTCTGAATTGCCTAACATGAAAAACCTGTTTTGCATGCATTTGTTGTTTAAGTGTGGAGGCAAACTTGAGCCTTAAATTGCCATATTTGAAGTCCAATGTGTTTTTGTATGTCGCTTAGTTTTAACATTTTTTAGCAGCCTAAGTGTTGTCTAGAACCACCCAAAATAGAGGTCCAATACCTCATGTACCATAGGTATGGGACGGGTAGTGCACGCATCAGGTACGACTTATAATTGTATTAGTGCGCTTTAGGTAACAACTTTAACATAGTAATCGGGTAGCAGGAGATAATAGTTTGTGCCCGCTGAATAATATGAGTAACACCCCATCTTGAGGGAGTTACGAAGTACTATTTATGTTGCTCGGGGTGATCCTTTATGCCAAAAAACTTAGGACACCCCCCCCTTCCTCTTATATGTTGTTATTAGATCTAAATAGTTGTGTACCCATGTTCGCACTAAGATCTGTATTAATCATGTTGTAATAAAGTTCTGTGACTTCTGAACTCCCTTTGTTTATTTGATCACCTAGCTTAATCATAATCCACATAGTCTTAAGTTTGATCGGGACCCACAGTTATGGACCTCGAAGAGCGTCTAACACCTTCTCTTTGAGGTAAGTTGAGCCCTTACCCGATATTTGGTGGCGTTGACTAGTCAAACAGAGTTATCTGTATAATAGGTGCCCTAACGCACCTTAAAAATCGTTAGGTGGCGACTCTCCTATTTTAATACCTCCTTTAAAAGAGTTTTCACATGTCGAAGCCCGATTTCACGAGAAAAAGGGGCGCGACAGCATGGCGACTCTGCTGGGGATTTACACTTAGGCTCTTACCATAATGAACTTGGCTTATGTGGATTAGTTTTCTTTGTTATAAAATGCGCATTCCTTTTCCATCTTTATTTGTTAGATTTGCTATAACACACACATCCCTTTCCCGTTCACCTTTACTTGTTTAAAACTGTTATAACATGTACGTCCCTTCCTTTCTCCACCTTTATTTGCTTAAATTTGTTATAACATGCACATCCCTTTCCCTATTCGCCCTTAGTTTCTCTAATTGCTATTTATTAGCTATATCATGTCTCTCCCACCCCTACTCCCCTGCTTACTTTATTATATTCCCTATGTTCCATGAACTAACTTCTGCTTTTATCTTTCTTTTTACATCCTTTATGTTTTATCTTAATACTGTGTTTATTGCTTTCACATATCTATCATGCAAATACTTGGAAATTTGTTATTATCTTTGCATAAAGCATGCTCACATCATATTCCACTCGTGCCCAACTAATACCATAGCGGCACTTGATGAGTGCCTGCGCTCTTCCAAAATTACCCTTTAAATTGGAAAGGCTTATTTGCGGTAAACTAGTCGATCAGCGGTGAAGTCGGCGGTTCCGTGCCTTTCCCTCTCAAGTTGTCCACTTGAGGGTACCGGTCTAGACCCTTCTAGAAACCTCACTCCAATATCAATTGTGCATGGATTATGTCAAACCTAGTATGGGTTAGAACGTTGTCCACGTGATAATCCACTAAGATAAGCCTTGTCTAAAGTCCGATGGGACACCATCACGTTATGTGCATTACTTAGAGAAAACATGCCGATATATTGATCATTAATGTGTAAATAGTCAGACCCAGAGGGGGAAAGGGCTAACTCCATTTGTTTTGCAGAAAATGAGGCACGAAGTTCCTAGGTTCGGCATGGTTCAAAACATCCCACCTTTGCTGCTTGATTGGTTGAACAACCTCTCACCTAGTAACAAGAAACATGTGAAAAGAATCCTCGAAAATTTACCTTCCTTATTGGACATTCGGCTAAATAACGCATTTGATTGAGGCCGCCACTATGTTTTGGTATGAGAAAAGAGTTGCCTTCCTCTTTGGTGATATAGAAATGACCCCTCTCTTAGAGGAAATAGGAGGCTTCGCTAGGCTGCCATGGGATAGTCCGGGTTTATTAGTACCAGAAAATCGCACTCCCCGCGATTTTTTGAAAATGATGGGTTTCAAGAATAATGATGAATTACTCTGTCTGAAGGAGTCCTACATACCATTTGAATTCCTTTATGAACATTATGGGTATACCAAGTCATATCGCCTTCACTGTGATGAACTTGTCATTACTTCTTTGGGTTGGACACACTGCTGAGTCTTTGTATTCATTGTCTGTTTCTTAGGGTTGCTGATATTTCCGATGAAAGGGAGGAGGATCCACACTTGCTTAGCCATGGTCACTAGGACTCTAATGGAAGGAATTGAATGGCAAACTTATACTATCATCCCCATGATCTTGACCGAAATGTACCGAGCTTTAGATCGATACAAGCAGGGGTACAAACATTTCGAGGGCTGTAATCTGTTGCTGCAGGTTTGTTTATTAGAACATTTCCAGAGAAGTGAATATCGTCAGGAACTTCTGCGACGACCATTGAATGACTACATTGCCTACCATCATCCAAAAAGAATGACATTTATCCCAGATAGGTTCGCACAACCTGGAAATGCTGTGAGCTGGGTGCGTTTCTTCAGCAATTTGACTGACGAAAAGGTACATTGGATGTTCGAATGGTTCCCTAACAGCGAATTCATCATCAGGTCAAGTGAAACCACTCATTTAGTATTGATCGGGTTAAGAGGAATCTATCCTTATGCTCTTATAAAGGTAATGAGGCAAGCGGAAAGAAAGCAGGTTATACCTCGAGTTTCCAACATGGTCCAGTACAAAGCAGACTTTAAAGGGAACATCATTCCATTCAAGTTCGAGGAACAACATATGTGGAATCAAAAGGTCATTGTAGAGAAAGACACTATTGAGCCAGACAGGTACCATGCCGGCCATGTATACTTCTACCCATCATGGTTAGTAGATGATATAGCGGGAGATGTCAAGACAGGGATTAATCTGAAAAATAGGGTTATAGATGACGCTGCTAAAGCACAAGTCAAGTATAGGATGCTGTGCAGAGGGTTTTCGAGTCTGAAGCTAGACATTTGGAACAACACAAAGTGGATATGGAAGCCTTCAGCGAATGGAAAGAAATTGCCACTAAATCAACAGAAATATTGAAATATTTGGATCAAGGGTTAATGGAACTTGAGGGGAAGATGAGGAAGAGGCTCTAGGATTGTCAGAATACGGAAGGCAATGAGGGAGGGCATCTAGCAAGGGCTTACCTACTGTTGGACATGCGCGACCTGGGGAACTTGATTGATGTATCCAAGAAGGCTAAGCATGGAGAAGGTCCCTCTGGGGCCAAGTAGATTAGGAAATGATGTTCTTTACTACTTTTTAGCTTTGTTTTATATTTCGATTGTAATAAGGAAAATGCCATTAGTAATTTTCTTATTATTGTCGTTTTAGTATGGATCTGATCCATTTTCGCATTAATGAAATGACACAATTATTGGCATCAATTTTCTCCAAGTCTATGTGTCGCTTAGGCCTACCCCGGGCACAACGAGGTCCCCCCAAATTAGGACACGAGTCTGTTACATGATTTTGCAAAGCATGTTCAATATTGTAAACATTCTTTCAATATCCCTTACTGACTTGGTTACTTTTTTGGTTTTCTTTTCTTTTGTTTATTCCCATTCCCCATAGGTTGGTTCATGCTTACTAGCATCATCCACATATCACACTAGATCCAGAGGTCCTCCACCTCCTCCACCACCAAGTGATCCTAAAGGCAGAAGCAAAGGGAAACAAAAAATGGACGATTTAAGCGGTATCAGAAAGGACAATGTAGAGAACGTTGAAACCTCAGATGATCGGAATACTCCAGCACAGAATGAATTGGTCCTACGTCTGGAATAGAAAATATTGGAGATACAAGGGGAACTTGAGCAGGTCCGAAACATAACAAACCTTTGCCTTACCCTAAACGTCCCCGACCCTAAATGCCTAAAACTCGGTACCTCCCCAAAACACACAAAAATTCCGCAAGATCCTCATGCACCACATCAATACGCCACATCTTTTCAGAACCACAACCCTCCACCGCTACCTACTCCTCAACAAAACCATCACCACCCAACTCAATACCCATAAACAACCACATACCACACCCCTTATAATACACCACAGCCTACTCCCGACCCGTAAAACTCAACCAATGACCACCATTATGCCCAGATTCCCAGAGTCCACCAAAGCAATCCCATATATGTGAAAACTTTACCCCACACCCCACAACAGACCCTATACATACCCGAATTCGCCGAGAAGGACCTGCTCATTAAGAACATGGAGGAAGAACTCAAGAAACTTACTGACAGAGTTTAAAGTGTTGAAGGGGGGCAAATGCATTGAGGGTTTGAATTATGAATATTTGTGTATTCAACCAGATGTAGAACTGCCAGAAGGTTACAAACCTCCTAAGTTCTAAATGTTCGACGGGACTGGTGATCCGAAGGTGCACCTGAGAACGTATTGTGACAAGCTTGTAGGAGTTGGCAAGGATGAAAGAATCTGCATGAAGCTGTTCATGAGGAGCCTCACTGGAGATGCTCTTTCTTGGTATATCAATCAAAACCGAAAGAAGTGGGTTAATTGGGTGAGCATGGCATCAGATTTCATGGATCGATTCAGGTTTAACACAGAAAATGCACCAGATGTTTTCTACATTCAGAATCTCAAGAAGAAGCCAACGAAAATTTTTTGCGAGTATGCTACTCGGTGGAGGTCTGAAGCTGCAAAAGTAAGGCCAGCACTGGAAGAAAAACAGATGAATAAGTTCTTCATCAGATCTCGACCCACAATACTATGAAAGACTGATGGTTATTGAAAACCATAAATTTTCTGACATCATCAAATTGTGAGAAAGAATAGAAGAAGGGATCAAAAGTGGAATGGTGACAAATGTTGAAGCACTCCAAGCCACAAATAAAGCCTTACAGACAGGAGGTATCTCCAAGAAGAAAGAAGTAGGTGCGGTGATGGTAGCCCAAGGTCCAAAGTCTCCTCTTACATACCAAAGACCTCCACCCACATATCAGCCTTCACCTCCCAGATACCAATAACCTACCGCCACTTACAATACCTATAACACCCAACCAGTATACTACCACTCACCACCAGCCCGCCAAAACTACCAAAAACCTAGACCAAATTTCGACCGCAGACCACCCAGCCAATACACCCTAATTGCTGAACCTAGAGACCAACTGTACCAGAGACTGAATGCTGCCGGTTATATCACTCCCATTCCCGTTGTTGCTATGGAAAACTCCTCCCAGTGGATTAACCGAAATAAGACATGTGCCTATCACCCAGGCATGAAAGGTCATACTATTGATGAGTGTCGTACTTTGAAGGATAAGATTCAGACATTAATTGACACCAAAGTTATACAGGAAAAGGAGGCTGCACTCAATGTCCGTAACAATCCGCTCCCGGATCACAAGGGTGGAGGGGTAAACGTGATAGAGACCGATGAAGAATGGGACTCAGAGGGGTCAATTGGACTCATTCGAGAAGGGGATAATCCTGAAACATCTCCAGTCACTCTCACACCTAACATGGTACAAATTCAAGCACTAACTGAAGTTGAGATAGCTGCACCAACTCCGTTTGAGGTTGAATTAACAACGCCCTTCACTGTGATGGTAGCACCTATGCCATCTTATAAGCCTAATGCTATACCATGGGATTATGTTGCAGAAGCAAGAAGGAAAGGAAAGGAAAAAATGGAAGAAACGGGTGCAGCACAACGTATGACCAGAACTAGTAGGATTTATACACCCAAGCATTTGGGAGGAACGAGCAAAGAAGCGGCATCTAAATCGCCTGTCATTGAGACTGTCCCAGACGACCTTTGGAGAAAGGTACAGGCAAGAGAATATTCTATGGTCGATCATCTGAACAAAACCCCTACTCAAATATCCATTTTATCACTGCTGCAAAACTCCGAGGCACATAGGAATGCCCTGATGAAGCTGTTGAATGAAGCCTATGTACCCAACAACATCACCAGCGGAGAAATGGCTAACATGTTAGGGCAAGTGTTGGAAGGTCACAAGATCACTTTTCATGAAGACAGGGCACTGCATATTACAGTGCAGTTTGAGGACAAGTTCATTGCCAGAGTCCTGATAGATGGGGGTTCGAATCTCAATAATTGTCCACTAACTACTCTGAAAAGATTGGGTAAAGGCATGCACGAGATATGAGCAGGAAGTATGAATGTGAAAGCATTTAATGGGTCTCAAAGGGCCACAATTGGGGAGACCAACCTCAGCCTACAAATGGGCCCAGCTTGGTTTGATGTTGAGTTTCAAGTGTTGGACATATCTACTACCTACAACCTATTGTTGGGATGACCTTGGATACATGCCGTTGGGGCCGTAGCTTATACTCTACATCAGGTCATGATGTTTGAATGGAACCATCAGGAAGTGATCATCCATGGAGACGGAAGTAATCCCGTTTACACCAATCAAACTGTTTCGGTCATCGAGAATAGAAGGAAGTTGGGTGGATAAACATACCATCGCATCGAGCGCGTCAATGCAATTGAAAAGGAAAAATGGTGGAGCAATAAGATATAAGGCATATTAACATGGACAGGGTATGAATCTGGCAAAGGTCTCGGTAAGAATCTCCAGGGGATCACCAAACTGATGTAGCTAAAGCGTCACAACACAACTTTTGGGTATGAATACACCTGGCACGAGTATCAGAATAGGTAGCCACCGTGGCGTGGTCTTTATTACCCTTTAAAACAATTGGTACCACATTTGCACTAGTCATTTCATCAAGCTGACATGATGTGGGGGTCCGAAGAAGATGAAGTTTTGGTTGTCATAAGGAATTTCTTTCTGGATGATGAAGACATGGATTTCAGTGTCATAGTTGAGGAGGAGGGAGGAGGAGGAGGAGGAGGAGGAGGAGGAGGAGGAGGAGGAGGAGGAGGAAGGCCTTATTATTAAGACCGTGGAGAAAGGAGCTGTTCTCAAGAACTGGAATGCTGCACCATCAAGGGCCCGTCGAGTTCCTGGGTAGCCTGGAAATTAGCATAATTTATTTTAAAAGCAATTTTATGAGCATCTAAGACATTTTTAGTATTTTGTTTTAAGCATATTTTGTTTTAAAATAATTTCTCGAGTCATCGAGTCGTACTTATTTGACGTTTTTAAGATTTATCTAATGCATTGTTATTTTTTGTATTTATTATTATTATTTACATTTTTCTCTACAGCATTATTATTACCTATCCCGATGAACCTACGACTGTGACACGTAATGAGACAACGCAACATAAGGATAATGATTCAGAAGATCTGGAAGAGGATATAATACCAGAGGAAATTGTTAGAGAAGTGGAAAACTTTGAAAACAAGCCTAAGTCCAATTTGGATGAGACTGAAATCGTTAATTTGGGAGACTCCGAAACAGTCAAGGAAACTCGTGTAAGCATTCACCTATCGCCGTCAGAGAAGGAAGAATACATCCAGTTCTTGAAGGAGTATGAAGACATTTTTGCATGGTCCTATAATGATATGACCAGTTTGAGCACGTCCATAGTGTCTCATAAACTACCTATCAACCCTATGTGTCCGCCTGTAAAGCAGAAGCTAAGAAAGTTCAAACCAGATATGAGTCTGAAAATAAAGGAGGAAGTCACCAAGCAGATCAAAGACAAGGTTCTCAAAGTAGTTGAATATCCGACCTGGTTGGCTAACATTGTGCCGATTCCAAAGAAAGATGGGAAGGTCAGAGTGTGTGTCGACTATGAGGATTTAAACAGAGCAAGTCCCAAAGATGATTTCCCTTTGCCCAATATACACATACTGATTGACAATTGTGCCAAGCATGAACTTCAATCCTTTGTGGATTACTTCGCGGGATATCATCGGATCTGGATGGATGAAGAGGATTCCGAAAAGACGGCCTTTATTACACCATGAGGAGTATATTGTTACAAGATGATGTCATTTGGCCTAAAGAATGCTGGAGCCACCTATATGAGTGCCATGACAACCATATTTTACGACATGATACGCAAGGAGATAGAGGTGTACGTGGATGACATCATCATCAAATACAAGAGAAGCACAGATCATATAGCATATTTGAGGAAATTCTTTAATCGACTTCTAAGGTACAACCTGAAACTGAATCCCGCAAAAATTGTGCCTTCGGAGTCCCTGCTGGAAAGTTGTTAGGGTTCATCATCAACCGCCGAGGAATTGAGCTACACCCATCAAAGGTCAAGGCTATCCAAGATTTGCCACTTCCTAAGAACAAGAAAGATGTGATGAGTTTCTTAGGGCGTCTCAATTACATCAGTCGTTTCATAGCACAATCAACTGTGGTCTGTGAACCTATTTTCAAAATGTTGAAGAAAAACACTGCAACAAGTTAGACTGAAGAGTGCCAGAAAGCCGTTGACAAGATCAAGGAATACTTATCCAAACCACCTATTGTGGTCCCACCGGAACCTAGAAGATCTCTGTTACTCTATTTATCTGTATTGGATAGGGCTTTCGGCTGTATCTTGGGAAAATACGATGAGACAGGAAGAAAGGAACAGGTCATATACTATCTAAGTAAGAAGTTCACACCCTACGAAGCACGGTATTCTTTGGTGGAGCGCACCTGCTGTGCTTTGACATGGATAGCTCAGAAGTTGAGGCACTACTTCTATGCCTACACCACATATCTCATATCAAGGATGGATCCGCAAAAATACATCTTCTATAAACCCATGCCTACAGGAAAGTTGGTAAAATGGCAGATACTTCTGAGTGAGTTCGACATCATCTATGTAACTCAGAAGGCGGTCAAGGGGCAAGCATTGGCAGATCATCTGGCAGAACATCCTGTGGGTGGAGAATACGAACCACTGAAAACGTATTTTCCCGATGAAGAGGTATCATTCGTAGGAGAAGATATCACTAAAACCTATGATGGTTGGAGAATGTTCTTCGATGGAGCTGCAAACTTCAAAGGAGTAGGTATTTGAGTAATTTTAGTGTCAGAAATAGGTCAACACTATCCGGTATCCGCAAAGCTCAGGTTTCCATATACCAACAATATGGCAGAATATGGGGCTTGCATCTTGGGACTAAAGTTAGCCATTGACATGAATGTTCAGGAATTGCTAGTAATTGGTGACTCAGACCTTTTGGTACATCAGGTTCTAGGAGAATGGGCTATAAAGAATACCAAAATACTGTCGTATTTGTACTATGTACAAGAATTAATGAAGAGATTCACAAAGATAGAGTTCAAACATGTTCCGAGAATCCAGAATGAATTCGCAGATGCATTGGCCACATTGGCCACTCTATCTTCCATGATACAATACCCAGACAAGAATTTCATCGACCCTATCCCGGTAGGGATTCATAATCAGCCAGCTTATTATGCTCATGTTGAAGAAGAAGTTGATGGAAATCCATGGTTCCATGACATCAAAGAATATTTGGCAAAAGGAGAATACCCGGAGCACGCAAATCATACTCAGAAACGCACACTCCGAAGGGTATCTAACCACTTCTACCAAAGCGGAGGAATTTTGTATAGAAGGACTCCAGATCTGGGGTTATTACGGTGTGTCGACACCAAGGAAGCATCCAAATTGCTCGAAGAGATACATGCTGGAACTTGCAGACCACACATGAATGGCTTCATCTTAGCTAAGAAGATATTAAGAGCAGGGTATTTTTGGATGACTATGGAAACAAACTGCATTAGGTATGTCCAAAAGTGTCATCAATGCCAAGTACATGCTGATATGATACGAGTGCCACCTAATGAACTCAATGCAACAAGTGCACCTTGGTCTTTCTCCGCTTGGGGGATGGATGTCATCGGTCCAATCAAACCCGCCACTTCAAATGGGCACCGATTCATTCTAGTGGCTATAGATTATTTCACAAAATAGGTTAAATCCGCATCTTACAAGGGTATAACTAAGAAGGTCGTAGCAGATTTTGTTAGGGATCGTATTGTCTGTCGATTCGGGGTACCGGAATCAATCATCACCGACAACGCCGCCAACCTTAACAGTAATATAATGAAATTCATGTGTGAAACCTTCAAGATCTAGCATAAGAATTCCATAGCATACAGGCCACAAATGAATGGAGCTGTGCAAGCTGCCAATAAGAACATCAAGAAAATATTAAGAAAGATGGTAGATAATCACAAACAATGGCACGAGAAGTTACCATTTGCCCTACTTGGATATCGTACCACGGTTCGCACATCAACTGGGGCAACTCCTTATTTGCTGGTCTATGGCACTGAAGCCGCCATTCCCATCGAAGTAGAAATTCCTTCTTTAAGAATCATACAAGAGGCTGAACTCAGTGATGCAAAATGGATACGAAGTCATTATGAACAACTGGCTCTCACTGACGGAAAAAGAATGAACGCAGCATGTCACTGTCAACTATACCAGAACAGGATGTCTAGAGCTTTCAACAAAAGGGTCAGGCCTAGACAATTCACGCCAGGGCAGTTGGTGCTAAAGCGGATCTTCCCGCATCATGATGAAGCAAAAGGGAAACTTTCACCCAATTGGCAAGGGCCCTACGTGGTTCATAGAGTACTAACAGGAGGAGCACTCATACTTGCAGAAATGGATGGAGAAATATGGCCAAAACCTATCAACTCAGACGCAGTCAAGAGATACAATGTTTAGATTGTTTACATTTCTTCATCTGATGTAACTGAACTACGCTTGACCAAATTCCCGTTTAAGAGGGGATATGTAGGCAGATCTGTGGGTTCGGTCACATCTCAATAAAATATTCATTTTGCCATGGTCAGAAATCGGGGCAGAATTTCGAGGAGGACCTTCAAAATTCTGAAGCAAGTCCAGCCAACTTCGTCATACACAGAACGGTCAAAGAATTGCTTTTAAACTGGGGTAGAATTTTGAGGAGGGCCCTCAAAATTCTAAAGCAGGGAAGTCGCAATGTCTCTAAAATATGTCACAATCATTGGTTCATCTAAATTACTTGATATTGCATACTACTATATTTAAATAACTACATTCATCAAATACACGCATATTTTTTGAAAACTTTATTTTTATAAACAGCCAGATGCTGCCCAGGGTAACTCAAACAGGATCTCAAGACAGGAGCAAAAGCAAAGCGAGAAGGCAAAAGCACGAACCAACCTTCCCCTACAAAACTCACGATTTTTCTTTGGATGCGGGCAGAGTAAGACAATAATATTTGCAGACACATCAGGTCACTACTTCAAGATAGCAGATTATCTACCCCAAGCATCTCCATCTAAGAAATACTCTACTATCACTCATCATTTTCTTTGCATGAGGCTAAGTCGTGCCTTCTAACTGCATAAGGCTAAGCATTGCCTTTATTTTCAAGAGACTAAGCATTGTCTCCTAATTGCATGAGACTAAGCATTGTCTCCAATTTTGCTTGAGGCTAAGCCCTGCCTCCTTAAGTGCGTAAGGCTAAGCACTGCCTTTCTTTGCATGATGCTAAGCCCTGCCTCCTCAACTGCATAAGGCTAAGAATTTCCTTTCCTTGCATAAGACTAAGCAATGTCTCCTATTTGCATGAGGCTAAGCCCTACCTCTTCAACTGCATAAGGCTAAGCACTGTCTTTCTTTGCATGAGGCTAAGCCCTGCCTCCTCAACTGCATAAGGCTAAGCATTGCCTTTCTTTGCATGAGACTAAGCATTGCCTCTTATTTGCATGAGGCTAAGCATTGCCCCCTCAACTGCATAAGGCTAAGCACTGCCTTTCTTTGCATGAGACTAAGCATTATCTCCTATTTGCATGAGGCTAAGCACTGCCTCCTTAACTACATAAGGCTAAGCGGTGCCTTTCTTTGCATGAAACTAAGCATTGTCTCATATTTTCATGAGGCTAAGCCCTGCCTCCTTAATTTCATAAGGCTAAGCACCGCCTTTCCTGCACAAGGCTAAGCACTGCCTTCTTTGCATGAGACTAAGCATTGTCTCCTATTTTGTATGAGGCTAAGCCCTGCCTACCCCTTTTTGCATGAGGCTAAGCATTGTCTTCTCCTCAAGACTGAATGTTTTTTTCATTATGCCATCTAAAACCTGGCATTATCCTCTACTTACCTAGGGCTAAGCATTGCCCTCATCTCACACAAGACTAAGCCTTGTCTTGTCTCATCCTCGCACATGACTAAGCATCCTATCTTTGCATTTCATAGGTTGAAATATCGTCATTTTGTCCGAAGGTGTCATAGTCCGAAGGCATCATCCTCAAAGCCGGGAGACACAATTCCATGACCTGAGGATTTCTTAAGATTGCGCATCATTATTCAAAGGCGTCATAGTCCATAGGCACCATCCTCATAGCCCGAGGACACCATTTCATAGCCTGCGAATCCCTTGCCATACGCTTCATAGCCCAGGACGTCATGGTCTAAGGACATCATCCTCCTCGTCCAAAAACAATCTTCATGGTCCAAACGGAATTTGCATCATGCTTAAAATTTCGCAATAACCCATATATATATTTGCACGCACCGTGTTTTAAGTTTTGTAGGTAATCCAGGAGGTAACCGTTCTACAAACGGGAGCAATCTTTGCTCCGATTTCTGTTCACAGCATTCACATCCTTTGATTGTTTCAAACGTAACCAACTACCAGTAATTGCCTACGTTTTACTCTACGACCGTTCGAACATTTACCTCATACACTCTTAACATCCAAAATGCGTATTCACGACCCCATCTAAAATTGTCCGTTACTTACAACAATATCCTACCCAAAAGAACCTTTTTGAAACATGCGACCATTCTTATCACAACTCCATCAGTTTCGTTCGCCGTTGGATCCAGAACTACACACGACCTAATTCACGTAATACCAGGGATATGTAGGCAACTCACGAACCAGGGTTCGGCCTCCATTTTTTCAAATCAGCCCATTCGGTCAAAATCGGCCATTATTTTTTTACCCGATAACTCTTTTATCATTCTCGGGTAAAGAGGGGCAGCTATTGATACCCAATCTTTCCCTCATATTTTAAAAAAGATACATATACTTTCAAAATAGCATATTTGCATCATCATTTAGTTTACAAACCTCTACAAGCATTTTTTCATAATTTTCCATAATTTTTAGAGCTTTAAATTAATTTTCTTATATTTTTATTATATAAATATCTAGTAATTATCTTTTAAATTATTTTGTGATGACTTAATTACCCAAAATTATTATTTTCATCCATAATACATGTTTCAAACATTTCTATTCTACTTTTATAATTGCATTAGCATTTTTAAGCTATTTATCTTATTTTGCAATAATGGCCTATATTCTACAAATAATTGCGTTTATTATGTTATTTATGCCGAAGTATCATTTTTATATTTTTATAATATTGAGTTATTATTTTCAGTCATCTTATTGCACAAGTAGCATTTTGTTATCTATTAGTTAGTTAATAAATTATTTTTAAAATAATTATTGTGTATTTAATAGTTGGCCCAAAACAGGCCAATTTTCGGACCTAAAACTAGCCAGACCTTAGCCCAATTACCCCAAGCCCAACACAAATAACCTACTAACCCCAACCCGATCGGTACCCACTTTACACGACCCACCCCAACTTTCTTTTAATCCTGGTCGTTGATCTCTCAAGATCAATGGCCCACAATTAAACCCTCCCTTTAACTAACCTAACTCCTAACCCTAACCCCCATTCACCCTTTGCCTGTCGCCTCTGTATCATCCCATCTCCCTTCTCCCTCCTTTAGAAAACCTAGTCGCTTCCCCCATCTTCTCCAAATCCGAGTAAATCATGGACTCCCTCTGTGATTTACTTACCTTTTATGTGTTACCTCGTTATTGTCTGGAAGATTATGATGTTATAAGGTACTTGCCCTAATTTTGGAAAGTACCAGTACCCAAACGGGATTCCACCACCTTCAATCTATGAGATTTAGATGATATTTCGTCTATATGCACTCTATATGGTCCGATTCAGCGAGATCTTCGAGTATCTATGCTTCTTTTCGAACTAGGATTTGAATTTTTCCCTTGTTCCTTACTGATTCTTGACTGATACTTTTCCTTTTTCGTGTTTGACTATTCTTTTCCTTATTTCTGTTTAATCTGCCATGTTTCCCTATTTTCTACTTTATTTTGCCCTAAATCTGACTCTAAATGATTTTTGGTATGATATTTTCCTTATTCTCTATTTAGTCTTATGTATTCCTTTATTTTTAGTATTATTTGCGTAATAATTGTTATTCCTTGTTGATTTACTGAACCCCTTTGTTTCATGCCCTAAAAACCGATTCTAATTGATTCTAGTATGTCTTTCCTTATTTGTGTTTGAATAATTTGTTTTCCATGTTAACTTGGTTGATTTTCACATTATATAAACCCCTCTCATGAAACCCCTTGAGGGAGAGATTTCTGAACCCTAATTTCGGCTACTATTTTTCACTACTCTCTCACTCACTCACTGTTACCCTAAAACACTCTGAAATTATTGAATAACCTCCTCTGGTGTAAGCACGGCTCGGAGCTCATTTTTGAGGCTCTTGTGAACCCTGAAGCATCAAGGATTTTGGTTTTTTGCTATTACACTCTGCACTCTTTTAATTCTGCCACTGGTTAGTGTTTAACCCTCATAATGTTTGCTTTCTTCCCTTCTTTCTGCACATGTATCTGAATTTTGGTTCAACTATGATGGTGTTTAACTTAATATCATTCTGTGTTAATTAACACATAAGAGTTGTGTACTGTTCATGTCATGACTCACTATGATTTGCACTCTGCAATTCCCTATCTCCTAAGACTAGTTGTGCACCCTGTAACATCTTTACATGTTAATTTTGAACTTCAATATTGTGGTTGTATATTATTTCTACCTATTGAATTTAGATAATGCCCTAACTTTTACTTGAATGAACTTTTACTATGTCTTGTGTATGTTGGAGTGCTTTTTGTAATATTGCCCAAAAATCTGTTTTAAACTTGTGTCTTGCTACCCTAATTTTCTAAAGGCTAACATTCTATTTCAATTGACTAGGACCTTGCTCCTAAGTTAGAGAAGTATGAAGGTTTGAAGAAAAATATGAAGATTTGAAGATGGTATGAAGGTCTGGGTTCAAGGTCGAAAGAAGATGTATGAGGATAAAGGTATGAAGGCTCAAAGAACAAGGTATGAAGATTTAGAGAAATTGAAAACCGCTTGAAAGTTCGGGGATAAAATCTAGAGTTGGAAAGTAAAAGAAGTGAAAACAATTGAAGATTTTACAAGGGAAAAACAATCAATGCGTGATGTTTTGCATTCGATGGCAGCCAGTCGGTGACTGACATGTGTCCGAAGTCAGAGCGACGCGACTGATGGGACGTTTCAGTTTACCCGTCATTTCAGTTGTAATGTATGAAGAAAGGAACTGGTGTTCATCTGTCATTTCCCATCATTTTGGCAAACCTACTATCCAGAAAATGAGGGGACTATCTGTATACGGGTAAAATTGGGGACAACGCATATCCTGATTTTTTGGTAAAGAAGATGGAAGAAGGGCACAGACGCACGAGGTTGAAATCCAGGCTGGGATCCCTTCGTATCGAGACCCATGAAAGGTGAACCATGTGTCCATCATCGGGATTGATGAAGTAAAACTCCCTGGAACCAGAACGAACTCTAAGACCTCGGGAAATATGGCAAACGGTTACACATGACAGATAGAGGGCCGTGATATCCGTGCCTAACTGGATATCACAGCGCAGATCTCGCTCGATGTCAGTTACAGATCAGTAATTAACGAGAAAGGAAGATTTTTACCTATTTTAGACGTGTACTAAGGATGAAACTCTCCTACTATATAAAAGGGGAAGTTTTTCTTTTATAACACATATTATAACACATGAATCAAGGCAATATAAATTCATTTTCTGCTTTCTAGCTACTGCAAAAGTTTATATTTAAATGTTCTGTTCTTCATTCATAATTGGGCTCGAACCAAGGGTCCGATCGAGGGGAAAAATAATGTTCAACCTAGGTTTGGGCTAGACTTATAACATTACAACTGGTTTGATTCGTTTATTTTGTCTTTAACTCATTTATCTAATATTCTTGATTATTTGTATTGAATCAATCCACGTATCTCCTACTTGTTTAAGGAGAAGGGGCAAAAATCAAAGGGCAACACCATTTAATTAAAATAAGTCAATTATAATAGTATTACACAAGTCATTTATATCTCTCTCCAAACTAACGGTAACCTACATACACTTCCGTTGCACCACCTTTTCACCGTCGCACTGACCGTCGTCGAGCCCAGGTAAGAACCCTAACCCTTTTTTTCTTGTCTTTCTCTTTCCTTTTCTCCATCTTCCTCTATCTTTCTCCATTTCTCTTTCTTCCTCTTTCTTTCCCGTTCTCTTTTTTCCCCCTCGCTGTCAGAGTCCGATGACGTATCGCCATCGAAATCATCGCTGCCAGCCCATCTTCAACATCTCCTCCTCGCCATCTTTCTTCTGCATGTGTGTGGTATCCTTCTTCTCTCTTTCTTCCTCTTTCTTTCCCATTATCTTCTTCTCCCCTCGGTGGTCAGAGTACGGCGACACAGATCTCCGTTGAAGTCGTCGCTGCCGGCACATCTTTAAAATCTCCCCCTCGCTCTTTCATCTGTATATGTGTGAGTATACAGAGGCAGTTCCCGGAGTCGCAGTCCCTTTCCGGCGAAGATCCTTGTCACGCCCCGACCTCGGGGAGCGCGACCGATGCTCAACCGAGATACCCTGGTCAAGCAAGCCTACTTGATGCCTTCTACCCACCCTTACCCATGAACAATTTAAGAACCAATAACAAGATATAGACATGAGAAGAGTCGAGTGCTTCACATTCTTTTCCATTACTCAAAGGATATTCATTTAAATTTTCAAAATATCACAAATTCATATTTAAGAGAGAAAACATGTTTGCCAAAATACCAACATTTCAACATCGTACACCATACACAACATGTCTACGGAGCCTCTAAGTACAACATAAGAGTAGTATGGAAGTGTTGGTGACAAGGCCCCGGCTATACCTCAAAACACAAAGTACAACGTCAAGTGACAAAAGGCCCGGAACAAAGTAGGACTCACCAAAACCTGCTGAATAGAGAGTAACTGATAATGAAGATCAAAGTTTCCCGCTGACAAACCACCTGCATCCATTGAAGATGCAGCGCCCCCGGCAAAAAGGACGTTATTACATGTGGAATAGTACTAGTATGTAAATCTAAATGTCCTATTTCGAAATAGAATGCCAATTTAAGAAGGGGGAAACAAAGGAAGCAGCAAGTAACAATCAATAATATCCAAATGACAAGTTAGAACATAACAATTTTCAAATTACGAAAATAATATTATTTTTGGTTGGGAGATCATTAGCACTGATATACCCCCATATTTTCAGCACGGAGTCCGATCACGCCCAATCAGCTAGGCCATCTCTCCAAGAACAATGTGGATTGACATGGTGATACGAAAGAATAGGAACCATCATGCGCGTGGCATATCATCTGATCTCCACCCGATCGGCTAGGCCGCATTCCCACATATGACGTGTGGGTCGACTTCATCATTTCCAATTCACATATAGCATCTATCTCATCCTAATCAAGGGGAATAATCTTATCACATCAATAATTCAATCTCATCCCAAATAAGAGGAATAATCACAATCCACTCATACACGGGGCACGTGTAGTTTCGGGTGTGGGCCGTTTCGACCCACCCTTCCTCGGTTCGCTAATGATACTCCCAAAATCATTTTATTTTGTACACAAGGGAAACAGAATTACAAATACATTCACCTCATAACTTTTCACACCATATATAGCTTCATTAGTACTTTCAACCTTTTATAACATCATTATTTCTTTGGCTCTCTTGGCCATACGTATAATTCTTCATTCATGGCACGTTGGCCATATTTTATATTTCAAACTTTCATTTCTTTACTTTCAAGGATCATCATCCTAAACATCAACACATATAATATTCCGGAAATCATAACCTTAAATTCATTAGTAATGAAGGCTTTAAACACAATAGTTTTCTTTCCAAAGTATGGAGCAAAATGACTTGCAATCACAACACAGGTTACAAATCATAAATAAGTAATACACCATTTAGTTTTGAAATACTTGTCTAAAAAGGAAATGCACAGTTTCAACTCATGGGTAAATAAGAATTCAAAACACATTGAAATCTCTTACAAAGTAGATCATGGTGATTTAAGATTGAAACACAAATTCAAAGAAGATGCTCTAGTTACGACAACCATGGCCACATTTTATATCTCACTCTCACTTCTTTCACTTCCAAACGTTGTCATAGTTTATCGATAATAAAAAGCATTTGGAATCAAGACCTCAAATATGTATATGGGAAATGTGAGTCTTAAGCACGTTGACGTTTTCTTTCCAAGTTAAGCATAATAGACTTTAATTTGAAACACTAATTGAAGTCATAACATTTCAATACATAAACCATACTTGAACATATTCTCGAAGAGGTCATAATAGCTTAGGAATAATTGGAACCCGTTTTGTGTAAATGAATCTTTCAACACAATACATACTTGGGATAATCAAATTTATTAGGAACTTGGGACAACCATACTTGAAACTTACGGGAACATTACGGAATTCGATTCTAAGAGAGAATTTTAGCTAACATACCTTGCTTGAGCTTTTCTTAAGTTACTACAACGTCCTAACACCTCTAGCTATATCAATATATAGGAAGAAAGTAAAAGTCGGATAATAATTAGAAGGATTCTCATGGTATAACTCTCTTAGGAATTTGTCAAACACCTATTATGCAGAATTGACTACAAAGATATACAATGGTAATCCCTTCCTCCCTCAACTAATTTCAACACGAAACTACCAAAAATAGTTCAACAATCTTACATACTACCACCTAATGTCACATGTATGGCCTATCCCCAACTCCATAACCTAATTCAACCCATAACAATTGCATGAAGGTTTTATGACAAGGTCTTACCCGGATAGATGATGGTCTAGTGAGTGGCTTCCATGATTCTTGAAGATTGGGGCAAGAATGGTTGATTAGAATGGCTAGGTCTTCTCCCTCTCTTCCATTAAAATACTCACACTTCTCACTAAAATCGTGATGTATATGCTCCAAAATGAGCCCTAAAGGCTTTTAATCAAAACGGGGTCGGGTTATAAAAATAGAAAATGGACCCTCCGAACTCGGCTCTGCTGTCGCAGAATGGACTGCAAAGCAGATATGCGGCCTGCAAAATGGACCACGAAAGTGATGCCAAAAACTGGGCTGGCCTGGACCAGTCTGTGGTCCGCAGACCAGCTATGCGGCCGCAAAATTGACCGCAAAATCACCTAAAATATTCTTCATACAAAATCTATGACGGAAGTGTGGATGGCGAAATGATTATTCGGTCGCATAATGGACCGCACAATGATCATCAAAATTCAACAATTTCTCTGCTCAACTCTGCGATGGGTATGCGGCCCGCATAATGGATCTGCGGTCGCGAATCTGACCGCATAATTGCCTTCTTATGCCAAAAATTTCCATCAACTCCTCAGTGTATTCTTCAACCCAAAAAGTCTGTACCGCTACCTTCATACACATTAGTCTACCTCGGCACCAAAAAACCTTAAATTTCTTCGAAAACCTTTACGGGGCCTTATAATCCAGCAAAGTGCTGGCACAGATTTCAAGAGTGGAAATTGTATGTCAGTGGTTGAAACCGCCGAGTCAGCCTACTCAACCTCTTTTCCAGGCAGCTTCGAGGTGGATCAGTACCTCCGGCCTGTCATATTTGCTTCCGATCTTAGTACCCAAGACTATATTTCAGGTTCTACTTTCAAGGGTTGGTACCTCCTAATTTCTTGTTCCCTTTCTCTTACGCTAGTTAAAATTTTCATATTAGTTAGTAATTTGGTCTACACAAATCAATAATGTGCTTGTACTTGTAGCTTTTTTTTAAAGCGTTGGTATGTTGCTTGTTTTTGCGTTAGCGCTTGCCTTTATTTACCGTAGGTTCTAGTGGTGGTGGTCCATGATGGTAGAATAAGGTCATGCCCCCGGGGGTGGCAGGGGGCGGCGTGAGGTGGGGCAAAGGGTAAGGTAGGGGCAAGGGGTGCAAGGGGACCAAGGGAGCTTATAGGTTGAGAATTGGATCGTGGAACATAGGGACGTTGACGGGTAAGTCTATAGACTTAGCTATGATTCTCCAGAATAGGATGGTCAATATAGCATATGTGCAGGAGACTATGTGGGTAGGAACGAGGTTGAAGAACACAGACGGGTTTAAACTGTGGTACTCAAGTAGCAGGAAAGGTAGGAACAAAGTGGGTATTTTGGTGGATATGGATCTTAGAGAGTCGGTGGTTGATGTTAGGCGGATGAATGATAGACTTATGGCGATTAATTTAGTGGTTGGAGAGCTCACCCTAAATGTCATTAGCGCTTATGCACCCCAAGTGGGCTTAGATGAGGAGGTGAAGAGGCACTTCTAGGAGGAGTTGGATGAGGTTGTGCGTGGTATTCTGCCCATTGAGAAGTTGTTTATATGAGGGGATTTTAATGGGAATATTGGGACGTCCGCTGGGGGGTTCATGACGGTTTTGGATTTGGTGATAGGAATGGAGGAGGTACGACTCTATTGGACTTTGCTAAGGCTTTTGAGTTTGTTATAGCGAACTCTTTCTTTGACAAGAGGGATGAACATTTGGTTACTTTCCGTAGCATAATGGCTAAGACTCAGATTGATTATCTACTACTCAGGAGGGGTGATAAATGCTTGTGCAAGGATTGCAAGGTTATCCCGAGTTAGTCCCTCGCATAGTAACATAGGCTATTGGTAATGGATGTTGGCATCATGATGAAGAGGAAGAAGCGGGTTGTATGGCGTCGCTGGAGGATCAGGTAGGGAGCTTTGTCTAAGGATAAAGCACATGAGCTAGAGGGGAAGGTGAGGGTTTTAGGGGCCTGGAGTAGTAGTGAGGATTCGAGTGTTATGTGGTGATGACGGCGAACTGTATTAGGGAGGTTGCGAGGGAGGTGTTAGGTATCTCAAAGGGTTACCCTGGCAAGCACAGAGGAGATTGGTGGTGGAATGAAGAGGTTTAGGGAAAATTGCAAGCAAAGAAAGCGGCATACTTGAAGTTAGTGCAGAGTACAGACGAGAATGAGAGGAGTGCGAACAAAGCAAGGTATAATAAGGCTAGGAAGGAGGCAAAGCTAGCGGTCACCGATGCCAAGAATGTTGCGTTTAGTCATTTGTATGAAAAGTTGGGGGAGAGAGAGAAAGGCTCGGTTTCTGTCTGCGGATCTATCACCGCACCTGCGGCCCCAGATTGACAGGGACAAAACCGCTTCTACGGCGCCGCACCTGTGGCCCAAAGTGCGCAGGTGCGATTGCACCAGGTGCAGCAGCTTCAGCAATTGCAAAAGTTCCAAGCTCAATCCGTTAAGCAATCGAAACACACCCGAGAACCCAGGACCTCAACCAAACATACCAACCAATCCTAAAACACCATACGGACATAGTTGAGCCCCTAAACTACATCAAACAATGCTAAAACCACTTATCATCCTCCGATTCAAACTTAAAGAAGTTGAAACTTTCAAATTCGACAACCTATGCTGAAATCAACCAAACCATGTCCGATTGACCCCAAATATTAGACACAGGTCATATTCAACCCTAGGACCTACTCCAACTTCCGGAATTGAGATCCGACCCCGATATAAAACATTCTACTACCGGTCAAAATCTCTAAAACTTCGACTTTCGCCATTTCAATCCTAAATGAGCTACAGACCTCCAAAACACAATACGGACACGTCCCTAAGTCCAAAATCACCTAACGGAGCTAACGAAACCGACGGAACTCCATTCCGGAGTCGACTTCACACAGTTCCGAATGCGGTCCAAATCCTAAGGCTTAAGCTTCCGCTTAGGGACTAAGTGTCCCAAAACACTCCAAAAACCAAAACAAAACCTCCCGGCAAGTCACAATAGCAGAAATAGATACAGGGAAAACAATTAATAGGGGATCAGGGCTATAACTCTCAAGACGACCGGTCGGGTCATCACATCCTCCCCCTCTTAAAACAATTGTTCATCCTCGAACGAGTATAAAAACATACCTGAAGCTGTGAAAAGATGAGGATAACGGCTGTGCATATCCTGCTCGGTCTCCCAAGTCGCCTTCTCGACCGGCTAACCCCTCCACTAAACCTTTACTGAAGCAATGTTCTTTGGCCTTAGCTTTCTGACCTTCCTGTCCAAAATAGCTACTGGCTCCTCAACATAAGAGAGATCTTTGTCTAACTGAACTGAGCTGAAATCCAATACATGAGCCGGATTACCGTGATACTTACGGAGCATAGAAACGTGGAATACCAGATCAACTCCTGCTAGGCTGGGAGGTAAGTCAATCTCATAAGCAACCTCCCCAACACGCCGCAACACCTCAAAAGGACCAATGTACCTTGGGCTCAGCTTGCCCTTCTTTCCAAACCTCATAACGCCCTTCATAGGCGATACCCGGAGCAAGAACCGCTCTCCAACCATGAATGCTACATCGCAAACCTTCCGGTCCGCATAACTCTTCTGTCTAGACTGGGCTGTGCGAAGTCGATCCTGAATCACCTTCACCTTATCCAGGGCATCCTGGACCAAATCTGTACCCAATAATCTGGCCTCGCCCGGCTCCAACCAACCCACTGGGGACCGATATCGCCTACCACACATAGCCTCATACGGTGCCATCTGGATGCTTGACTGATAGCTGTTGTTGTAGGAAAATTCCGCAAGTGGCAAGAACTGATCCCATGACCCTCCAAACTCCATCACACACACACAAAGCATATCCTCTAATATCTGAATAGTGCGCTCGGACTGTCCGTCCGTCTGAGGGTGAAATGTGGTGCTCAGCTCCACTCGAGTACCCAACTCATGTTGTACGGCTCTCCAGAACTGTGATGTAAACTGCGTACCCTGGTCAGAGATGATAGATACCGGTACGCCATAAAGCCTAACGATCTCACGGATGTAAATTCGAGCCAGCTGCTCGGAAGAATAAGTAGTCATCACAGGAATGAAATGAGCTAACTTGGTCAGTTTATCCACAATCACCCAAACTGCATCAAACCTCCGCTGAGTCCGTGGGAGTCCAACAATGAAATCCATAGTGATCCGCTCCCATTTCCACTCCGGAATCTCTAACTTCTGAAGGAACCCACCCGGTCACTAATGCTCATACTTCACTTGCTGGCAATTTAGGCACCGAGCCACATACTCTACTATGTCCTTCTTCATTCTCCTCCACCAGTAATGCTGCCTCAAGTCTTGATACATCTTCGTGGCACCCGGATGAATGGAGTACCGCGAGCTATGAGCCTCCTGAAGAATCAACTCACGCAAACCATCTACATTAGGCGCACATAGCCTACCCTGCATCCTCAATGCGCCATCATCCCCAATAGTCACCTCCTTAGCATTATCATGCTGGATCATATCCTTAAGGACAAGCAGGTGGGGGTCATCATACTGACGCTCCCTGATACAATAATAAACAGAACACCGAGAGACCACACAAGCCAACACTCGACTCAACTCAGAAATATCCAATCTCACAAACTGGCTAGCTAAGGCCTGAACATCCAATGCTAAGGCTCTCTCTGCTGCTGGAAGATATGCTAGACTCCCCAAACTCTCTGCCCGGCGACTCAAAGCATCGGCCACCACATTGGCCTTTCCGGGGTGGTACAAAATGGTGATATCATAATCCTTAAGTAGCTCTAACCACCTCCGCTGATGCACATTAAGATCCGATGATCAGTGTAAATCTCATAAGGAACACCGTACAAATAGTAGCGCCAAATCTTTAGGGCATGAATAATAGCTGCTAACTCAAGGTCGTGGACAGGATAGTTCTTCTCATGCACCTTCAGCTGTCTGGATGCGTAGGCAATCACCCTATCGTCCTGCATCAATATCGTGTCAAGACCAATCCGCGACGCATTACAATATACAGTGTAGGACCCTGAACCTGTAGGTAATACCAAAACTGGGACTGTAGTCAAAGCTGTCTTGAGCTTCTGAAAGCTCTCCTCACACTCCTCTATCCACCTGAACGGAGCACCCTTCTGGGTCAGCCTGGTCATAGGTGCTGCAATTGATGAGAATCCCTCAACAAAACGACAGTAATACCCTGCCAACCCAAGAAAACTGCGTATCTCCGTAGCTAATGACGGTCTAGGCCAGCTCTGCACTGCCTCCACCTTCTTTGGATCTACCTTGAATGACACTAGATATCACTTGATACTACATGACCCAAGAATGCCACTAGGTCTAGCCAAAACTCACACTTCAAAAATTTTGCATACAACCTCTTCTCTCAGAGTCTGAAGCACAGTCCTTAGGTACTGCTCATGATCCTCCTGAGTCTAGGAGTATACCAGAATGTCATCAATAAACACAATGACAAAGGAGTCAAGATAAGGCTTGAACACACTGTACATCAAATTCATAAAGGTTGCTGAGGCATTGGTCAGCCCAAAAGACATAACAAGAAACTCATAGTGACCGTATCGATTCCTGAAGGCAGTCTTCGGGATATCTGGCTCCCGAATCTTCAACTGATGATAGCCTGAACGTAAGTCAATCTTGGGAAACACCCTGGCACCCTGTAACTGATCAAATAATTCATCAATATGAGGCAATGGATACCTGTTCTTCACTGTAACTTTGTTTAGCTGGCGATAATTAATACACATACGCATAGAACCATCCTTCTTCTTTACAAACAAGATAGGAGAACCCCAAGGTGATACACTGGGCCGAATGAAGCCCTTATCAAGAAACTCCTACAACTGCTCCTTTAAATCCTTCAACTCAGGAGGAGCCATACAGTATGGAGGTATAGAGATGGGTTGAGTGCCCGGCAACAAATCAATGCCTAAATCAATATCTCTGTCGGAAGGCATGCCCGGAAGATCAGCTGGAAACACATCTGGGAAATCCCTCACCACTGGAACTGACTCAACTGTAGGGGTATCAATACTGACATCTCTCACATAAGCTAAATACGTGTCACACCCCTTCTCAACTATTCGTTGAGCCTTAAGAAATGAAATAACTCTGTGGGGAGTGTACTCTAAGGTACCTCTCCACTTTAATCGCGGTAAGCCTGGCATAGACAGCATCACGGTCTTAGCATGACAATCAAGAATAGCATAATGGGGTGACAACCAGTCCATGCCCAAGATAACATCAAAATCTACCATGCTGAGTAATAATAAATCGGCTTTGGTCTCAAAACCACAAAGAGCAATCAAACACGACTGATATATACAGTCCATGACAAGAGAATCTCCCACATGAGTAGACACATAAACAGGGGAACTCAAAGAATCCCAAGATACACCCAAATGTGGGGAAAAATAAGAGGACACATAGGAATACGTAGAGCATGGGTTAAATAATACCGACGTATCTCTTTGACAGACTGGAACAATACCTGTAATGACAGAGTCGGAAGCAACTGCCTCTGCACGAGCCAGAAGAGCATAATATCTTGCCTGGCCTCCCCCTCTAGGGCGACCTCGACCTCCCCGACCTCCACCTCGAGCTGGCTGAGCAGGTGGTGCGGTAGCTGGTGCTGGAATCATATCTTGAGAACCCAATGGAGCACGTGGTGGATGAGAAATCTGTAGAGGTGCAAACCTCCTATGTCTGGGGAAATCCCTCACCATATGGCGAGTGTCGCCACACTCAAAATAACCCCTCGGAGGGCGTGGCTGTTGTGACTGACTCGGGCCAATTCTGTTCAACTGGCCGCTAATAGCACCCCGAGCAGGAGGCACACTAAATACTGGCGGTGCATAATAAGGCTCCTGGGGTCTAGAAGGGGTTGGAACACCACTGGCGGCTGGAAGAGCTGAATGAATAGGGAGACTCCCAAAACCCCAACCATGGCGAGCTGCTGGGGCACGAGATCCAGAATAATAACCAGTCTCTCGAGACCTCTTGGCCTCCCTCTCCTCTCTGTCCCGAGCAAGCATGCCCTCTAATCTCCTGGTAATGCTCACAACCTGCTGGTAAGAAATATCCATCTCCAGCTCCATGACCATACTAATCTTGATATTGGGGTGGAGTCCCTCAATAAACTGACGAACCCTCTATCGAACTGAGGCACCCAAGGCCGGTGCATGTCGGGCCAAAACACTGAAATGAACAGCATACTCTGACACAGTCATAGCACCCTGGTGCAGCTGCTCAAACTCCGCGCGCCATGAGTCCCTGAGGCTCTGAGGGACATACTCTCTCAAAAATATGTCCGAGAATTGAGTCCATGTAAGTGAAGCTGCCTCATCCGGACTACTCAACTCATAAGCACGCCATCACTTATAGGCTGCTCCTCTAAGCTGGAAAGTAGTAAAAGAAACCCCACTCGTCTCCGCTACGCCCATAGTACGAAGAATACGATGACACTCCTCCAGAAAACCCTGAGCATCATCTGTAGCCAATCCGCCGAAGGTAGGTGGGTAGTACTTCTTATACCTCTTAAGTCTGAGCTGCTCTGCCTCAGAAGCGGCTGTCCCAGTCTCGTGCTGAACCGGAGCTACCGGCGGCAGAGGAATAAACTCTGGGGCCTGATCAACCTGGACCCTCTGCTCAGGAGTACGGGTTGCGGGAGTCTATGCCCCTTCCCCGGCCTGAGATATGGTGGGAGCTAATGGAATCAATCCAGCCTGAGCTAAGGTGCTGAACATGCTCATGAACTGGGCTAGAGTCTCCTGGAGGGCTGGTGCAGCAATAGGAACCTCTGGTGCCTGCCCTCCAACTGGAGCTGTTTGGGGCTCCTCTGTTGCAGCTCGCGCGGGTGCTCTAGCTGCACCGCGTGTTCATCCTCTATCCTGGCCCCGGCCTCTGGCGGCTCTAGCAGGGGGCGCGAGTTCCTGGTCATCGGATCTCCTGGTACGAGTCCTCACCATCTGTGAGAAAGAATAGAATAGAGAAATTTTAGAATTTGATTCAAATAACTCGCACGACAAGGAATCAAATAAGTATAATTCTTCCTAACAGTTCCATAGCCTCCCGAAGGTAAGTACAGACGTCTCCGTACCCATCCGCGAGACTCTAATAAACCGGCTTGTGACTCATGACACCTATGAACCTAGAGCTATGATACCAATTTGTCACGACCCAAATTCTCCCTCCGTGAATTTGTCGTGATGGCACCTAGTCTCTACGACTAGGTAAGCCTAACACTTTGCGGAAATGAAATGAAAACATGAAAATTTACAACTACCAGTAGCAGATATTTTAAATAAGCAATTGAGATGCCGCTCGGCATATACAATAATCAACTCTCGAAATATACATAACACTCCCAAGACCCGGAACACCGTAAGTCACAAGCTTCGATGAAGTTCTAACTGTTCTATACATCAATGTCTATAGAAATAAGAGAAGAATCAACATAGGGGACAGAGGGGGACACCAAGGATCTGCGGGCGCGGGCAGATGTACCTTGAAGTTCTCCAAAAACAGCAGCAACTGCAGCTAAGGACAATGTTGGTAAAAGGAATCTGGATCTGCACACGAAAACATGTGTAGGAAAGGGCGTGAGTACACCACAGCGGTACCCAATAAGTGCCAAGCCTAACATCAGCCGAGTAGTGACGAGGTCAGGTCAAGGCCCTACTGGTATATAATAAATAAGCAGGAGAGTATAACAATATAATAGGAGACTAGAATTTAAACAAGGAAAACATAGCAAAGTAGCAACGTAGAACATAGGGATAAACAGCAGGGGATCTCCCGATATACCGTCTCATAGTCCCAAAATAAAAGTACAAGGAGATCTCTCGAGGTACCTCCTTGTAGTCGTAAAAGTAAATATTCAGGAAGAACTCCCGAGGAACCGCCTCGTAGTCTCAAAAGTAAATGTGCAGGGAGATCTCCCGAGGAACTGCCTCGTAGTCTCAAAAGTAAATATGCAGGGGGGATCTCCTGGGATACCGTCCCGTAGTTCCAAAGTAAATACGCATCTCAAACAAATGAATATAACAGTTATAGCAAGAAACCTGTAATTTAGACTAAGTACAAGTCAAGAAAGAAGCGAGATTTACTAAACATGCTGCAAAGAGTTTAAATAGGCAAGTAGGAGACATAGACATGTTATTCTAGGCTAACAGGATAACTACACATGCTAGTATACTCTAATAAGATAAAAACGGGCTATTTAACGGTAAAAATCAGGTTTTTCCATAAATAGCCCGTGTACGCACTCGTCACCTCGCGGACACGGTGCTCACATATCATAACAACACTAAATCCTAAGGGGATTTCCCCCACACAAGGTTAGGCAAGCCACTTACCTCAAACCAAGTTCAATCAATTGGTAACAATGCCTTTTTCACGAATATTCGGCTCCGAATGGCCCAAATCTAGCCAAAATCAATTACATACCATAATTACAACTTTAAGAAATCAATCTAATTAATGAAATCAAAGCTAAAGAAGGAAATTAGAAAATTTCCCCAAAAAGTCTCCCCAAGCCCACATCTCGGAATCAGGTAAAAGTCACAAAATATGAACACTCATTCACTCATGAGTTCACTCATACCAAAATTACTCAAATCCGATACCAAAATCTCGATAAAAATCCCAAAATTTGGCCTAAGAACTTTTCTCAACTTTTCTCCAAATTTTCAACCCCAAATCCGAAATTAAAGGGAGAAGACAACTATAGATTAATGGAATACAACCAAAAATGAGTTAGGAATCCTTACCCCAAAGCTTCCTCTGAAAATCCCTCGAAAAATCGCTAAATCCCGAGCTCCCAAGTCCAAAAATGAAGAATGAAATCAAACCTTCGCACTTAGCCCTTTTTCTGCCAGAGATCTCGCTTCTGCGAGCCTTCAACCGCATCTGCGATACCGCACATGCAGAAATACCATCGCAGGTGCAAAAATCACTTAAGTGGAACCGGGTCCTCATCTGCGAACAAAGGCCGCACATGCGGGCCCGCACATGCGCTCATCTTCCACTTTTGCGGATCTAAAGCCGCACCTGCGGCCCCAGCTTGACAGGGCCAAAACCGCTTCTATGGCTCCATCGCTGCTTCTGCGGTGACGCACCTGCGGCCCAAAGTGCACAGGTGTGATTACACTAGGTGTTGCAGCTTCAGCAATTGCATAAGTCCCAAGCTCAATCCGTTAAGCATTCGAAATACACTCGAGCCCCCGGGACCTCAACCAAATATACCAACCAATCCTAAAACACCATACGGACTTAGTTGAGCCCTCAAACTACATCAAACAACGCTAAAATCACTTATCATCCTCCGATTCAAACTTAAAGAACTTGAAACTTTCAAATTCGACAACCGATGCTGAAACCAACCAAACCACGTCCGATTGACCCCAAATGTTAGACACAAGTCATATTCAACCCTAGGACCTACTCTAACTTCCGGAATTGAGATCCGATCCTGATATCAAAAATTTCACTACCGGTCAAAATCTCCAAAATTTTGACTTTCACCATTTAAAGCCTAAATGAGCTACAGACCTTCAAAACACAATACGGACACGTCCCTAAGTCCAAAATCACCTAACGGAGCTAACGAAACTGACGGAACTCCATTCCGGAGTCGTCTTCACACAGTTTCGACTGCGGCCCAAATCCTAAGGCTTAAGCTTCTGTTTAGGGACTAAGTGTCCAAAAACACTCCAAAAACCAAAATGAAACCTCCCGGCAAGTCACAATAGCAGAAATAGATACAGAAAAAATAGTTAATAGGGGATCGGGGCTATAACTCTCAAGATAACAGGTCGGGTCGTAACATTATTGACACACAGAAAGTGTACGACAAGGTCTCAAGGGAGGTTCTTTGGAGATGTGCCATGACCCAAAACTAACCCCTGTCGTGATGGCGCTTATCGTGGAACTAGGCAAGCCGACTCATTTCCAAAAGAAACCGATATTTTCATTTCAAAGATAATTTCAATGTTATTTAACATAAAAACCTTCGTAAAGGAGTTCCAATCAAAATAAAAGTGCTGAAGGAAAAGCCCGACATCGGGGTGTTACTAGTCATGAGCATCTACTACAATCTGTCTAACAATATCAAGGCTAACTCAGCCTGAAAAATAGGTAAATACAACTAAAGGAAGATAAGAGGGAGAAGAGCAGGGGCTGCGGTCGCTAAGCAGCTAGCTTGCTATCCTCGAGAAAATATGCAACCAAAATAATCAACAACCGCTACCGTGTCCAGCTACACCTGGATCTGCACACAAAGTGCAGGGTGTAACGTGAGTACACCAACTCGGTAAGTAACAACAATAAATAAAGGCTGAGCAATAGTGACGAGCAATAAAGCATATAACGTTCATATCAGGAAATCTCAGTAAAATACCACCTGCTTTTAAAATCAGGATTTGAATCAAAATATCTCGTTTAAACCCAGTTCCAGTAAAAATCATTTAAAGATATTTTTCAACAGTTTTCAAACAGAGGAAAAATGCAAAGGTGAGCAAAAATGATGAAATCATAAACAGCCCCTCGGGAAAAACATCACTCATATATAGCCCCTCAGGCAAACCTCACAGTCACTCGTGCCACTCGGGCACACCTCACAATCACTCTTGCCACTCGGGCATACTTCACAATCACTCATGCCTCCTAGCCACTCAACACTCGGCACTCGCACTCAGTAGGTACCTGCGCTCACTGGGGGGGTGTACAGACTCCGGAGGGGCTCCTTCAGCCCAAGCGCTATAATCTGCACGGACAACTCACGTGCTATAATAATAAAGTATGCTGCATGCGGGCAGCCTCGATCCACATTCATCCTCACAATCAGGCCCTCGGCCGATATCAAACATGTTGCGGCGTGCAGTCCGATCCCATAAATATGAAACATGCTGCAGCGTGCAGCCTGATCCCATAAATATGCAACATGTTGCGGCATGCAACCCGATCCCATAAATATCTTCACAAATCAGGCCCTCGGCCTCACTCAGTCATAAACCTCTCAAGCCACTCAGGCATTTCAGTAAAACACGGCATTCGGCCCAAAACATTTATATGCATAAAAATAGAATCATAAAACTGAGTTATGTGGTAAACAAGTATAAACATGACTGAGTATAGATTTTCAATCGAAAACAATGAGAGGATAGTAAGAAAAGGCCCCTAAGGGTCCAAACAACACTGGCACAAAGCCCAAACATGGCATTCAACCCAATTTATAGAAACTCTTTCTAAAACATATAAGTATCATATAGTTTCAACAAAGTTTAAAACTATACGATTCTTACATGACGGACCAAGTCATAATCCCCAACAGTGCACGCCCACACGCCCGTCACCAAGCATGTGCGTCACTAAAAATAGTAGAATGATACAAAATCCGGGGTTTCATACTCTGAAGACTAGATTACAATCGTTACTTACCTCAAACCAGTCAAATTTCCCCGCAATGCTCTTGCCTCTGGACTCGGCCTCCAAATGCTCCAAATCTATTCACAATCAGTACAATACCATCAATATACGCTAATGGAATGAATTCCAACGGAAAAGCAACAAAATTAAACCAAAACCTGAAATTGGCTCAAACCCGGCCCCCAGGCCCACGTCTAAAAATCCGACAAAATTTACAAAACTAGATAGCCCATTCACGCACGAGTCTAACCATACCAAATTCATCAAAATCCGACATTGTTTGGTCCTTCAATCCTTAAATTACTTCTCCAAAAATCCCAAGCCCTAAACCCTTATTTTCACTAATTACAATGACTAAACAATGGAAAATCACCATATATACAAGTATTAGGTCTCAAGCAACTTACCTCACTGAAAGCCATTGAATCACCCTTCAAAAATCACTCCAAAAGCTCCACAAACCGACTTGAAAATGGTAGAAATGAACCAAATTCGCGAAGGGTTCTATTTATGGTTTCTGCCCATGTTTTCGCACCTGCGGGCTCTTTTTCCGCGCCTACGGGACCGCACCTGCGGTCAAGGTGCTGCATCCGTGAACTCCATTTAATTACCCATCTTCTGCACCTACGCTCCAGGCCTCGCACATGCGGGCTCGCAGGTGCGGCCAAATCCTTCGCGCCTGCGCTCCAGCCTTGGCCTCACATTTTCCGCATTTGCACAGCAAATTCTCACGCCTGTGCAAGCGCACCTGCGCTCTTATACTCCGCTTCTGCGAAGCCTGCCCACCATCCCCTTTCCGCATCTGAGCCCCAGGTTTTGCACCTGCGGGCTCGCAGATGCGACCTCCAACTCGCACCAGCGCAACCTTCCTAGCCCAGCATTGCCCACATCTGCGAACTCCCCACGCGCACCAGCGGCCTCGCACCTGCGACTCTTTCTTCCGCTAGTGCAAAAATAGCAGTAGCAGCAGCTTCAGTTGCATTTTCCAACTTTGACAAATCCGTTAACCGCCCGGAATCACCCCGAGGTCCTCGGGACCTCAACCAAAAATACCAACAAGTCATATATAAACATACAAACTTAGTCAAACCTTTGAATCACTCAAAACAACATCAAATCATCAAATTACCCTTGGATTCAAGCCTAAGAACTTCTAAATTTCCAAATTCGGCAACTGATGCCGAAACCAACCAAACCACGTCTGATTGACCTCAAATTTTGTACACACATCAAAAATGACACTACGAACCTACTCCAACTTTCTGAATTCCATTCCGAACC
Organism: Nicotiana tomentosiformis; assembly: GCF_000390325.3. Taxonomy (NCBI): domain Eukaryota; kingdom Viridiplantae; phylum Streptophyta; class Magnoliopsida; order Solanales; family Solanaceae; genus Nicotiana; species Nicotiana tomentosiformis. The sequence goes on from NC_090812.1 coordinate 149,071,415, forward strand.
CGATATCAAATTTTCCACTGCCGACCGAAATCGCAAAATTTCCAAATTTTGCCAATTCAAGCCTAATTCTACCACGTACCTACAAATCACATTCCGGACGCCCTGCTAAGTCCAAAATCACCTAACGGAGCTAACGGAATCATCAAAATTTAAATCCGAGATCGTTTACGCATAAGTCAATATCCGGTTGACTTTTCCAACTTAAGGTTCTAAATAAGAAACTAAGTGTCTCATTCCACTCTAAACCACTCTGGGCCCGAACCAACTAACCTGGTATATCATAATATAGCTTAAGAGCATAAAGGAAACAGAAATGGGGGAAACGGGGCTATAACTCTCGAAACGACCGGCCGGGTCGTTACATCCTCCCCCACTTAAACATGCGTTCGTACTCGAACGTGCCGAGAGTTGTTCCAAAAGCCAAGAAATGGCTGTGTAACCTTCCCATGCACATACCCGGGGGTGATCCCACGTCACCCTATCCCATACAGGTCCAATAGCATAGCATAACTGAAATTCCTCAATCTAACCTAGCCCACAAGCCTTCGAATCAAATTTTCGACATCCGAAATTTCTTATAAGATTAGAAGTTCGCATCTACATACCGTATAAGTATGAACAAGCTGTACCAAAAGACATAACCATAACTCAAATACTCAATTTCAAATACCGCATAGCTCGAATGCTCGAAGCAATGATTTAAAATCATAGTATCGACTCAAATCAACCTAGTGCTGGTAATAAACCTCATATCAAACAAAACCTCATTCTAAAACCTTCGTACACTGCCGATGATGAAAGAAATATACCGAATTCATAACCACTCATTAGACCAGCAAGTCATGGAGCCCCCGTTCCTTCCACAAGAACTATAGCCAATTTCAAAGCCGACTTCCGATATTATCCTCCCAATTATACAACAATCAAATCTGATAGCATCCATTCTAGGCCCAATGACCTCATCTTATCCAACACGACCACTCTAGTGACATGACTCATCAATACAATCTAAAGACACAACCCGTGCAATCCGTGCACCAGATAGCAACATTCCAAATGTACCCAATCGTAACAATGACCCAAACAGGAGAACCGTTCCGCAAGCTCGACTAGTACCACCCCGACGCAATGCTAAGAACCCATCACACAACGCAAAACCATAACACATGAATCTTACACGAGGGATCATATTTCCACATAACTCTGCTGCAATACGCGACCCTATCCAAATACTGGTTCATATGAAACACCTCAAGCCACCCTACTAAAATCAATAACCATGCGCAACTCGACATCAAGTACCCAAAGTGCATTACCATAACCACGGAGAAGCAAACGACACCATACCACATAAAACCCGAAAGAACATAACCAATACGCCATCAACCAAGCAATATCCAATACTATTCTCGCTCAAATTCCGCTATAAGACCACAATAGAACCGCACCATAGGTGCATGTAACCAACGAATCACAACTCCTCATAGCATAGAAAAGTAACTCACAGATCATTTCAGAACACGAATAATCTTCACATCAACCGAATGGCACATCCTTCAACAATAGCAATATGGAGCCAATCAATCCGGCTCGGTGTAGAATACACATCCAAATTGGGCCTACCAATGGGCCCCAAATCAACTATGGTCAGCCACCAATAGATAAACAACCTCTGAAAGTCCACAATGATGGAATCATAACACCTTCTATCATCTGGCTAGCTTCAGCCACAACTTTACAGTCTACAACCATGAAACAATATGCTCCTAAGAACTCCAAATCTCCAATTCCATAGAACACATGAATCACCATATTTGATTCTACCTCCACCGCCCGAATGCCTAACACCTCTCTCATACATAATCATCCCACGAGAAATACTTTAAAAATTCTTCCGTGCCACCTGGCAAAAAAAAATTGAATATCAACAGTAGATCAACCAGGAGAGTGCCGCAATACCAGCGAAGTACCCATAAATCAAAGCACACTGCCCCTTCTGAAATGTACACCCTCATCAAGCCATACCAAATAGTAATATCATTTACCTAGTCATCTGAAACCGTCCATGTTGCCTAAGAATTTATGTCCTTCCCTTCAAAACTGAACTGTGATCTTGTACATGTAAATCTTATTCCCGCATAACACACCACATCTATTATGCCATCATGTGACAAGCATAAGAATTTCATTATCAACTCTGAGCCACTAGCAAATTACATACCTTATTAGTCAGAAACCTCTTTCTTGCTTCTTTCTAGGAGGAAATCATAACACACAACACGTTCCGTACATCGGTAGAAAATATCCGGTTCAAACCATGGTAGAACCCATCATGAACACTTTGAAATCCATTTGCACATAACCAAGCTATCTGAACTGAATTCCTCTAACTCCACCAAGCCACACAGGTTGCCAAATTCGAGAGCATTGCCACGAAACACCTGTAGATACTAGCCACATCATAAGTACCCAAAGAACCGATCATACCCATTACTGTGCTAACCCAACTTACTACCAAGTTGTCCTATTTCTCCAAGTTCTTTCTAAATTGCCTTCAAATTGCTACTTTTTCCTTGTTAGAACACTACTATCCTTAACTAAAACTTACCTCACGAACTCTAGCATAGAATCACGCCGCCCTAAGGCTTATAAGCCACCAAATTCCCTTTTTATGTATCCCAAAGGTTCCACAACCAAAAATGCTTACTTCGAAGAGACTTTATGTGAACCTAAAACTGTTTCCTTCACCTTCTTGATACTGAAATGCATAATTCACAATGATATAAGATGCCACGAGTCTCAACACCGTTCAATGCAACTCCCTGCTTTCTAGACATATTTATAAATCTTGAATCCATTGGAACCATTCTCAAGAGTCATCCACTGTACTCAAATCTCGAATTAACCAACCAAACGGACCGAAACGACCAGTGCCCCATTAGCACACCAACACCCAAGGGAATAAAGAGTAACCCACACTCCTACGCAACCGAGCGAATTCCCGCTCCATGTACACTACATTCTCTGTGAATAACCACTCAATTATTTTATGGTCCTCCTATAACCATAGAGTATAATACAACTTGTGTCCAGAAATTCCTTTACCCGAGTCATCCTCGATCTCGACCTTTGCAAGTCATAACTGATTCACCGGTATACCCCGAACCTAAACTAATACGACCCATAACCGTGCAATCAACTCGTCTATAGCAGGCTCCCCCACTTAGCCTTAAGCTGCAATTATATAAAATTAGAACCCGTAAGGATTTCTCCTTCTCAATTACTAAGGTCTCGTACTGTTAACCTGCCAGACTTCTCGAAGTCTATTATTAAGCCTTTCATGAACATTCTGAATCTCCAGCCAAAATCATACACACGACCTCTTACCGGGTAGCAAGTAATATTCCTCGCAAAAGCTTCATCAACATCACGCCACTGCTAGCTGCACACAGGAGATAACCCACATGTGGAATTCCTTACCGACATCTTCCAATGACACTGCACTGAGTGCAACAACCACTAAATTCGTAAATTCTCCTGAGTTCATGCTCGCCCACCATTTATATAAGTCTGCACTTTCCCTATTGACATCAATTGTACGTCAACAACACCTTCCGAAATCAAGTCATATTACGCCTGACACGATAATCAGATCTTCATGCCTCTATTCATTTCAAACACACTCATTTCTGCCATATTCAATTTTCCTTTGTACACTAACCATTACTCCAAATAGAGTCTGCAGGCCGATTCACATACTAACACGATTCCAAACCATTCTACACTTTCTCAAGCCGCACGACTACCCTACTAGTGAATTCATATGCTAATCTGTCACTCTTACTTCGGTTAAATTATCTCCTTTAAGAAACTTCTCAACCTCTACTTCTCCTACTTGACCTGCTAGTACTTCAACCACCGCGGAACACTTCCCGTCATGTCTTCCCTCATACTTTGCTACCCAACTGCTATATCAAATCAAAATGTATCTCTGTCGCACCTGAACTAATAAAATGTTATCGACTCTAAGTCTCTTCGAAGATTATATTTCTCGAGCCATCAATATCAAAAATACCCATTCGTAACTACAATTACTACACAATCACTTACTCTTCTTGAGTCCATACTCATCGACAAGACATGAGAATTTAATTCGCCCCAAAATTTAACAACGTGAAAAATCCTTCAAAACATTCACACTCGAGACCGTACGTCACATCAAAATAAAAAATCAAGCGCCCAATGGCCTTCCTTTACATTTCAAGGAAACACTTCTCGTCACATTCAAATCTTCTTAACACATCCCGCAGTTACATCATACTCATCACAAAGCCATTCCACCGCTCATTGAGCCACGAATTCCACTCGTAGGGGCATTACTGGACATATGAGTCCAAATATACAGGTTATAACTGAAGCTACCGAGCCAAAACTGCGGTTTAAACTTAGCCTCATGTCCTCCAGACTTGCCCATTACCAAAACACATAATACACACCTCGAACCTCGTTCATAGAATCACAAGCCGGCAATGCACAATTGATACCGAGCGCTCATGTGCGCATACAAATGCGTGGAAGGAATTCAAAAAGTTCTGTTTCAAGCTGAATCAATTTTGCACAATAGAATACAAGAAAGTGAAATTTTCCTAAGGGTTCTGCATCCTCTAGAAGATAAGTACAGACGTCTCCGTACCGATCCACAAGACTCTACTAAACCCGCTCATGACTCGTGAGACCTATGTAACCTAGGACCTACTCCAACTTCCGGAATTGGGATCCGACCCCGATATCAAAACTTTCACTATCGGTCAAAATCTCCAAAACTTCGACTTTCGCCATTTCAAGCCTAAATGAGCTACAGACCTCCAAAACACAATCCGGACACGTCCCTAAGTCCAAAATCATCTAACGGAGCTAACGCAACCGACGGAACTCCATTCCAGAGTCCTCTTCATACAGTTTCGACTGCGGTCCAAATCCTAAGGCTTAAGCTTCCGTTTAGGGACTAAGTATCCAAAAATACTCCAAAAACCAAAACGAAACCTCCCGGCAAGTCACAATAGCAGAAATAGATAAGGAAACAATAGGTAATAGGGGATCGGGGCTATAACTCTCAAGACGACCGGTCGGGTCGTAACATTATTGACCTAGAGAAAGTGTACGACAAGGTCTCAAGGGAGGTTCTTTGGAGATGTGCCACGACCCAAACTAACCCCTATCGTGATGGCGCCTATCGTGGAACTAGGCAAGCCGAATCATTTTCAAAACAAACTGAAATTTTCATTTCAAAGATAATTTCAATGTTATTTAACATAAAAACCTTCGTAAAGGAGTTCCAATCAAAATAAAAGTGCGGAAGGAAAAGTCCGACATCGGGGTGTCACTAGTCATGAGAATCTACTACAATCTGTCTAACAATATCAAGGCTAACGCACCCTGGAAAATAGGTAAATACAACTAGAGGAAGATAAGAGGGAGAAGAGCAGGGGCTGCGGTCGCCAAGCAGCTAACTTGCTATCCCCGAAAAAATCTGCAACCAAAATAATCAACAACCGCTACCGTGTCCAGCTACACCTGGATCTACACACAAGGTGCAGGGTATAACGTGAGTACTCCAACTCGGTAAGTAACAACAATAAATAAATAATGAGCAGTAGTGACGAGCAATAAAGTATATAACGTTCATATCAGGAAATCTCAGTAAAATACCACCTGCTTTTAAAATCAGGATTTGAATCAAAATATCTCGTTCAACCCCAGTTCCAGTAAAAATCATTTAAAGATATTTTTCAACAGTTTTCAAACAGAGGAAAAATGCAAAGGTGAACAAAAGTGATGAAATCATAAACAGCCCCTCGGGCAAAACATCACTCATATACAGCCCCTCGGGCAAACCTCACAGCCACTCGTGCCACTCAGGCACGCCTCACAATCACTCTTGCCACTCGGGCATACCTCATAATCACTCATGCCTCCCATTCACTCAGCACTCGGCACTCGCACTCAGTAGGTACCTGCGCTCACTGGGGGTGTGTACAGACTCCGGAGGGGCTCCTTCAGCCCAAGCGCTATAATCTGCACGGACAACTCATGTGCTGCACGGACAACGCATGTGCTATAATAATAAAGTATGCTACAGGCGGGCATCCCCGATCCACACTTATCCTCACAATCAGGCCCTCGGCCGATATCAAACATGTTGTGGCGTGCAGCCCGATCTCATAAATATGCAACATGTTGCGGCGTGCAGACCAATCCCATAAATATACAACATGCTGCGGCGTACAGCCCGATCCCATAAATATCCTCACAAATCAGGCCCTCGGCCTCACTCAGTCATAAACCTCTCAAGCCACTCGGGCATTTTAGTAAAACAGGGCATTCGGCCCAAAGCATTTATATGCATCAAAATAGAGTCATAAAACTGAGTTATGCAGTAAACAAGTATAAACATGACTGAGTATAGATTTTCAATTGAAACAATAAAAGGATAGTAAGAAAAGGCCCATAAGGGTCCAAACAACACTGGCACAAGGCCCAAACATGGCATTCAACCCAATTTACAGAAACTCTTTCTAAAACATATAAGTATCATATAGTTTCAACAAAGTTTGCAACTTTACGAACTACGGGACGGACCAAGTCACAGTCCCCAACAGTGCACGCTCACACGCCCGTCACCTAGCATGTGCGTCACTAAAAATAGTATAATGATACAAAATTCGGAGTTTCATACCCTCGGGACTAGATTTACAATTGTTACTTACCTCAAACCGGTCAAATCTCTACCCCGCAATGCTCTTGCCTCTGGACTCGGCCTCCAAATGCTCCAAATCTATTCAGAATCAATACAATACCATCAATATACGCTAATGAATGAATTCCAATGAAAAAGCTACAAAATTAGACCAAAATCCGAAATTGGCTCAAACCCGGCCCCCGGGCCCACGTCTCGAAATCCGAAAAACTTTACAAAATTAGATAGCCCATTCACTCACGAGTCTAACCAAACCAAATTCATCAAAATCTGACATCGTTTGGTCCTCCAAGTCCTTAAATTACTTCTCCAAAAATCCCAAGCCCTAACCCCTCATTTTCACTAACTACAATGACTAAACAACAGAAAATCACCATATATACAAGTATTAGGGCTCAAGCAACTTACCTCACTGATAGCAATTGAATCACCCTTCAAAAATCACTCCAAAAGCTCCACAAACCGACTTGAAAATGGTGGAAATGAACCAAATTCGCGAAGGGTTCTATTTATGGTTTCTGCCCAGGTTTTCGCACCTGCGGGCTCTTTTCCGCACATGCGGGACCACACCTGCGGTTAAGGCACCGCATCAGCGAACTCCACTTAATTTCCCAGCTTCCGCACCTGCGCCCCAGGCCTCGCACATGCGGGCTCGCATGTGCGGCCAAATCCTTCGCGCCTGCGCTCCATCCTTGGCCTCACATTTTCCGCATCTGCGCAGCAAATTTTCGCGTCTGCGCTCTCATACTCCGCTTCTGCGAAGCCTGCCCAGCATCCCCTTTCCGCATCTGCGCCCCAGGTTTCGCACCTGCGGGCTCACAGATGCGACCTCCAACTCGCACCAGCGCAACCTGCCTAGCCCAGCATTGCCCGTACCTGCGAACTCCCCACGCGCACTAGCGGCCTCGCACTTGCGACTCTTTTTTCCGCAGGTGCGAAAATAGCAGTAGCAGCAGCTTCAGTTGTATTTTCCAACTTCGACAAATTCGTTAACCACCCGGAATCACTCCGAGACCCTCGAGACCTCAACCAAAAATACCCACAAGTCATATATCAATATACAAACTTAGTCAAACCTTCGAATCACTCAAAACAACATCAAATCATTAAATTACCCTCGGATTCAAGCCTAAGAACTTCTAAATTTCCAAATTCGGCAACCGATGTCGAAACCAACCAAACCATGTCCGAATGACCTCAAATTTGCACAAACATCACAAATGACACTATGAACCTACTCCAACTTCTGAAATTCCATTCCGACCCCGATATCAAATTTTTCACTGCCGACCGAAATCACCAAATTTTCAAATTTCACCAATTCAAGCCTAATTCTACCACCGACCTCCCAATCACATTCCGAACGCACTCTAAAGTCCAAAATCACCTAACGGAGCTAACAGAACCATCAGAATTCAAATCCGAGATTGTTTACATATAGGTCAACATCCAGTTGACTTTTCCAACTTAAGGTTCTAAATAAGAGACTAAGTGTCTCATTCCACTCCGAACCAACTAACCTGGTATATCATAATATAGCTTAAGAGCATAAAGGAAATAGAAATAGGGGAAACAGGGCTATAACTCCCAAAACAACCGGCCGAGTCGTTACAAGATGCTTGGAGGTGAAAGGTGTCCCGGTAGAGGTGATCAGGCAGGACATGACGCGACTTCAGCTCACCGAGGACATGGCCCTTGATAGGAAGGTATGTAGGGAGAGCATTAGGGTTGAAGGTTAGTAGGTAGTTGAGCATTATTCTACTATGTTCTGTGTGTAAGTCTAGTCGGTCAGTGTCATGTTTTAGCATGCTAGTGGTGCATGTTGTGCTCTTACTATTTTCTAGGACTTTGTCACTGCACTGATTATTGAGATTGCTTTTTCAGGTATATTTTCTTGACTCTTAGCTCGCTGGTACTATCTGTCTGGTTATGTTGTTGTTACTATTCTATTGTCGCATTTTATCTTCTTGTTCTGAGAGTCTATTCGGAAACAGCCTCTCTACCCTCAGGGTGGGGATAAGGTCTGCGTACACACTACCCTCCCCAGACCCCACTTGTGGGATTATACTGGGTTGTTGTTGTTGTTGTTATTGAATCAATCCACGTAGCTTTAAAACCGTATACAAATTTAATTGTTATCTGATGTCACGACCCAAACCGATAGGCCGCGACGGCTACCCGGTACCTTACTCAACCGAGTACTAACATAAAGTATCTTTTCGTATCATACTATCATAGATAACTAAGCCGGAGAGGCTGCCTTGAGATAAGTAGAATACAACATGAAATACCAACTTATACATAAGACATACGGGCCTACAAGACCAAAATAACCACTCATATACTGAACATAGGCCAACAAGGCCATACAATCTTTTACGTACATGACATCTGTCTACAAGTCTCTAAGAATTTATATTTGTCATAAAGGTCGGGACATAGCCCCGCCATACTAAACAATACACGTCTAGATCATACTGATCAAACAAGCAACTCCGGAGCAAATGGATCACACCAACACCTTTCGCTGAGCTGATAGCTTACTTGGAGGGCTCACAACCTGTCTATCGGGACCTGCGGGCATGAAACGCAGCGTCCACAGGCAAAAGGGACGTCAGTACAAATAATATACCGAGTATGTAAGGAATAAAATTCAGTAAATAATAGACATGATAGAAACATGGAGTAAAAGACTCAACATGTAAATCTAAATAACTCTGCGAATCATTGATATTTACAATGCCATGCATATGCGTATAAATGTCATACCATGCATAGGTATATGCGTTCATAACATCATCAAGCCTCTGAGGGCATCCCATCATATCATCTCGACCATTGTGGGCAATCATCAACGTATACCAGCTGATCAGGTGATGGTGCGTATATAATACCGTAACCTTTTCCATATCCCATATATATATATATATATATATATATATATATATATATATATATATATATATATATATATATATATATATATATATATGCGTATATAACGACATCTGGTCATGGGTCAATGCGCATGTATAAATGCATGAAATCCATATGAAACACGTTAATAAGATTTCTTTTGTCATAAAAATAATATGCCTGTCGGATAAATTTTATCAAATACATATTTTTCTGAGACCCATGAACAGAAGATATAATAATAATTCATATGGGGAATCAAGAATATAGACACCCCTAGTATTTCTATGAATAGAGTCATTTATGGAAGTTGTGCATTTGCTCGTTTCGTTTGTGTCGTATAGATCATGACAAAAAGAAAGAAGGGATAGCCTTAACATACCTGAACCGATTCTCTTGACAATTCCTTTAACACCGTTGATTGCGACAACGCGTAACGGCAGATCGAAGTAGGGAAAAATTCGTATGATATTCTTGAGGAAGATAGCACCATACTCCATTAAAATCACAAAATTCCGTTGCTATAATAATACATAGTATAACTTCTTTTGCTGAAAATCCGTTGCTTGGTAGATGTAAAACATCTCCATTTTTGTAATTTTGATCATAATATTGCATAAGTTTTCTTGCTGAAGTTCATCCGTAACTTGAAGATGAAGTATCTTTATTCTTGTCCATTAAAGAAGTGATTTGATGACATTCTTTAATCCAAAGAGATAAGGTGCCCATCTCTTGAAGTGTTGCCACCTTGCAAGGTGATTCAAGAGTCACCTAATATATTTCCATGTGGCTGCCATGTTTTGCCTTAGTTTTTATCCAAAAGACTTTAATTAATCAACCACTAATTATTAATTAACTTATTAATTCTTCTATTATCCAATAATTTACATAATTAAGGATTATCTCAAATTACTTAAAATACTACCTACTTTTAACATACCTTATACACCTTACTATCATGGTCATGCGGTACCTTGTATGGCACTAGTCCATAAATATCGGGTATTTTAGCTCGGGCCATATTTTATCCCAACATGTCAAACTTTGACGAAAATTCATTTTCTTTGATTTGTTTATCCTCTCACCTTCACGAATTTACTCATTACTTGTTTGAAATAGCATAATGCTTATAATCTCAAAATAATCTCATTCCCGAACTTACGTAATTAGTTTACGGCGAAACTTTAACGTACGAAAATGCGGAAGGTAACATCTCATTTCCGAGCTTATATCAATTTACTTATGTCGTACTTACACGTACGAAAACATGGGGTGTAAGATCTAATTTAAGGGTAAACAAGGCCTAAACAATTCAATATCAAGTTTATATTTTATGAGGTAAGTACAGAAAAATGGTGAAGTGATACTAGTTTTATTGTTAAACAGAAAATCAGGTGGCTGCTATTAACAGATTTGATTTAGAGAAAACCTTGAAGTTCGCATCTCTTGATCCAGGAGCCAGGAGGAGTGTTTGTCGTGATCGAAATAAGTGTCATGCGGAAGTTCAAATATTGACAACGATAAATTAAATTAAAAAAGAAAAATATATCAAAGAAGAAATTATAATTTAATATGATATGATTTTATCAATTAACCAACATAAGTAATTTAATAAAAAAGAAAAAAATTTACAAGGGAATAAACAACTCGAGGATTGAGTCTTCAGTCGTGGGATTTGATACTGGAATCAAACAACTAATTATCTGATTTTTAGGAATATGTTTTAGGTTTTTTAGGAGTTAGTTTTCTGTTATGAAAGTAGAGTTTTTAGTACTCTCTTTGTTTTAATTTGTTTGAATATTTTCGCAATATAAGGGTCAAATTGACCAATTTTTGGTGTACAAAAAATAAATAAGCAAAAAATATTATTCCACTTTCACGAAAAAAAATAAAGAAAAACAAAAGTGTGAAGGCTCTAGAATTGTTTTTATATAAATGCCAAAGACAAAGTACCAACGGACCGAGTTTTCGCTTCAATCAACTTCAACAAAGACCATAAAAAATGTACACCACGAAAATCATAAAGAGAATGAAATTATGAAGATGTTGGTATCATTAAGAGCAAACACCATGCCAAAATTATTTATACTTTGGGCAAATGTGTTATACAAATCTCTCATATTATTACGCACACCACAGTTTGTTTTTCGTTTTTTTAATTCTTTTTTTCATTACTTCGGGGGAAACAATTAACAGAAAGGGATGTTAAGTTACTGATAGGATCTGAACCCTCCACCTCAACAGTAGGGAGTTTATCAACTAGGCTAGCTCTTAACCCCTACTGCATAGGTCTTATTACACACCAAAAGGGTTTTATTTTTGCTAGCATAGAATTTAGGTTATATATGCTGACAATTTTTTATTCTAACAGAAATAGCAATAACATTGGCTAATACTCCAACCAAATCCCAAATGACAAGCTCCATGAATAGCTCCCTCCCATTTGATGCATTGGTTGTCACAGTCTTCAGTAACAACACAAGCCCCTTTCCATGTTGCGCTGGGTGTTTCACAACCAATTGCTTCTGCCTTTTGCATTTCTACATTAATAGAATAGAAAGTAACAAGTCATAGGTTTGGATTAGTTCTTTTCCTTAAAAAAATACTTTCTTAGATTTTTTAAGTATTGATTGAGAAATGAAAAGTATAGAATTTAAGTTATACACGCTCACACTTTAGTTATCTTTTCTACAAAGTTACTAAGTGATTATTAATATTTAATATATATGTGTAATGGTGTCACAAGTGATCTGATTCATGTAAATATATTCTACACCATCAGTGCATAGAACTTAAACTCTAAGAAAAAAGTATTGAGTTTAAGTTTTGTAAACTAACGATGTATAGATTTTCCGTACAATCATATTGAGTTGACCCTAAAACAATAGGTAACTCTTCATAGTGAGCTTCATATGATAACTTGAAAAATAGAAACCTATTATGGCAAGTTATATAAATTTATATTGACGGTGTAAAAAGTCTTCACGCTCAATATAATATGATTTAAATTCACGAGTATTAGTTAGTGTTAGGCATGATTTATAGTATATTCGTGGCGTGACTTACCAGTTGATGCAATGAGGAAGCATAAGAAGAGAGCAAGAAAGGCAGCATAGAGAGACTTAGCCATATTTCTGAATCGCTTTGTTGATTCGTTGTGACTAAGTGAAGATATAACTTTCACATTTTATAGAGAGGACAGCCATTGTTTGTGAAACATACAAGAAAAGAAACGGAATTAGAATCTTATATCCTCGTAAAAGAGGCAGGTCATTCGGTCACATAATTAAATATTGTCCTAGATGTGATTAATTTGTTTTGCTTCTCCATAAGTTTAACTTTTTTGCCTAACATATGATTAGTTAGTTTTCTATTCAAAATTTTAAATCCTACCACTACTTTTAAAATTAATATTGGATGATGACAATAGGAACTTTTATAATTAAGGCATTTTGGATAATACCCCAATTATTATTTGATAATTAAGAAGGATTACTCAAAAGCTTGATAAACATATGAAATTCTAGAACTGATAGTTATTTAGAATGTATTTTCATTATAATATATTATTGCTGTCCTTTAGATTAAAGGAGTGTCTTGTTTTCTTATTATACTATATTGTCAATCCTCGTCTCATAACTAAATTTTAGGGTTGAATTAGGTCGAAAGTTCATTTTCTTATTATAATATATTAGAGAAAGGCCCTTCCATATTCTATAATTATCATATGTAAAATCCACATATTATGTTATCCAGACTCCGGTAGTCCATACTTCGGTGTTCGGTAGGCGGAGATTATATTTTTTAGAATATGTTGATGGAACAGGTTGTTGCCTTCCTTATATAATCTTTAAATCATGAGCTAGCTTTTGAAGTTGAGTACTTGAGTTAGATTCAATTTTCATTTTCTTTTCAAGGTATAGATCAAAGCAATCACAAGACTCATGTGTAGCACTTATGGCACCATCACTCACAAACATTCTGACTCAAACAAAAAAAACCCCAAACACGACCTACGTACTTCTCACAAATTACACAATAAAGTAGCCAAGTTTGATAGAAATAGCTATGTTCAATGTGGAAATTTAAAGTCCTTACAACAGTAAGAGGCACAATCTTGATTAGTCTCTTATAGGGCCGCAATATATATCAACTCTTCTCTTTCTCAAGGAATCCATGTTTTTGGCACTTCGTCTTTGTTAAGCCGTTGCTGAAATTAGTTTTGATGATTAACGAATAGTTGACGAACCAAGCGCGTTGAAGATATTTGATATATAATAAATTGGCTGATGACTTGTCAAACTAATATCATTGATCAAGAACTACAAACTGAAACTGAATGCAAGTAGGATTCTTCAGTAATATTATTTATGGAAGGATTAATTTCGTGGGTTACCAGCAATGTACCAATTAGAAGAGTTTGTGGTCAACAAGAATTCAATTAATTGATACACTTGCATACAAGAAAAAAGTGTGTGAAGTTGGGCATATTCAGCCAACATCATGCCTATATAAAGTATGATGTTACTGCTATTCTCCCTCGTATTATTTTGCATAACTACTGCAAATTAGTCATGTCAACTAGCAATCATAACAAAAAAGTACTTTTATTCAAACTGCATGCACAATTGAAGAACTTGGTATGAAGATGAAGTCTCTAGTTCTTTAGTTATTGAGTCTTGATTTATTTTTCTTTAGTTTTATCTTATTTTGCTTTTGAGAAGTGTATTCATAGATTATTAAATTATGGGAATTTGTTTTGAAGTTCTAGGCTAGACTTTATAGTTTAGGAGAGTTAGCTATAATTGGGTTAATTATAGGGGTTATGGTACTAGAGTTTATAGTCTTTTTGAGTATTAAATTGTAACCTAAAACTATTCTTATTGTTTAGTGAAGTTTCATAAAATTTCTATACGGGTAGGTCATGGTTTTTACTCCCTTGAGCATGGAGGTTTTTTAGGTAAAAATATTGTGTTCTTTAAATTAGGCACTTTATTTTCTGTTTAGTACAACAATCTGCAGATTGAAGAACGAGGTTGTTCAATAGATGAAATTTGGGCAAGATACAATTCACCCCTTCCTCTTCTTGTGTCTCTAAAATAACAGTCTTTATGTACCCTGTTTAAGTTTTAAAAAAATAAACCAAAGAAGGTAACACTCTTTCTTCTTCTCACGTGAAGGCAGTCAAATCGTTCACTCATTTCTTAAAGCAGTCTCTGACAATTTAAATTTTTAGATAACATGATAGCATACATCAATACACAGACCAATATGTTTTATGATATGTAAATAAAGACCAATAGAAAAAAAAATGTTAGCCAAATTAGTAAAACACTAAACCTAGGAAGAATCAAACAAATAGACTACATCAAACGACATATATTAATTAATCCCGGAACTCATCACCTCGAGAATTTACTCGGAAAATACTAAGAAAGAGAACTGAAAACAAACTTTTGTTGATTTTTTTAAACCAAATTAAGATTAAAAAAAAAATTAACTAACATTCGGCATTAATCTAAAAAAGTATATACTTTTCTCCGCCATTTCCAATGGTATTTAATTCTAAATTAGTATTTTTTTTCTTGTATGTTTCACAAACCATTATTACTTAGTAATTTGGTATCTTATCAATGATTCTCTCTCCCTATAAAATGTTAAAGTTAAATCCTTACCTAGTTACAAAGAAACAACAAATACAGTTCAGTGAAATGGCCAAGTCTCAAATTCAATACGCTGCCTTTCTTGCTCTCTTCTTTTGCTTCCTCATAGCAGCAACTGGTGAGTACATCAAACTTATATCCTACTTAACACTTTCAGTCTGACATTATTTGATTTTGAAGTCAAAATAGAATTTGTTGATCAATGTTATTGGATTTATGTTAAATCTTCCTACATTATTTGAGGGAATGAATTGTTGTCTCCTATAGTAAAGCCATGAATTTCAAAAGAGAATTCAGAAAAAAAGTTACTCTCTCATATTTAGGGGATTCAACAGTTTATACATATATATATATATATATACATAAAATAGATTTTCACCTATACCTGCAGTAAAAGATTTCGGTGAAGGAAATTCAGTTGAAACCTCTTGGGTAAACGTGGCTCCGCCTCCAGTTGTCTCCTTACATGGTCTTAGGAAATCTAGGAACGAACTATTGTCTATTTACACAGTCTTGGACAATCTTTGCATCATGAATTAATTTTTGGATTAAGCTATGCCTAATGTCCATTTTTCCTTACGAGGTATTTGAGCCCCCATATTATATTGGATACGCTCCACTCCAGATGTCTAGGCATGGGTGCATCGGGGGAGTGTTAAGTTGCACGTTGGTTGAGGGAATAAGTTATTAATGTTGGAAAAAATAATATCTCGTCCAAGAATAATATCTACGGTAAATAATAACACAAGAGAATAACAACGATATCAAATCTTTTAACGGGATAAAATACAATATTCGAACGGAGCAATATAATACTACTATAATATTATAACTTGATAGTGTCAAAAGACTACTACAACTTCAAAAGAAATAACACTCTTTATTTTATACATATCACTATAATATTACTCTCACTCACTATTTATCTCACAAACTACAATATATGGATTACTCTCTAACTCTTAGTTACTTCTCTCGATTTGGTGCGTCTCAAATGAGAAATCAAAGCTGCTATTTATTGCAGAGAATGACCGCCCAAACAACCAGTAAGATCTTGTTGCAATTTGCACGTTGCAAATCTACGTGAAATCTGTGTCCTCCTTGCTTCTGACGATGCAAGTTGCAACTTCCATTCTTTTTTATCTTTTCCTTTTAAAATCATTTTCTCTTTTCATTTCTTTATTCTTTTTTATTTAAATGGATCCTATAAATTTCTCCTTACTTTTAATTTTTTTTTTCATTTCAATACTTGATCTCAATATCTGGATATCTTCAAACTTGAAGTTTTGGTAAAAATATCTGCAGCTTAATCATGAGATTTCACATATTCGAGCTTTACTTCCTTCTTGGTAATACATTGCCTTTTCTTGTAGCCTTTAGCGACAAGTCTTTCCTTGTGTCTCTTCACATCTCCATAAGCATTCTTCTTTGCCTTGTATACCCATTTAACTCCAATTGCTTGATGACCTTTGGGAAGAGTTGTTAACTCCAAGTGTTGTTCTTCTCTATTGACTTGATATCCTCCTCCATGGCTTGTCTCCACTTTTTGTCTATGACAGCTTCATCAAAATTCATTGGTTTACTATAAGCAAAGAGACTATAAGAAATCAAATTTAGTAACTTCTTCTGTGTTATCATAGAGCTCTTGACTACTCCTTGTCATTTGCGGTTTTTTATTTGAACTTTGTTGAGAAGAAGGAGATGCAACATTGGTTGGAGAAGGAGGTTGAGTTGTATCCTGCACAGGTTCCACGGTCTATGTTTCTTTTTCATCACCAAAGTATGGACGAAAATCATATGAAGTTTCTTCCTGAGCTTCCCAATTCCATGCCAATTCTTCATCAAATTCAATATCGTGACTTACATCACTTTGCCGCTACTTGGGTTGTATAACTTGTAGCCTTTTGAACTCGTATCATAGCTAACAAACACATTCTTGACATTTTGATCGTCAAGCTTTGTTGTCCCTTGGTGTAGCACATGAACATAGGTTATGCTCCCAAAGATTCTCAAGTGCTTAACACTTGGCTTTCTTCCACTCCTTACTTCTTGAGGGGTTTGATCTTTAACATTTCTTGTTAGAGACCTGTTGTTCAAATAAACTGCACAAGAAATAGCTTCGAACCAAAATTCCTTGGGCATACTTTTAGCTTTCAACATACATCTAGCCATATTAATAATTGTTCGATTCTTTCTCTCTGTAACTCCATTTTGTTGGGACGAATAAGGTACCGTTAGAGGGCGACGAATTCCATGAGACTGACAAAAGTCATTAAATTCTTTTGAAGTAAATTCGTCTCCTCTATCGGACCTTAGAGCTTCAATTTCATAGCCACTTTCTTTTTCCTCAAGTACTTTGAAATTTTTAAAAGCAGCAAAAGCTTCAGATTTTTTATTCAAAAAATAAACCCAAATCTTTCTACTAAAGTCATCAATGAAGAGAAGAACGTATTTACTTTTACCAAAGGAAGGTGGAATGATTGGTCCACACACATAAGTGTGAACAAGTTGGAACGGTTTGGTTGATCTTGTTATGGCCTCCTTTGGAAAACTCCTCCTTGCATGTTTTCCAAGAAGACAAGCTCCACACAATTGATTGGGATGGTTGATTGATGGAATCTCATGCACCGTGTTCTTTTCTCCTATTAATTTGAGCGCTTCAAACTTCAAGTGCCCAAATCGCATGTGTCAACACCATGATTCATCTTGCACATTACATCAATTGTTTAAAGATTCAGAAAAAATAATTTATTCTTTGCCATATGCACTTTAACAATTACAATTCCACTTGAATCTCTAAGCCAAAGATGGATATTTTTCATGTGGATGTTATATTCCTTTTCAAGAAGTTGGCCCAAACTTAACATATTACTTTTTAAAGTTGGGACATAATAAACATCTTGAATTAACTTTTGGCCATCATTTTTACAGGAGATCAGAATTGTACATATCCCTTCGATATGAATCTTTAAGGTATCTCCAAAGGAAACATTACCTCTCACCATTTTAATGATCTCCATAAACTTCTCTTTGCATCCACACATATGATTGTTTTCTCCATTGTCCAAATACCACGAGGTACAATCATCTCTATCTTCTTCATTGAGTGTCACCAACAACGTTGACTCATCTTCTTCTTTCTTGTCATTAGTTTTTTCTTCAACATTGCTATGACATTCCCAAGAGTAATGGCCAAATTTATGATAATTATAACACTTAGTTTTTGATTTGTCATACCTTTGTCCATTATTTTCTTGGTAGTAGCCACGTCCTCTTCCTCCTTTTTGTCCAAGGCTGTGACCTCTAAATGCTTGATGGATTTTAATTTTATTGTTGAAGTTGTTACCCTTACTTCTTCCTCTTCCATGACCGCCAAGGCCTCGTCCCTGTCCATTCACTCGATAGCTCTTTTCACCTCCATAATCCTGGAAGGATGCCTGAGTTTTAAGAAGTTGCTCCAATGACACTTCTTGTCTCCTTTTAATCTTTTCTTCGTGGGCCTGTAAAGAACCCTCTAATTGCTCCACCATCATAGAGCCTAAATTTTAGACTCCTCAATAGTACACACCACAAAATCGAATTTAGGTGTTAAAGTGCGAAGGATCTTTTCTACCACACGGACATCTTCTATGTCCTCCCCGTATCTTCTTAATTGATTCACAATAGCCTTCACTTTTGAAACAATAATCCGAAATACATTCAGATTCTTTCATTTTTAAAACTTCAAAATCAGCCCTTAGAGTTTGCAGTTTTACCTTCCTCACCTTGTCAACTCCTTGGAGAGAATTTTGAAAAATCTCCCAAGCTTCTTTTGAGGTGGTAGCATCTGCCACCTTCTCAAATACGGCATTATCCAAACATTGGTGGATGAGCGTGAAGGCTTGTTGATCCTTCTTCCTTACCTTTACCAAGACATCTTTTTTTATTTTGAGGTAGAGCTTCCTCATTATCGGGTTTTGCATACCTTCTGTCTACGATTTCCCGCACATCCTAGGAGCTAAGAATGGCTTTCATATGTAGATACCATTTCTCATAATTATCTTTTGTGGTACGGGAGTACTGAAAAGATATCGGACCATTATTCGCCATGGCTCTGATACCACGTTGTTGGAAAAAAATAAGGCGAAATACATAAAGCGCTCTTTTAAGTTGTCTTCAACGATCAACTGAACACCTCAACTGGCCCCTTTACCATTTTGACACTTCAAGTAGCTATTAAGTATATCAAGCAAACACCCTAGTGCAACAGACCATATGCGTGAATTACACTTGCCTAATGAACCAATTAAAAAGTGACACTTGTCATTTTGATTTTTAAAAAAAAAACATCTGAACCCTTCCCCGCACGCTCGCCCAACCTAGCTACCTCAAGATTTAAATCAAATTTTAAGGGGTTTTGGGTTTAAATATGCATTTCGCAGTAATAAGATCCCGAAACTTCCCTTCTTCTTCACCTGAAATTGAAACACAGCAGCAGCAAGAGAGTAACAACGACATCAAATCTTTTAACGGAGTAAAATACAATACCCGAGTAGAACAATATAATACCACTATAATATTATAACTTGATAGTGTCAAGAGACTACTACAACTTTAAAAAAATAATACTCTTTATTTTAAACACATCACTACAATATTACTCTTATTCAATATATATCTCACATAATACAATTTATGGATTACTCTCTCTAACTCTCAGTTACTTCTCTCGATTTGGTGTGTCTCAAATGAGAAATCAAAGTTGCTATTTATAGCAGAGAATGACCGCCCAAACAACCAGTAAAATCTTGTTGCAATTTGCAATTTGCAATTGGCAAATCTACGTGAAATCTGTGTGCACCTTGCTTCTGACAATGCAAGTTGCAACTTACATTCTTGTTTACCTTTTCCTTTTTAAATCATTTTCTCTTTTCATTTTTTATTCCTTTTTATTTGAGTGGATCCCAGAATTAATGTCTCCTCATATGATCTTGAGACATACTCACGGTGAGCTGGCTTTTAAAGTCAATTTAGTTATTTTTGATTGTTAAACTAACTCTTCTTTTTCTTTTCTACAAAGAGATGATGCAAAAGGCAGAAGCACTGGGTTGTGAAAAGCCTAGCACAACATGGTCAGGGCCTTGCTTGTTTAGTGATGATTGTAACAACCAATGCATCAATTGGGAGGGAGCTGTTCATGGAGAGTGTAGTTTTGCACTTGGCCCTGAATGCTTTTGCTACTTCTGCTGATAATTGATTATCAACTTGGATTGATGCTATGTATGCCCAAACAAATATGTGAAGTTTGTTATAATAAGGCGACAGACTTAAATTACACTGATAGGTGTAAGACTTTCTTTATATTGTCGGTATATATAACTTAACTCATAGCACCAAAACTAAGTCTCTTCCATAAGAATAAATAAATAAATAAATAAATAAATAAATAAATAAAAAATCCGCATATGCGACACGATAGCCTTTGACAAATTGAAGAATATTGAAGGTAGCATGCATGTGAGGCAATCTTGAGGACTTCAAAAACTTTTTAAGATGTTGAATGACATAAGAAATATAACATTTTAGTATGTGTTTATATAAGTTTCATCACTTTGCCTTAAAAACTCCTATAGTTTTCAAGATGAGGCGAAGGCATGGCTACATCAGCAATATGTTTAATTAATACCCTCTGTTCCACTTTATATGGCATAGTTTAGACTATAAGGTTAAGCTAACTAATTGTGCGTGTGAATTCAGACATAGAAATTTTAATTTTTTGAAATCAAATTTGTATACTTAGAAAATATGTAAAAAGTATTAAAAGTCACGTTAATTAGCAATCAAAATATTTAAAAAGTACTTACAAAAAGTATAATCAAAGAAAATCTTCTTTAGCTCTTCAGCAAAAATTATGTCACATAAATGGAACAGATGGAATATTAGGTCAATGGAAGTCTTTGCAGGAGAAAGAGCACTGAAAGCAATCCCAGATCTTTTATCTTGAAGGTGGGATATCACTAAAAACTTGAGGGCTACAAAATTTTTTATTGTCATTCCCTATAAGCAATATGTCGCCAAAATAAACTACACCCTCCGTTCTATTTTATATGAATGTATTTGATTGGGTTATAAATTTAAGTAATTAAAGAAGGCTTTTGATATGCAAACCAAATATATACAAAGTATCCAAAATTATATAGCGAAAACTATCTTCTATAGCCTCTCAAAATTTTAATAGCTCATGTTTTTTTTCATTGACACGAAATAGCTCTCCGGCACAAATATATTACATCTAATAGCCCTAAATATCTATTTTGTATATTTTTTATATAGTGACAGTTTATTTTGTATATTTTTTATATAGTAACAGTCTATTTTGTATATTTTTGTATAGTAATAGTCTATTTAGTATATATTTTGTATAGTGACGGTCTATTTTGTATATATTTTGTATAGTGACAGTCTATTGTATATAAATTGTATAATGGCAATCTATTTAGTATATTTTTGTATAGTGACAATCTATTTTGTATATATTTTATACATTAAATCCACATCAGTTACAAATATACTACCTCCGTGGTAGTGACATTAAATTAATTCCACATCAATTACAAATATATTACCTCGGTTCCAATTTATCTAAACCTGTTTGACTGAGCACGGAGTTTAAGAAAAAAATGAAGACTTTTGACATTTATTGTCCTAAACAAGTCAAAAGGGGGCATAGAGTATTTATGTGGTTATAAAAGCTTCTCTTAAGGGTAGAATTGTAAGTTTAAGTAAAATTATTTTCAAATTTAGAAATGGGTCATTCTTTGTCACGACCCGAAACTCCTACCTTTAGGACCATGATGGCGCCTAACATTTCACTTGCTAGGCAAGCCAACGTTAGAATAATTTTAATCATTTTTAACAATTCATCTTAATTAAATAGTAAAGAAACCAACAACCAGAATAATATCTGAATTTAAATGAACAAACCAAAATAATAACAATGTCTAAATACCATCCCAAAACTAGAGTCACAAGTACACGAGCTTCTAGAATAATACATACAAGGGTCTGAATAAAATAAAATTGTCTGAAAGAAAGCACACAACTAAGATAAAGTAGAAGGGGACTTCAGAGTTACGAACGTCGTGCAACAATACCTCAAGTCTCCTCTGATAGCTGAATCTGAGCAAATCTACAGTACACCACTGGGACCAACTCCAGTATCTGCACAAGAAGTGCAGAGTGTAGTATGAGTACAACCGACCCCATGTACTTTGTAAGTGTCGAGTCTAACCTCGGCGAAGTAGTGACGAGGCTAAGGCAGGTCGCTCACATTAACCTGTACGCAATAATAATAATAATAATAACAGGAATAGAGGTAAGACAATTAAATCATTTCAATAACTGAAGTCAATTCAGTAGTCCTAGCTAATTATTTCTTTTATCATTTCGTTGTGGCGTGCAACTCGTTCCCACAATATAATCCTTCAATTAATTTTCGTTGCGCCGTGCAACCCGCTCTCATAATATAAACTTAAAATAAAATCTTTTACGGTGTGCAACCCGATCCAACAATATAATCTTTCAATTAATTTTCGTTGCGGCATGCAACCCACTCAAACAATATAAACTTAAAATAAAATCCGTTAAGGCGTGCAACTCAATCCAACAATATAATCTTTCAATTAAATTCTATTGCAGCGTGCAATCCGCTCCAACAATATAATTTTAAAAATCTTAAATATAAAAAATACTCCAATAAATACCATATTTAATAAGAAATTATTAGGGAACAAAGCATGCAGTAATTATGATTTATTTAGAAAATAAGTAATGATAAGTAAAAATTAATTATGGAAATCAGGGAGAAAATAGGCAATTTAATATGCTAAATGTCAAGTAGCAATTAAGACACATAAGTCAAATAAGCATGTAGCAATTATAGAATGGATTCAAGACATAATAATGGACAAGAAATATTGACTTATAATAAGTAATTCATGATTTAAAATAATTCATGATTTTCAGATAAATATGCAAACAATCAATTTGACGACATATAGGCACTCGTCACCTCGCATATACGTCGTTATACATAAAATTCACGTAACAAATAATTTAAGGTTTTTATTCCCTCAAGTCAAGGTTAACCACGACACTTACCTAGTTTCGCAATTTCAAGTGATCATTCGACCACATCTTTTCCTTTCGAATTATTCTTTAAGCCAATCAAACCTAGCAAATTATTTACCAATAATACAATTTGAGCTTTAAAAATTATTCACAATTCAAAAGAGACTTAATTTAAGTCATTTTTCGGAATTTAAGTCGAAAGAGACCCACTTTTCGGAACCCGACGAAAAATCTTGAAATCCAAACACCTATTCCGATACGAGTTCAACCATATAAAAATTATCGAATTCCGACATCCGATTGCCTTTCAAATCTTCATTTTACATTTTTAGAAGATTTTACAAAAAACTGATTTTCTTCGATTAAAATCACGGATTCATGATGTAAATAAGTATAGAATCATGAAATTTGATTAATATAGGATAAGGAACACTTACCCAGTTAGAACTTGTGAAAACCCCCTCTGAAAATCGCCCAAATCGAGCTCTAAATTGCGGATAATGAAAAATGGGACGAAATCCCATTTTCAGAACTTAAGTTCTGCTGACCAGGAATTTACTAATCGCGATCATGGAAATCCATTTGCGATCGCGTAGAACAATTTCTGCCCAGGTCCAGTGTACTCTTCGTGATCGTGGGAATGACTTTGCGATTGCGAAGCACAAATTGCACAGGCTGCCAATTTGCACTACACAGATCACAATTATCTCTTCGCGATCGCGAAGCACAATGCACCATATGACAGTTGAAGTTAAAAAACCAAATTTTTCAAAGATAAAAAGGTCTGTAGACTATCCGAAACTCACCCGAACCCTCGAGGCTCCAAACCATACATGCACACAAGTCCAAAAACCTCATACGAACTCACTCGCACGATCAAAACACCAAAATAAAATATAAAACTACGAATCGGACTCCAAACAAAATAAAATTTTCAATGAAACTTAAGAATTTGTATTTTAACAACCGGACA
This sequence comes from Nicotiana tomentosiformis, assembly GCF_000390325.3. Taxonomy (NCBI): domain Eukaryota; kingdom Viridiplantae; phylum Streptophyta; class Magnoliopsida; order Solanales; family Solanaceae; genus Nicotiana; species Nicotiana tomentosiformis. The sequence goes on from NC_090812.1 coordinate 149,095,833, forward strand.
TCAGAATCACGTCAAATCACTTCCGTCTGGCATCGAATTTGGAAGACAAGTAATAAATATAGTAATGAACCTATACCGAGTTCCGAAAGTAAAATACAGACCCGGTATCAACAAAGTCAATCATTAGTCAAACTTGGAAACTCTTTAAGCTTTAAAAGTTTTAATTTTCAATAATTGGCGATAACGCAAGTTAGGGACTTACAAATTAAATTCCGAGCATACGCCCAAATTCCAAATCCCGATACGGACCTATCAGGACCGTCAAAATACTGATACGGGTCCGTTTGCTAAAAATATTGACCAAAGTCAACTTAAGTGAGTTTTAAAGCACTAATTCATATTTTTATCAAATTTTCCCATAAAAGCTTTCCGGAAAAATATATGGACTGTGCACGCAAGTCGAGAACTACTAAATGGTGTTATTCGAGGTCTCAGGGCACCTAAATAATTATTAAATTTTAAGATGACATATTGGGTCATCATAGTGTGAGGCACTCCCCGGATTCCGTGGTTCCAGCACAATCGTTTTATTGACTATATTTGGGTTTAAATCATTTTTAAACATTCCTGTGTTTATTGGGAATTTTGAGCAAACGGACCTGGATCAGTATTTTGATAATTCCAGTAGGTCTGTATCGTGATTTGGGACTTAGGCGTATGCCCAAAATTTAATTTGGAGGTTCCTGGCTTGAATTATCGCCAGTTGACGAAAACTAGAAGCTTAAAGGCTTAAAGATTTCAAAGTTTGACCACAAATTGACTTTTATTGATATCGGTGTCGAAATCTAGTTCTGAAAATTTTCATAGGCCTGTTATGTCATTTATGACTTGTGTGCAAAATTTGAGGTCAATCAAACTTGATTTGATAGGTTTTGGCATCAAATATAAAAGTTAAAAATTCTTAAGCTCCTTAAGCGTGAATTGGGGTATGATACGTGGTTTTAGCGTTGCTTGATATGATTTAAGGTTTCTACTAAGTTCGTGTAATGTTTTAGGACTTATTTGTGTATTTGGTTGAGGTCCCGGGAGCCTCGGGTGGATTCCGGATAATTAACGGATCAAAATTTGGACTTAAGGAAAAATCAAAAATTTTAGCCTTCTGGTATAATCGCACCTGCTGAGTTTTGACGGCAGGTGCAAGCTCACAGAAACGATCCTGGCCTCGCAGCAGCAGATGGTCCATAGAAGTGGATGGGGCGTCGTAGAAGCGTGACCGCAGAAGCGGCACACGCATCGCAGAAGTGGAAAAGGGGAAGGGGCAGCCTCGTCACAGAAGTGGACGTTTCTTCGCAGAAGCGAGTCCGCAAAAGCGACCACAATCTCCGCAAAAGAGGAACCGCAAATTTGGTTAAGTGTTTGCAGGTACGAAATTACTAGACAGATTACAAAAACAGAGGGTTCCAATATTTTTGTCATTTTGGATATTTCCAACACAGGTTGAGGCGATTTTTGAGCGAGAATTAACGAGAAAATTTGAGGTAAGTCACTTGTGATCATTGTTAGTCAATAATATTGAATTATCATCGATTATTACAACTAGATTATGTGTTTTTGAGGTGATATTTGAGGATTTGAGCCTAGGGATTTGAAAATAAGATTTGGGGATTTGAAGGTCGAGTTGATGTCAGAATTTGGTAAAATGTTTATGGTTGGACTCGTGATTGATGGGCATTAATATTTTGTAACTTTTGTCGGGTTCCGAGATGTGGTCCCCACGGGCGATTTTTGAGTTAAATTTCGAATTTTAATTGGAAAGTGTAGTATTTGCATATAGAATTGATTTCTATAATTCGTGTTGTGTATATTGAATTGTTTGTGAATAGATTCGAGGCATTCGGACACCAATTCGCGAGGCAAAAGTTTATTGGAATCTTTAGTTGGTTACAAATCGAGGTAAGTGTCGTGGTTAACCTTAACTTGAGGGAGTAAGACTTATTTGTCTATTTGCTACGTGATTTGATGTGCGGGTACAACGTATATGTGATGTAACAAGTACTTATGCGTTGTGGTTGAGTCAAAGTATGCGGGTGGAATTTGTTTATTGTGAATAATTACCTATTTAATTAAGATATTCCTTCTTAAGTTATTATTATTTATTTGATCATTTTTCATGAGATCACTGCTAATTTAATTATTGTCGAATATTTTGGAAGGTGAGGTGGGTATTCTGGTATTGAATTGATTGATAAGTATATATTCCCGCATTTAAATACTTTTCTGAATTTATATTATTATTTTCATGGTAAGGAAGAGTGTAAAAGCACGAATGGTGATGTCATGCCATTTATATTATTTATATTATCCCTGCCATGGTGAGAAAGAGTGTAAAAGCATGAAGGGTGATGCCGTGTCATTTTCAAAGAGTGTAAAAGCACGAAGGGTGATGCCGTGCTAGAAGAGAGTTAAAGCACGAAGGGTGATGTCGTTCCAGAAGAGAGTTAAAGCACGAAGGGTGATGTCGTGCCAATCTTATTATTTATTTATAAATTTATGGGAGGGATGAGAGTGAAAGTACGAAGGGTGGCACCATGCCATTTCATATTTTCAGCTATTCATTTTTTTGTTGATGAATTAATTGGCTGCTACGTGACACTTCTCCTGCTGAAATTACTATATCATCCCTCTTCGCATTTTCCCTCCCAAATTTATAAATTGTTATTTACTGTGCTATTATTGCTTCGTATTTGTATATACTTGTACATGTTGTTTACGTATGTGTCTTGTCATAGCCTCGTCACTACTTCGTCAAGGTTAGGCTTGACACTTACGGGGTACATGGGGTCGGTTGTACTCATACTACACTTTGCACTTCTTGTGTAGATTTTGGATTTGGTCCCAGCGGCGTACCATAGACTTGCTCGGATTCAGCTACCTAGAGGAGACTTGAGGTATAACTGCAGAGCTTCCGAAGTTTTGAAGTCCCCTTCTATCTTATCTTCGTTGTGTATTATCTTTCAAACAACTTGAATTTTATTTAGACCTTTATTTGTATTATTTTAGTAGCTCGTGCACTTGTGACACCAGATTCGGGGATGTATTTTGATGATTCGGTAGTTATGGTCTTCCGCACTTTATTTTAGTAATTGACTTCCATTTAATTTAATTTGTTTTAAAATGGTTTAGATTGTTCTAACGTTGGCTTGCCTAACAAGTGAAATGTTAGGCGTCATCACGGTCCTGAAAGTGGAAATTTCGGGTCGTGACAAGTTGGTATCAAAACACTAGGTTACTTATGTCTCACGAGTCACGAGCAAGCTTAGTAGAGTCTGAAGGATCGGTATGGAGACGTCTTTACTCATATTTAAGAGGCTATGTAGTTTAAGAGTAATATGACTTCTTCCTTATTCTGTCGTGCGATTCTATTTCTATCACCAATGATTGAACCTTTATATTCTTATTCTTTCGCAGATGGTGAGAACACGTAATACATCTACTGACGAACAGGGACCAGAACCCCCGGTGGCAACTATGACTAGGGGTAGAGGCCGAGGCCGAGGTCGTGCCAGAGGTAGAGCTCAATCTTGAGCTCGAGCAGTAGTACCCGTAGTGGATCCTCGGGTGGATTTTCAGGAGTAGGTTCCAGTTTAGAATGTACCCGTTGGACCAGTTCAGGTCCCGGAAGGATTCATAGCTACTCCAGTGTTTCAGGATGCTCTAGTCCGTTTGGTGAGCCTTATGAAGGGTGTGGCCCAGAATGGTACATTTCCAGTGGCACCAGCCGTCTCACAGGTTGGGGGAGGAGCACAGACTCCCACTACTCCCGCTCCGAAGCAAATGGCTCCCCAGTATCAGGCTCCAACAGCCCCACCAGTTGGGGTAATTCAGCCAGTTGTTGCGGCACAGGCCGGTGATACCTGCCTGTTTTCTGAGGCTTTATTGAGGGTGGACAAGTTTACTAAGTTATTTCCAGTTCACTTCAGTGGTACACCTTCTAAGTACCCACAGGATTATATTGACCGCTGCTATGAGGTGTTGCAGAACATGGGTATAGTTGAGACCAATGGGGTCGATTTTGCTGTATTTCAGATGACGGGTTCTGCCAAGAGGTGGTGGAGAGATTTTATGTTGACCAGACCAGCTGGGTTGCCTGCACTGACTTGGGAGAAGTTCTCACGGCTATTTCTAGAGAAGTTCCTCCCTATCACATTGAGAGAGGATTACCGCAGGCAATTTGAGCATCTCTAACAAGGCAGTATGATTGTTACTCAGTACAAAACCCGTTTTGTGGATCTAGCATGTCATGCTCTCCTTTTACTTCCTATTGGGGGAGAGAGAGAGTGAGGAGGTTTATTGATGGACTCACTCACCCTATCAGGCTTCAGATGGACAAGGAAACCGAAAGTGAGATTCCCTTTTAGCAGTTGGTAATGTTGCTAGGAGGATCGAGATGGTTATTGCATTGGAGAGAGGGCAGAGGTCTGATAAGAGGCCTCGTTAGTTTGGTGGTTTCAGTGGTGCCTCGTCTGGAGGAAGGGGTAAGTTTGGTAGAGGCCATCCTCTCAGGACTTTTCATTCAGCGCTCCAGGCATCCCACAGTGCTTCAGGTGGTACCGACCCTCATATGCCTCATTCCGACCAGCTACCTTACAGTGCACCACCAACTTCTATTAGTGAACCTCCGATCCAGAGTCATTAGGGTGGTTATCCAGGTCGACATGGCCAGTTCCAGGGTCATCAGTTACAATAGCCGAGATCCTGTTATACTTATGGTGATCCGAGGCACATTTCTAGATTTTGCCCCAGGTCTCAGGGCATCATGCAACAGCAGGGTTCTCGTGCTATGATTCTAGCACCAGCTGTTCCGCCACCCGCCCAGCCAGCTAGGAGCAGGGGTCAGATAGCTAGAGGTGGAGATCAGGTCGTTAGAGGTGGAGGCCAGCCAGTTAGAGGCCGTCCTAGGGACGCGGTTTAGAGTTGTGGGGGCCAGCCTCGATTTTATGCTTTTCCAACTAGGACAGAGGCCGAGTCATCCGATGTCGTGATCACAGGTATTGTTCCAGTTTTCCATAGAGATGCTTCAACTCTATTTGATCTAGGATCTTCTTATTCCTACGTGTCCTCCTAATGTGCTTCATATCTGGTTGTGCCTCGTGATTCTCTGAGTGTTTTTGTGTGTGTGTCCACACCGGTGGGAAATTCTGTTATGGTAGATCATGTCTATCGTTCGTGTGTGGTTACTATTGGGAGTCTTGAGACCATCATGGATATCCTACTTCTTGATATGGTAGATTTTGATCTTATATTGGGAATGGATTGGCTGTCACCTTATCATGCTATATTGGATTGTCATGCCAAAACTGTGACCTTAGCCATATCGGGTTTACCTCAATTAGAGTGGAAAGGGATTCCTGGCCATTCTACCAGTAGAGTTATCTCTTATATGAAGGCTCGGTATATGGTCGAGAAGGGTTGTCTAGCTTATTTAACTCATATTCGCGATTCTAGTGCGGATGTTCCTTCTATGGATTCAGTCCCAGTTGTCTGTGAGTTTCTAGATGTATTTCCTGCAGATTTACCGGGGATGCCACCCGACAGAGATATCTACTTATGTATTGATTTGGCTCTGGGCACCCATCCCATTTCTATTCCACCATACCGTACGGCCCCACCGGAGTTGACGGAATTAAAAGAACAATTACAAGAATTTCTTGATAAGTGCTTCGTTAGACCTAGTGTCTCGCTCTCGGGTTCGCCCGTGTTATTCGTGAAGAAGAAAGATGGGTCGATGAGAATGTGTATAGATTATCGAGAGTATACAAGGTCACTATCAAGAACAAGTATCTGTTACCGAGAATTGAGGACTTATTCGATCAGCTTCAGGGTGCCAAGGTGTTTTCAAAGATCGATTTGAGGTTTGGTTACCATCAGTTGAAGATTAGTGCATCTGATATCCCTAAGACAGCTTTTCGGACTCGGTATGTGTATTACGAATTCCTAGTGATGTCATTTGAGCTAACAAATGCCCCAGCAGCTTTCATGAATTTAATGAACCGAGTATTCAAGCCCTATTTAAATTCTTTTGAGGTTGTATTCATTGATGATATCTTTATTTACTCCAGCATTCGAGAGGAGCATGAGCAACATCTTCGGATTGTGCTTTAGACTTTGAAGAATAATCAGTTATATGCCAAATTTTCAAAATGCAAATTTTGGTTAGACTCAATTGACTTTTTGGGGCATGTTGTATCGACAGAAGGCATAAAAGTGGATCTTAAGAAGATCGAGGCAGTTCAGAATTGTCCTAGACCTACTTCAGCTACAAAGATTCAGAGTTTCCTGAGTTTGGCAGGTTATTATCGCCGATTTATGGAGAGGTTTTCATCCATAGCATCCCCACTGACCAAATTGACCCAGAAGGGTGCCACATTCAGATGGTCAGACGAGTGTGAGTGTAGCTTTCAGAAGCTCATGACTACTTTGACTACGGCACCAATGTTGTATTACCCATATGTTTAAGATCTTATACGGTGTATTGTGATGCATCTCGCATCAGGATTGGTGCAGTATTGATGCAAGATGGCAAGGTGATTGCATATGCATCGCGGCAGTTGAAGGTTCACGAGAAGAATTATCCCGTTCATGACTTAGAATTGGCAACCATTGTTCATGCGCTGAAGATTTGGAGGCATTACCTTTACGCTGTCTCGTGTTAGGTATTTACTGATCATCGTAGCCTATAGTATCTATTCAAACAAAAAGATCTCAATTTGAGACAGAGACGATGGTTGGAGCTGTTGAAAGACTATGATATCACTATTTTGTATCACCCGGAAAGGCCAATGTGGTCGTCGATGCTTTGAGTAGAAAGGCTGTAAGTATGGGCAGCCTTGCATGTATTCCGGTTGGTAAGAGGCCGTTAGCTGCAGATGTTCAAACTTTGGCTAATTAGTTCGTAAGGGTAGATATTTCAGATCCTAGTCGGGTTCTAGCTTGCACAGTCGCTCGGTCTTCCTTGTATAAGCGTATCAAAGAACGACATTATGATGATCCTCATTTGCTTGTCCTTAAGGACACGGCGCGGCACGGTGGTGCCAAGCAGGTTGCTGTGGGGGAAGATGGAGTTCTGCGAATGCAGAGTCGTATTTGTGTGCCTAATGTGGATGAGCTTCGTGAATTAATTCTTGAAGAGGCCCACAGTTCCCGGTATTCCATTCATCCAGGTGTCGCCAAAATGTATCAAGATTTGCGTCAATATTATTGGTGGAGGAGAATGAAGAAGGATATAGTTGCATATGTAGCTCGGTGTCTAAATTGTCAGCAAGTCAAGCACGAGCATCAGAGACCTGTTGGTTTGCTTCAGAAGTTAGAAATTCCCGAGTGGAAATGGGAGAGTATCACTATGGATTTTTTTTGGGCTCTCACGGACTTAGAGAAAGTTAGACGCAATATGGGTCATTGTGGACAGGTTGACCAAGTCAGCATATTTCATTCCAGTAGCAGTTACCTATTCTTTAGAGCGGTTAGCGGAGATTTACATCCGCGAGATTGTCCACCTTCACGGTATGCCCATGTCTATCATTTCTGATCGAGGTAAGCGGTTCACCTCGCACTTCTGGAGGGCTGTACAGCGTGAGTTAGGAATGCGGGTTGAGTTGAGTACAACATTTCATGCCAGACAGACGGACAGTCCAAGCGTACTATTCTGATATTGGAAGATATGCTCCGCGCTTGTATTATAGACTTTGGAGGTTCTTGGGATCAGCACTTGCCACTTGCGGAGTTTTCCTTTAATAACAGTTACCAGTCGAGCATTTAGATGGCTCCATATGAAGCATTATACGGGTGGCGATGGCATTCACCAGTTGGCTGGTTTGAACTAGGAGAGGCTCGATTGTTGGGTATCGAATTGGTACAGGATACCTTAGATAAGGTCAAGATTATTCAAGATCGACTTCGCACAGCTCAGTCTAGGCAAAAGAGTTATGCCGGCCGTAAAGTACCTATGACGGGTGTAATAAGGTTTTGAAAGAAGGGCAAGTTGAGTGCTAGGTATATCGGACCCTTTGAAATTCTTGAAAGGGTGGGTGAAGTAGCCTACAGGCTTGCACTACCACCTAGTTTATCAGCACTTCATCTGGTGTTCCATGTGTCTATGCTCCGAAAATATCATGATGATCCATCCCATGTATTAGATTTCAGCTCAGTCCAATTGGACAAAGATTTGACTTATGAAGAGGAGCCGGTAGCTATTCTAGCCCGGCAGGTCCGACAGTTGAGGTTTAAGAGTTATCCTTCAGTTCGGGAGCAATAGAGAGGTCAGCCGGTAGAAGCATCTACCTGAGAGTCCGATTCGGACATGCGGAGTAGATATCAACACCTTTTCACCAGCTCAGGTAATTTTCTAATTCCGTTCGAGGACGAACGTTTGTTTTAGAGGTGGAGAATGTGATGACCCAATATGTCATATTTAAATTTAATAATTATTTCTGTGTTCTAAAACCTCAAATAGCACCATTTAGCTTTCCTCGACTTGTGTACACTGTCCGTAAATTTTTTCGGAAAGTTTTTATGTGAAAATTTGATTAAAATGGGAAATAGTGCTTTAAAACTCACTTAAGTTGACTTCGGTCAATATTTTGAGCAAATGGACCTGGATCAGTGGTTTGATAGTTCTGGTAGGTCTGTATCGTCATTTGAAACTTGGGTGTATGCCTGAAATTTAATTTGGAGGTCCTTAGCTTGAATAATCGCCAGTTGACGAAAACTAAAAGCTTAAAGGCTTAAAGATTTCAAAGTTTGACCATAAATTAACTTTTATTGATATCGGGGTCGGAATCCAGTTCTGAAAATTTTTATAGGTCCGTTATATCATTTATGACTTGTGTGTAAAATTTGAGGTCAATCGAACTTGATTTGTATGTTTCAGAATCAAATATAGAAGTTAAAAATTCTTAAGTTCCTTAAGTTTAAATTGGGGTATGATTCGTGGTTTTAGCGTTATTTGATATGATTTGAGGTTTCAACTAAGTTCATGTGATGTTTTAGGACTTGTTGGTGTATTTGGTTGAGGTCCCGGGGGCCTCGAATGGATTCCGTATGGTTAACGGATCAAAATTTGGACTCAAGAAAAAATCTAAAATTTTGGCCTTCTGGTATAATCATACCTGCGGATTTTTGACCGCATGTGCGAGCTCGCAGAAGCGAGCCTGGCCTCACAGAAGCGGATGGTCCGCAAAAGCGGACGGGGTATCACAGAAGCGGCACACGCATCGCAGAAGCAGAAAAGGGAAGGGGCAACCTTGTTGCAGAAGCGGACGCTTCATCACAAAAGTGAGCAGAAGCGACCACAATCTCCGAAAAAGCGGAACCGCAGATACGGTTAAGTGTCCGCAGGTGCGAAAGCATTGGACATATTACAAAAACATAGGGTTCCGATATTTTTGTCATTTTGGACATTTCCAACACGGGTTGAGGCGAGTTTTGAGCGAGAATTCATGGAAAAATTTGAGGTAAGTCACTTGTGATCATTTTTAGTCAATAATATTGAATTATCATTGATTATTCCGACTAGATTACATGTTTTTGAGGTGAAATTCGAGGATTTGGGACTAGGGATTTGAAAATATGATTTTGGGATTTGAAGGCCGAGTTGATGTCGGAATTTGGTAAAATTTATATGGTTGGACTCATGGTTGAATGGACGTTTATATTTTATTTTGTCGGGTTCTGAGACGTGGGCCCCACGAGCGATTTTTGAGTTAAATTTTAGATTTTAATTAGAAAATTTAGTATTTTCATATAGAATTAATTTCTATAATTCGTGTTGAGTATATTGAATTGTTTGTGACTAGATTTGAGTCATTCGGACTCCAATTTGCAAGGCAAAAGGTTTATTGGAATCTTTAGTTGGTTGCAAATCGAGGTAAGTATCGTGGTTAACCTTGACTTGAAGGAGTAAGACTTATTTGTCTATTTGCTACGTGATTTAATGTGCGGGTACACCGTATATGTGAGGTGACGAGTACTTATGCGTTGTAGTTGAGTCAAAGCATGCAGGTGAAATTTATTTATTGTGAATAATTACCTATTTAATTAAGATATTCCTGCTTAAGTTATTATTGTTTATTTGATCATTTTTCATGAGATCATTGCTAGTTTAATTATTGTCGAATATTTTGAAAGGTGAGGTCGGTATTCTAGTATTGAATTGATTGATAAGTATATATCCCCACACTTAAATACTCTTCCGAATTTATATTATTATTTTCATGGTAAGGAAGAGTGTAAAAGTGCGAAGGGTGATGCTGTGCCATTTATATTATTTATATTATCCTTGCCATGGTGAGAAAGAGTGTAAAAGCACGAAAGATAATGCCGTGTCATTTTCAAATAGTGTAAAAGCACGAAGAGTGATGCCGTGCCAGAAGAGAGTTAAAGCACGAAGGATCATGCCGTGCCAGAAGAGAGTTAAAGCACGAAGGGTGATGCCGTACCAATCTTATTATTTATTTATAAATTTATAGGAAGGATGAGAGCGAAAGCACGAAGGGTGGTGCCGTTTCATTTCATATTTTCAGCTGCTCATTTATTTGTTAATGAATTAATTGGCTGCTAAGTGACACTTCTCCTGCTGAAATTACTATATCATCCCTCTTCGCATGTTCCTTCCCAAATTTATAAATTGTTATTTATTGTGTTATAGTAGCTTCGTATTTGTATATACTTGTACATGTGTTTTACATACGTGTCTTGTCATAGCCTCGTCACTACTTCATCGAGGTTAGGCTCGACACTTACGGAGTACATGTGGTTAGTTGTACTCATACTACACTATGCACTTCTTGTGCAAATTGTGGAGTTGGTCCCAGCAGTGTACCATAGACTTGTTCGGATTCAGGTACCCAGAGGAGACTTGAGGTATAACTGCACAGCGTCCGCAGTTCTGAAGTCCCCTTCTATCTTATCTTAGTTGTGTATTATCTTTCAAACAACTTGAATTTTATTCATATATTTATTTGTATTATTCTAGTAGCTCGTGCATTTGTGACACCAGATTCGGGGATGTATATTGATGATTCGGTAGTTATGGTCTTCTGCACTTTATTTCAGTAATTGACTTCCGTTTAATTTAATTTGTTTAAAAGCGGTTAAGATTATTCTAACGTTGGCTTGCCTAGCAAGTGAAATGTTAGGCGCCATCACGGTCCCGAAGGTGAGAATTTCGGGTCGTGACATACACCATCTCTCAATCAACAGAATTTCTTACCTGGTCTCCTATTTTCGCAGACCAATAATAAATAGAGCAAATTTCCTTTTGATTAGGGATTCAATAAGGTAACTTGGAACACCAAAACTCAATTCCAAATGGCGACTCTGAACAATAAAATAATTCATATCCAAAATCGTCACTGTAATTGGAAAAACTCTTTAACCCAACACAATAATACATAATATATTTTGCAAGGTAAAAAGGGGTATGACAAAAGTACTTTTTGAAATATTTATATTTTATGATGTTGCTCATTTCATCTATTGTTTTTTATCATGAGAAATAATATTCTTTTATGTTATTTAGAGATTTGCTATTTTTGTTAACAAATGAAAATACTAGTAACATTAGTGTTCTTGTTTGATGAGTACTAAAAACTAAACAAATCGAAGTAATTGTATAGCATCAAAATTCAGAAAACAGTAAAAATACTTTTTATAAAAGTCTTTAAGGACAATCTTTTATAAAATTAATAATAACCACTTGTGTTATGTAAACATATAAATTATTTTCGTTTAAATTATTAAACTTATGTCAGTTACAAAGCTGCCAAACACCACTTTTCCCGCCTTATATGTATCCTGTATTACTATCACATACTCATCAAATTTTACGTTTAGCCAAAGATACAAGAATGTAGAGATATATGTTGTGAAAAAATCCATATTTACACCAATAAACAATTGCCTCAAGGTACTGTCAAGGCAAAGGGGAAAAAGGAAATTTAAAAAAAAAAAAAAAAAAAGGTGAAGAGAGAGCAAGACTCGAGAAACGTCGCAGCTACCACGGCCGTAAGCACTCTGACAATTGCAAAACTATCTAAAGATCGGTGGCGCACAAGCCAAGATGCATCAAATTCTATTTTTTTAGGTTGAGTTTTGCTCATCTATTCATATCTTACGAGACTATAACAATATAATTTGTCGGCAGAACCAGAATGAATTGTCGCCATAAAAGAGGTAATAGAAGAAATTGCAATGTCGAAAAGCGTACTTACTTATTTGCACGTTTCACATTTCCTGCTTTTTTCTCCTCAAATGGAGACAATTGAAGTTCTTATGAGGGGAAATCGTTTTTTTCTTTTCAAATAAAGTTTAAGATATCCTTTTTTTATTTCTTGAGACTGCAAATCAATTTCTTGAGATTGAAAATATATGTCTATTTTTATTAGGTACATTTATTCTGCAGAAACCAAAAATGCAATTATGTTCTCTCTGGTTTCTAAACCTAGCGAAGTTTATCCCATCCTATCTGAATTCATGTTCATTCAGAGAAATTCTCAATCAACTTCAATCTCTAAAATTAAGTTAGCGTTCGGACATAAATTTGGTTAAAACTTGAAAAAAAAAGAGTTTTTGAAGATGAGATGAAAAATAATTTTTGGAAGTAAAAAAATCCCACCTTCAAAAATTGCCCCAAAACTGATCAATTTTTATAATCAAACAATGTTTTTAAAACATTTTTGAAAAAAGAAATTATGGCCATACGGGAGCTAAAAAATTCTGATATCTCAACAAATATCTAAACCTTTTTGCTTTATACCTAATGTTACGGCCAGACTGAACTGACAAGGTATTATTTGTTCTAACCTGCTTCTTTAGACCTATTTTTTTAAAGAAATTTTAAATATTGAAGAAAGCCAATACATTATTAATAAATTCATAACTAAAAGTATAAAGATTTAAACTCTAAGACATACATTTTAAAGCTACCTAAAAAATAATTTTTTTCAAAATTGATGGAAGAACTTTGTAATTGTAGCTTGTTACATAGATTTTATTCTTTTACTAGCGATATAACGTTTGAATTGGCGAAGATTTGTATCCAAATTTTCAGCAAAAAGGTATCCATAGTTTTTTCTTGAAGACAATCTAAGGGTTTAACAATTAAATTTTCTATTTAAATATTGTTTGGAATTTGTCCCATGAAAAAAAAATCATGTGCAATTCTTCAAATTTTATATCTTATGCAAGATAGACACTTTATTTAATGGAAAAGATTGTGTGCATATTTTTAGAATTATTATTAGTAATCTTAAAGATTCTATATGGCTGTTATAGAGGGGTAATTTTACAAAGAAAGTTCTGCTACAAATATGGTTGTTGCTGTTATAGGTAAAAAAAAAAAAAACTGTTATAGTGAGTAAAATACAACTTAAAAAATCGGTTCTGAGGAAAACTTGTCTTTTTATAGTGAATGACTGTTATATAAGAATGTTATTATAGAGAGGTGTGACTATATTAGATGGAAACTAAAGTACAAATACAGATGTGAACAATTTAAACAAAGTGACTGAAGTAAGACATCCAAGGTAGGTTGTATCCTCTTGAAGTACTATCTGGACTCATGTTAACCTCAAGTTGAAGACTTCAGTATTCTAGGAAATTTGTGATACTATATTTTTAAGCAGATAGTAGGTAATCTTATACATTTCGTATTGGTTATTTGCCATTTTCAGTGTACAAGAATGGCCGAGAAAGAAGTTCCATGTACAGAGAATGTTAAAAGCCCAGTATCCATATTCTTTAGAGATATAAGGTACTTGTAAAGTTTTTTGCCTTTTACTTTTTATTTTCTTGGTCATCAACTTATCAATCTGAAATGTGCAAGAACTTTAAGATTGTCACTTCTTTTCTTGAAGGAGCCTAAGAAAATATTTTCTGAAAATTTTAAGTTGTACACCATACCTTTACCTGCTGTAGCAGGTTGTAGCTTGCGTTATTTTCAAGATTACAATTCTCATATTTTAAGGAAGCTTATCTGTAGATATCATTTGGGCGAACTGATGGTGTAAAGATTTCTTACACTCACAGTGTATATAACTAAACTCTTTTCGGAAATGAATTTACATTTATAAGAAAAGGAGTCTAAGTTAAGAATTGACTGCATTTGTAAGGTTCTGCTTTTCCAAAATTATTTGAATATCTGTATGTAAAGCCACATCTGATATATACATGGAGAGTAAGTTGTAGTGGAGTAGGAGATGAATGTTTCTTTAATGCCAAAATAAACAAGATTTTTCCTTCTTATTTTTTTTTTTATATTTTTTATCTTTTTTGTGAGCAGATCTATTTTTAAATTGGATGAGCTTGGCCAAGAAATAGCAAGGATAGCCCTACCTGCTGCACTAGCTTTGACAGCAGATCCTGTTGCATCTCTGGTTGATACAGCATTCATTGGCCATATAGGTATCAACTTCACAATTTCAATGTATTCCATTATCTTACAAGGAAACACAAAGGGATTTAACTAACAGTGACGGCGTAAAAATTTTTATACTACGTGACCTGTCTTATTTTTCAGGTTATTAATTTCACCTTTTATGGACGATTAACTGTTGTTATCTTTTAAATGATCTGATAGTGTGAAAACTTAATCACTGTCAGCAGCGTATAGAAGTAATTAAACTCAACACAAAAAGTGGTGACCATAGGTCATAGTTATCAACTAGGTTGATCATTAAGCAAAAAAAGGTTTCTAATCATCAACATAAACTCGACATTTATCGACACAGGTCCTATTGAGCAGGCTGCTGTGGGAGTTTCAATTGCTGTATTCAATCAAGCATCAAAGATTGCAATATTCCCCCTAGTCAGCGTAACAACTTCTTTCGTCGCTGAGGAAGATACCATCACGAAAGCAAGTCAGGACCTGCAAAATGATAAGATCAAGGAGCAGAATGAAGGAGATGCTGAAGCAATGGATACTGATTCACCATCAAACAGCGAAAGCAAAAGCCTGATACCTAAAAATGGTATGTCGAAAATTGAAAATCCAGGCCCAGGTTCTCGTTACACTCTCAAGAACGATGCACGTACAAGTTCCTTGTGCTTTTGATAATGACACTACCTTTTCTTTTACCTTCATATTCTACAGGGAGTGTATGCAAGTCGGAAAAGATGGCTTCTAGCTTTGAGGTTGTGAAGCCTAAGCCCGAAAAGAGGCACATTCCATCCGCCTCGTCTGCATTAATAATTGGCGCTGTCCTTGGCATCATCCAAGCAGCATTTCTAATCGCCGGAGCAAAACCTTTATTAAAATTCATGGGAATCAAACCTGTAAGTTGATCTCTGCATAAACAGGAGAGGAGGAGAAATATCTCATTTTTTTTCCAATAGAATTCAGATTCTTGTATCCTCCTCCCAACCGTTGGTGCCGTTTTTTTTTTTTTTTGGATAATCGTAGTGTCCGGGCCAGCTTGCCTGCACCTCGATTAATTTTTCACGTGTTATCTGCTATCTCCTACTAGTACAGATACCGGGTAACTCTGTCCACCAAGGCTCGGACAGATGGGAAGAAATAACCTAGTATTTTCTCTGCTGGAATTTGAACCTAAGATTTCATGGTTCTCAACCCACTTCATTGACCACTAAACTATTTTCTTTCGCTTTTTCCTTTTTGCGGCAGTAGGTTATAGGGGTTGAGAGCTTCTCATAGTTTCAATTTCTGGTTGTATGTGATAATTTACAGGGCTCAGCTATGTCAAAACCAGCAGAAGATTACCTGAGATTAAGGTCACTTGGTGCACCAGCAGTTCTCCTCTCATTAGCAATGCAAGGAGTCTTCAGAGGATTTAAAGACACAAAAACTCCACTATTTGCAACTGGTAAGCAATTAGGAATATGTGACAGAACCAAACTTCCATAATCGACAAATCAAAACTTCAGTTTTTTAAGAACTAGGAAGAGGTGAATTGAATTCGACACAGTTTTTTCTTTTTCTGTGTGTTTGTTGACATCATACAGTGGCAGGAGATTTGGCAAATATTATTTTGGATCCCATATTCATGTTTGTTTTCCGTCTTGGTGTCCGAGGTGCTGCAATCGCTCATGTAATTTCTCAGTGAGTAGATTCTAATCTCTACTGAAAGATAAAATTGTGAGGCAACAGTTCCACTGATCGATTTTTTCCGAAATGCTAAGACATATGTTCTAATTTGAATTGGTATAGGTACCTAATTTCAGTTATACTGTTTTGGAGACTAATGGAAAAGGTTGATCTTGTACCTCCTAGTCTCAAATATCTTCAATTTGCTCGTTTTCTTACGAATGGTGAGGATTTTCTCTGATGCTGTATATATATTACTAAAGTTATATTTGTCAATATAATAGAAAACTAGCACCATATTTGTTAAAATGAAGCTCTGAAATTTCTTAACTCACATTCTTATTGTATCAATACAAGCAGTGTTTTTCTTTCTTTCCACTTATATTGTTCACTGATTCTCACTACCAAGTGTTTTAGTAAATCCAAACTCCTACAAACATAAGATAGAACATTGGTCAGAGTACGCGTTTAAGTTGGTACTCCGATCAAAAATAAAATGCACTAAATTTGAAGGATCCGACACGCACCCAACAATATTTTTGAAGAGTCCGAGTAACATAGCCGATGACTATGTTCGCTGAGCTTTCGCCGTCTATTTGTTCGCTGACATGTTGAACCACTTCCATTCACCAAATTTGTTCTGTGTTTGTCTGTTAATAAACTTTTACTTCACTGCACACTCTAAATACCAAATAAGGAATATGGTTTTAATGTCAAGATTAACTGTTTTCTGTTCATACTTATTAAAAAAATAACTAACTGATTTTTTTTCCTCTTTTTTCGTCCTAATTTCAGGCTTCCTATTGTTAGTGAGGGTCATAGCAGTGACATTCTGTGTAACATTAGCTGCATCATTGGCTGCACGGTTAGGACCCACACAAATGGCTGCATTTCAAGTCTGCTTGCAGGTTTGGCTAGCTACATCTCTTCTAGCTGATGGCTTAGCTGTTGCTGGTCAGGTGAGATATGATTTCTCCTACCAACATTTCGCCTGTCTCAGATAAACTAAACGAACAGACGCATATATAATTAAAAAGGCGGAGCCAGGATTTGAAGTTTAGGGGTTCGAGATTCTAGTCCGTTAAAAAGTTATGGGTTCTAAATTAACAATTTGTACATATTCAATAAATCTTTTAAGACAAATATAGGGTTTGGACCAAAGCTACTGGCTTCGGCCAAACCCATATTCGGATTCCACATTCTAGCTCCGCCCATAAAGACTTGTAACTACTTAAACAGAAGAAAGGGAACCATTATTTGCTCCCAAAATCAACAGTGCTTGGCTCCTTGGGTGGCATTTTAGGAAGTTAGCTAGCAGCACAGTTTGGAACAAAATTGTCGTTAACAATTTATTTTGAAGGTTAATTATGTGAATCAGAAACCAGTAAGAGATTCTTTTCACAGAGATAATATGTTTATAGACTAATAATTTACTCAAAGTTGAGGATCTCTCTACATATGTCCATCATATTGTTTTAAATATCTCAGAGTGAAACACATTTGTACTTTCATATTCACCACCATGCGAAAGCATATGTGAACAAACTTCAAAAATCCAACGTTCCTTTCCCCTTTCAGGCAATACTAGCAAGTGCATTTGCTCAAGAGGACTTCAGTAGGTGTACTGCAACAGCATCAAAAGTGTTACAGGTACTAATGTCATTCAAATCTATGTTGCTCGGACTCTCCGAAAATATCGATGGGTGCGTGTCGGATCCTCCAAAAATAGTGTATTTTTGGAGGATCTGACACGGGTGCGGCAACTGTTTTGGAGAGTCCGCGCAACATAGATTCAAATAGCAGAGCAGTCACATATATTTCCAGGAACAAATGAGCTAGTAACCGTCGAGTTCTTAAAACGTGCAGTTGGGAGTAGTTCTAGGGCTAGTACTAGCACTCACACTTGGAGTTGGTTTACACTATGGAGCAAGAGTATTTACACAAGACGTCGATGTCCTACACTTAATTGCCATTGGTATTCCGGTAATCACCGTCTATAAACATGTCATTCATACACTTACAAATCTTTCACAGTGAAAGACTTGGTTTAGAACTTACCAATTCTTCCAATCTCAGTTCGTCGCAGCAACTCAACCAATCAATTGCCTCGCCTTTGTCTTTGACGGTGTAAACTTTGGTGCATCTGACTTTGCATATTCTGCATATTCAATGGTAAGCTCGCATGAGATATTCATTTTTTGCTGTCAACACATAAACATACAATGCTCAAAAAATAGTCCCCAAGTTTCAATAAGAAAACAATAGATATAAAACTTTTCTTGTGCATTGTTAAAGATTGTAGCATTACAACACTAGTCTCAACTCGAAGATAAAAATCTTCCAAATAGAGAAGGACCCTCTTGAAGATAAAAATCTGTATTCCTGATGATCTGAGAATATTGCAATTATTTTAACGTATCCGGATCAAAGTAAACAGTTATTAACAAGAATTCATTTGATCTTCAGCTTACAGTGGCTATTTTCAGCATTGTGTTCTTGCTCATTCTATCATCAAGTTTTGGATATATTGGAATTTGGGTAGCTCTAACCATCTATATGAGCCTAAGAGCTTTAGCTGGTTTCGGGAGGTAAGCATCCTAAACAACACAGATTTAAGCGACCACACAAATGCAGAAGCACGATCTGTTTATTTTCTGCTTCACCATTTGCAGGATAGGCACTGGAACCGGGCCGTGGAAGTTCCTCAGGAGCTGAAAGTCTCTGTTAGACTGCTTATTATTATAGACACACGCACACCTTTTCATACAGTAAATTTGTACAGTAAACTGAAATTCTTTATAAGGACCAAAGAAACATAGGAGAGACCTTATAAGGCAATTTTGTTCATTGGTGTATGTACTCTTTTGTAGTTTGAGGAAATAGGAAAAAAATTGTATATGTACACAGTACTCTTTTCCTTCCATTACATTTAATTCAACAACACTAGTAAATGCAATCATTTTGTTTATTTTCCCTCGAAGCAAACCAAGTTCCTCCAACACAATTTATTACACTAAGAAATTTAACATCTTTCTTTATTATAAAGTCATTAACTTTTGCATTTTCTCGTTCACATAACTTGTAAGCTCTAGTTTGTACAAAAAAATAAATAGTTTTTGTACTCCAATACAAGACGGGGGGAATGATAAGTTACGGTAGAAGGCTGAAAGCACATTGAGCACATGGTATGAATCGTTTTGGGTTTATAAATAGAACCACCCCTTTTCTGGATCCACCTCACATCAATAACCTGACCCTGCCACCTATAGATAGTTTTAACTTTGACAGTTATACTTTTAGGAGTTGGTTAGTGTCAAAAAAGTGATGAGGATTGAGATCATACCAGGCACAAAATCACATTTAAAATGGGAAAAAGCTCTAGTGAATTCCTTGTAGACTTCAAAACTCCAAAAGAAGAAAAAGTTCAAGAAAAACGAACTCTCCTAAACTGAGACAAGAAGATTTGACAGAAAGTTATATTGCAACTCAATGTCTTCCTTTGTTGATCTTCATTCTTCATATATATTGGAGTCTGGAAGTCCTACCTAATTGCAATTTAATGGAAACATCAACCAATTGTTCTCCAAAATTTTGACATTCTTCTACAATGGAAAGAACAAACTTAACAAAAGTTAAACAATGTTTAAGTTCAACCAAATTGCTCGGGAGAAGCATCAGAAGCATCAGAGTCCTACGACATGAGAGAACTATACAACTCAAAACAAACTTCCACATGGGATGACAAGCATGTGTGTATGTTGCAGGGGTAAGCCTACTTCATGTGCAACACAGTTCCAATTTGTCATTAATTTTAGTAACGAGTTCCCAAAAATGTCACAGTTAAAACTGACAAACAAAGTAATAACTAAGAAACTACGATACACTATTAGGGAAATATGTTAGTAAGAGGATATTTCACCAGTAATCATCTCCGGAAGACACATCCCAAAGGCATGCATATATATATATATATATATATATATATCAACCAGTTCACTGTATTCCTTCATCGTGGTACTCTGGAGCCATGAATTCAGGGGTACCCTTAAGGTCTTGTGCGGAATTACTGTTGGAAAGATGAATTGCGAACCCCACATCTCCAAGTTTAACTTATTTCCACCACTATGAACAAACCCATTCTAGCACTTGATGTCTCTGTCAGTTATTTTAGGATTCCAAGCCATTTCCTTCATATTTAGGTAACACCATTTTCTTTCTTAATTAATTATTTCGATGAATTATCTGTTCAGACCTAAGAAGATTATGTGAACACTTAATTGAGATCTCACTCATCAGACCACCAAGTTCGGGATGGATTGATGTAGTTCCTCTACACCTCTTGGACGTTGTTGGGATGCCGCATCCCTTTATCAATCAGCACCTTAGAAGATTTCACAAAACCTTTCAAAGTGACCTTTGTAGCTTACAGTAGAGACAGTAGCTCGGAACTTTGTCATATTCAATATCGAGCCATCTTCCATTTGGGGTTCCATCTATTTGTTAACCAAATTTGATCTACTCTCGATTTTAACAAATCAATTTCAACCTTCACCTTAGCAACATTACCCCTAGACTTGGAATAAGTTGCTAGATCAGGGGCAATAGAAACTCCAATATCACTAACCATTCTAGAAATGACATGCCATCTGAATAAACGCCATGGTAGTTGATGAATTAGAATCCAAATTGGGACAATGGAAGTTTCTTCTTCTGGTTTGGAATCCGATGTCCATTTCAAGATCTTCTATAGGAGCATCTCCAATCTCAATAAATTCTTTGAAACGAATATGATTAAAGTCGACCTCGTTAGTGAAATCAATGTACACATGCCTAAAATCAAAATAGGCAATTTTCACAGATCTGGTTAAATGAAACTTGCTGATAAAAACTTTTCTAATTTCCTCCATAGTTGGCTTTCCTCTGTAAAACCTACCAATAATAGTAAATTTCCACTCCAGAGCTAAAGCCACAAAGTAATCTTGAGCAGAAAAAATCACCGCTGGCTTACCTAAATGTGTACCATGCCTAATCTCAATAGGAGGGGTCCCGTCATTGAAGGAGGGTAAATTTGCTTGGACATCAGCAGCAAATGAGGGATTTGAGACTTCTTGATTATAGCCCATGTTCTCAGACATGGCAACAGCTCTGTTGTTCACAATTGGTGCTCTATTCTGTTGCATGTTGTTGGGTATAGGATTTTGAGGTGAGGAATTTGATAATGGTTGAGTATCTGTAGTCTGGGTAGGTTCAATTTGTTGTTTATTACTGATATCTGTAATAGCTTCGCTCCGGCGACTAGGCGATCAAAATTGGAGGAGATTTTTGGTTGTGGGTGTATGGATTTAATACTGTGTGTAATAGGGGATTTCTTGTTAGTAACGTTTGTAGAAGGATTGTCTTCAGCATTTGTTTAGACTGTGGAATTGGTGGTGGCAGTTTCTGTGGTTTGCTCAGAAGTATTCATTGGACTAGTGTTAGTAGCCGTTGTGGTGGTAGTATTAGGTGGGGTGAGTAGAGTGAGTAGTTTTGGAGTGTGGATGGGTGGATTTATTGGTGTTTATATATATATATATATATATATATATATATATATATATATATATATAATAGCCAAAATATATTGTTTACTCATTCACCTTGCACCCAAATCTCTGTTACACACTTGTTGATCACGAGTTTAATTTTACACACCAAACCTTTCAACAAGTGTGTAAAATAATTGACACACATTTGAAAGGTTTGGTGTGTAAAGTTAAACCCGTAGTCAATAAGTGTGTAATAGAAATTTGGGGGCAAGGTGGATGAGTAAACTATGTATTTTGCCTACATACTATGATAGGAACTTATTAATTTATTTTCTCTAGGTTTTGTAGTTTTCAAAAAGTATCTAGGTTTTTCTTACAAATTTTATACATTCCCCTTAAAAAGCTCTCATCCCATGATTAATACCTTCAATTAAGGGATTCAATTATATGTTTTCCTTTTTTCACATTTCTCCTCATTTCATGCGTCCTAGTTTTTTCAGTAAGTAGATCTCGTCTTCTCTCTCGTCGATAGTTTCACGTCTCAACAAGAAGTTGGTAATTTTGCTTCAGTTGCTGAATAATTTTGGTTGGAACCTTCAAATACTGGATATAATGCCATACTGCATATTCTATGTTCCTACTATCTTTAATTCCTTATAATGTTAGGAAAGCGATACCTAATCTAACAAATTCAATAAAACATAACTGATTTCCATAATAGATACCAAAAAGATACTTTTTCTTTGCAGCTAGAAATCTATACACACGGCATATAATGTCAGAAAATGACAAAAACAATCAATTCCTAAAAGTTTCTTCAACAATTCAAAAAATTGTTAAACTCTAGCAAAATTATTACTAATAGGATAATGACTCATACACAATCCAAATGTGAAATTAGTCACAAACTTACAATTGCTCATCACCATTTACAATTATCATACATTTGTGATACAATTTCTGCAATAATTATGATACAAATATAATTATGATACAATCGTGATACAATTCTGATCTTCATCTTTTTTAAGTTTCAATCATAACTCTAAACTTAAATTCTGATAAAATATTGTATTATAATTATATTAGTATTGTACTGTGTATTATTTTACATATTGATATATCAGATACAAGTCAAATACAATTTTGATACAATTGTGATACAGTTATGATACAATTACCATACAATCTTGATACTATTCAGAAACTTTTCTTCTTTGAGTTTCAATATGAAATTTTACCTAAATATAAATCTAAACTTAACCAATCTCCCTCAAATTTTAGATATAAACTCCAAGTTATATTCTCAATCATTTGCAAGAGCACCCAATCCAAACAAATCATAAATTCATAATATTTACTAGATTTGAGGTTTTAATATTTAAAAAACCGACTTACTAGATTTGAGTTTTTGAAAGAAAAAGAAAAAGGCAATCCAAAGCGAACCATGAACGCCCCAAGTGAATAAGTAGAGTGCATTGGAAAAGTTAGAAAGATAAATAGAGAGAAGGAAGAGCTTTTGGCAAACGTATAATACTAGTAGTACTATAGAGCCATGAATTTAGGGGTACCCTTAAGCTCTTTAACGAAATTAATGTCGGAAAGATGAATTGCGAACCCCACATCTCCAAGTTTAACTTATTTCCACCACTATGACAACCGCATTCTCGCACTGATTTGTTTACCCTCAAAATCGGATAACAATTAAATTTGTAAGTGACTTTTAAGGATATGCGGGTTAACTCAACACAAAGTAATAAATTAGGTTGCAATTGAATAAATAATGACAAAGTAAATTCAAACCACGTGAATTGGGCAATTTCAGCCTTGAAGGATCAGTCACCCTCGAGCCGGATGTACCTCGATCAGTCTCAAGATGCAGATGAATAAGAGCTTGAAGAGAAAATAATAATGTATTGCTTTTTAGTGCGTGTTACAATGTGTTTTTATGAATTATCAGACCCCTTTTATATATTATAAGAGTCCTACTTTAGGTACAATTCTATAAAAGGTAAAAATCTCTTGATTTATTGATTGTCGGTTCCTTATTGATACGTGCCGAGATTCTCGAGGTAATATCCTATTGGTCATGGATATTTCGGTCTTCTGTTCGCTATGCTAACAATGTTGTTTCGTGGTCGTTCGAGGCTAGGACCGATTCTAGGATCACGACCTCGATATTCTCGAAGGCATGCGTTCCGCCCCTAGGTTCTAGCCCGGTGGGACTTGTGGTCGATCTTCAGTTCTTTATTGCCATGTCTCGAGCGTGGCCTACCATGTCGGAGGCGAGGATGTACCACAAGCTCTATTTCGACCGTATACAGATAGTCCCCTCATTTTTTGGAGAGTAGACGACGAGAAACGACATGAGCTTTTCGATTCTTACTTCGATACACCGTGACGGATACGACAAAACAACCGAAATGTCTCGTCAGTCAAGTCTTAATGGAATTTAATGCATGTCAGTCGCCGGTCGTCCATTCTTGAATGCGAACCGCCCGTGAAATACTATAAATACCTCTTCCTTTGTTCATTTTAGCTTTACATCCAAACCTTCTACCCTCGTACCTTTGAAATTTCAATACTTTCTAGCACTTATACTCTGGTTATTTGAGATCCTTTGTAAGAGTTTTTGTTCATCTTCATCTCAAGCCAACAAGTGCACTCCTTTAACTTCCTCTCTTCCTCCATTGTTTTTAAATAAATAGCGAAGACTTCAAAAACCGTTCCCCAAAAAGAAATTCCTTCTACTTCGCGGCTGGGTACTGAGACCAAGGAGACTGTTTTGCGTACTGTTGTCGAGGAACCAGTACCGGAACCCCATTTGAAAATGTTCATCCCCGGGGGGGTTCCTGGTCAATGTTGATTATAAAGTTGAAAAGCCTTCCTCCGTACAAGGCTGGTGCGAGGAGGTCTCGAGGTACATCTGCTCGATCACCGAAGATGTCCTACATACGGTCCAAAAGGACTGCAATTGGGTTGATAAGCACATAGTGGTTCCCGAACCCGATCAAGCCATCACTACCCATGTCGAGGGATACTCAAGTTTTTACACTTATCCCTTTACACTGGGCCCAGTGGACCCGGTCATCATCGATTTATGCAAGAGATACGAGGTATGCCTCAGTCAAATTCATCCTTCACTCTGGAGGATTGTGATCCTTCTCCGGTTCTTCATGAGCAAGATTGATGGATGCTCGTTCACTATCGACCACATTATGCGCTTATATAGTCCCCGAATATTCCGGGGGGGATTGATAAAGCTTGTGCATCGGGCCAGTAAATCCCCGTTTCGAGTATTGATGAAGATCGGGATCAGGGCTGGCAAGGTCGTTTTGTCCGAGTGAGGACTTTGGACTTGATCCCAGCTGAGCATATGTCGTTCCCCGAGAAGTGGAATACATCACGTAAGTATAATTTTGCTTTTGAAAGTCAATTTTATATTTTTTTCCTTCCTTCTTATTGGTGCTTTGTGATGGTGCTGCTGTCGCTCGGGTCCCGAATACTGTCCCTCAACTCAAGGAGTTGATTGAGGGTATCGTATCACAAATGCCCTACTCCGAGCGCTCATGGTGCAAGCTTTCAAACTGTCGTTGGGAGGCCCGTTCCCACGGTGAGACTCCTTTCCCGAGTAGGTAATATTCAGATTCCTCTTGTGTCATTAAGTTCTCCCTCCCTTTACTTCTTTTTACAGGTTTATCCAAGGATGTTGAACTGAGGCCTCCATCCGGTGGCGAGAACCTCCCTGCTGAGTCCCTTGCTCCGAGACAAGCTAAAGAGAAGAAAAGGAAAACGACTCCGAGTTCTCCGAGCTCAGAGAAAAAGAAAACAAGAAGAAGGCTGGTGCGCAAGTCCAAAGAAAGTACCAGCGCTCGAGCACCATCTTTGGATTCACTTTATCGGTTGAGGGATGAATCTAAAGAAGAAGAAGAAACCTTTGATCTAGTGGCCCACATGCCGTCGTAGCTCGAAGGGCAAGGGCCTCCGAACCAGAGAGTGGCGAGGCCGGCTTGCCTCAAGCTACGGAGGCCGACGAGGAGGCCAGGGCCGAGGCTTCCCGGGATGTGGGCAATGCACCAAAGGAAGTACTCGGTGTGATAGACATCACCGAGTCGCCCTCATTCACTGAATCCATGTATAACGAGGCTCAGATGGTGAAAGAACGTCCCAACGAGGGGGCTCATAGGGTGGACGACCCCTTCCGCGACTTTTTTTATGGCGTGGATTTTACCGCCACGGAGGAAGTCACCGGATTGGGTGACTTAGAGGTGCCAAAGAAGAGTCTATCTTCAAGAGAAAGCGATCCTTCCTCAAGCCCGAAACTGATCAACTGTTTTCCAACTCTAAATGTGGATCCTGACCGAAAGTGATCCATCATCATCTCCATTCCATAGGTTGCCCGGGTCCTCTCTGTCCCCGTAGTGGTGGCCAGTTACCTTCGGTGTCTGGTGACCAAGGAATACCAAGCTAAGATGAATGAGGTAGACGCGCCCTGCCTGTTCAACGAAGCAAAACAGGAGCTAAATCGGGTAATTTCAGATATCTCTTGATGACTTTAATTTGTACTTAGACTAATTCATAGATAACCCTAATAATTTTCTTTGTGTTTGTAGGCCTGGGTGCTTCACCGTGAAACTTTTCTTCGATATCGAGACGAGCTGAACCAGCTTGAAGCCGAAGTCCGAGGGATCACTAAGAAGAGAGATACTTACAAATTCCTCAGTGAGCAGCATGAAAGGGAGGCTAAGAAACTCCGAGTTGAGCTGGAGGTGGCTCGGAAGGAGCATGCCGACCTGGTTGAACATGTACAAATATTTGAAGTTAGTGACGATGAACTAGACGCGGTGACTAATGGTCAAAATCCGCAGGTCCAACAGAAGATCGATCGGATCGACCAACTCCAAGATGAGATGGACACAGTCAAGGCCGAAGAATGGAGAGGCAGGATGCACCGCCTGGCCTTAAAAAAGGAGATTGCTCGGGCGCAGCTGACTTTAGCAGAGGTATAGCTTCGGGCGGCAAAGGAAAAGGCCAAGGTGCGGGCCCAAAAAGTTGAGGAACTCCAGTCTCAGTTAAGCTCGGCCATATCCAATCGAGAAACTCTTACCAATGATCTCGAAACGGCCAAGTTAGTGGTTGCAGTGGTCAAAGATGATGTCGATGAGATGGTAGCCCAATATAAGGCCGATGCTGAGGCGGCCCAAGATTGACTGAAAGATATCGTCGAGTACGCAAAGCGGCAATCCCGAAGGGAGGACCTTGAGAAAGTTCATGCTCGGGGTTTTGACTTATCGGCTGAGATTGAGAATGCTAAGGGGATAGAAGTCGGGGCCAAGAAGTTGGCGTATCCCTAAGATGAAGAAGAATCTGAGGGTTCGAGCAGATCCGAGGGTGGAGGGGACTCCGAAGACCCTGGCGACGAGGCGGGCTTCAGTGAAGATCAGGCCGTTTAAGTGCCTTGTACATTTTCCTATGTTTTTGTATTTTTTATACTTTTGTACTTTTTGTCAAGGCCGTTTGGCCTTGGTAAAGACTTTATACATATATATATATATATATATATATATATATATATATATATATATATATATATATATATATAAAATATAATATAAGGCTTCTCTTTTCCATTCGACAGTTTCTAAGTTTGTTTTCCTTCGCTTTATTCTTTATGTTTGTAAAGATCGAAATGCCTGAGCATGTAATAATTAGGTCATGTTTGGAGGTTCAAATAGACCTTGCCTTCGATATTATTTTGTTTAAGGCATCGTGGGGGCTCGGTATGACCGAAAACCTTTCCCCAATGTACTTAGAATTTTTAGATTATAGTTTGCCAAGGGTAGCCTTTTGAATCAGTTTAGAAAATTTTCAAGACCTTGTTTTTTGTTACGGGTTTCAGAAGTCTCCGAACCATTTTAGTGCGGCCGTAGCCTTTATAGTTCGGGTATTTCCCATTGGTCTTGTTACACCGAGTTATCCGAGCTTAACCGAGATAACCTTTCCCGAATGGGGTTGGCCGTAACCTTTAAAGTTCGGGCACTACCAAATAAGCTTTGGGCCTCCGGGTTTTAATATCCCAGAATGTATGAACCTGCCTTGGGCGCTAGTCTCCGAGTGAAGTGGCCCTTGGGCTCGATGTTTTTGGGGAATCAAATGTAATAAGGAAATATTTTTCTAAGGGCAAAATATTTATCCGCAAGGTAGAAACTTCCTTTCAATTTTGCACGTAATATACAAAGTTACATATGTGTTTTGTGTCCGGGCTCAGGTGATCTATGTGGGCACGGTTCATTTGACTGTTTGGCCCTTACAGAGAATCATATCGATCGAGCCCAGACTATTCAAGCACAAAGTTTCCTTCCTTGCCAAAATCATTTTCTACGAGTAATGCCAAGCCCCGAATACTGTTGACTTTGATTCTAAGTTAGCACGATCCACTATTACCTCGTTAAAAACCTTGCCAGAAAACCCATTTGGGACAAAACTGGTTTAAGGAAAAAAGAATGCAACGCGTGCTTTCAAGCCTAGAAAATTGTGTCATTCTTTAATGGGTACCAACAAGTGTTAGTCCAAAATACAGATAAATAAAAGAAGTGATCGGAGTTGTACCTTAGCAGTAATATCCTTTCAAGTGAGTTATGTTCCAGTTGCTCGGTAGTTGTTCACCGTTCATTGTTCCAAGTTTGTACGACCCTTTTCCGGTGATCTCAATAATTTGATACGGACCTTCCCAGTTCGGTTCCAACTTTCCTTCGTTCGGATTCCTAGTGTTAATGTGGCCTTCCTCAACACTAAGTCCCTGATATTGAAGTGTCGAAGGTTGGATCTTTGATTGTAATACCTCCCAATCTGTTATTTTTGGGCTGTCATTCGGACGAGGGCGACATCACGCCTTTCGTCTAACAGTTCCAGGCTCATGTTCATGGTCTCGTTATTTGATTATTCGGTTGCATATCGGAACCTGAGACTTGGTTTTCTAACTTCGACCGGTATCAAGGCTTTGGCTCCGTAGACTAATGAGAACGGGGTGGCCCCGGTGCTGGACTTTGAGGTCGTACGGTATGCCCATATGACTTGGGGCAAGATTTCTTTCTATTTTCCATTAGCATCAATCAATCTCTCTTTGAGGTTCTGTAGTATGGTCTTGTTTGTGGATTCCGCTTGCCCGTTCCCACTAGGGTGATAAGGTGTCGACAAGATTCTCTTGATATTATGATCTTCGAGAAACTTGCTTACTTTGCTGCCGATGAATTGCTTCCCATTGTCACACACGATCTCGGCTGACATTCCAAACCGATATATTATATGGTCCCAGATAAAGTCAATGACTTTCTTCTCCCTGACCTTTTCAAATGCCCGGGCTTCAACCCACTTAGAAAAATAGTCAGTCATAAACAATATAAATTGAGCCTTACCGGGTTCCCATGGAAGGGGGCCGACGATATCCATCCCCTATTTTATGAATGACCACGGTGACAAGATCGAATGTAGCAGCTCCTCGGGTTGATGAATCATTGGAGCATGTCTTTGACATCCATCGCATTTTCGTACGAACTCCTTTGCGTCATTTTCCATGTCGATCCAATAGTAGTCGGCCTTGATAATTTTTTGAATTATTGATTCGGCGCCCTAATGATTCTCGAAGGTGCCTTCATGGATTTCCCTCAGAACGTACTTGGTGTCTCTGGGTCCTAAACATATTGTGAGTGGGACGTCAAACGTTCTCCGATATAGTGTACCGTCTTCGGATAGGCTGAACCAAGCTGCCTTCGTACACAGAGTCCTCGATTCCTTAGGGTCCAGAGGCAATTTTTCAATCGTGAGATGTTCTATGTATTTGTTTCTCCAGTTCCAGGTTAGGCTTGTTGAGTTTATCTCGGCGTGACCTTCTTCCAATACCGATCTCATTAGTTGCACGACTGCCCCCGAGTTGAACTATCATCCTCGACCGATGATCCTAAGCTAGCAAGGGCATCGACCTCACTATTTTGTTCTCGAGGCACGTGTTATAGAGTCCATTCTTTGAATCGGTGTAACGTTACTTACAATTATCCAAGTATCTTTGGATTCGTTCCTCTCTGACCTCGAAGGTCCCATTAACTTGGTTCACCACAAGGAGGGAGTCGCACTTAGCTTCGATCACCTCTGCTCCTAGCTTTTGGCCAGTTCGATACCTGCAATCATGGCCTCGTACTCGACTTCATTGTTAGTCATTTTTACAGTCCGGATAGATTGTCTAACTATATTACCTGCGGGTGGTTTCAATATAATTCCATGTTTAGACCCCTTCATATTTGAGGCGTCGTCCGTAAAGAGAGTCCAGATTCCCGAAGAGGTCCCCGAGTTCAATAACAACTCTCTTTCGACCTTAGGTATTAGGGCCGGTGTAAAATCGACCACAAAGTCTACCAAAATTTGAGACTTAGTGGAGGCCCGAAGCTGATATTCGATGTCATACCCACTGATCTCTACGGCCCATTTGGCCAACCGTCCTGAGAGCTTGGGTTTATGCATTACATTCCTCAAGGGGTAAGTGATTACGACACATATGAGGTGACATTGAAAGTACAGTTTTAGCTTCCTAGAGGCGCTTAGCAAAGCGAGCGCCAGCTTTTCTAGGTGAGGGTACCTAGTTTCGGCCTCACCAAGAGTCCTACTCACATAGTAAATTGGAAATTGCATACCTTTCTCCTCTCTGACCAGGACTCCACTTACAACTATCTTAGATACTGTCAAGTACATGTATAGTTGTTCGTCTGTCTTCGGCGTGTGAAGCAGTGGCGGGCTCGATAGATATTGCTTGAGATCCTCCAAGGCCTGTTGGCATTCCGGAGTCCAGGAGAAGTTATTCTTTATCTTCAACAATGACAAGAAACGGTGGCTCTTATCGGATGACCTCGAGATAAATCGTCCCAAGGTGGCTATGCATCAGGTTAACCTTTGTACGACCTTCATGTTGTCTAAGACAGTGATATCTTTAATGTCCTTGATCTTATCATGATTGATCTCGATCCCCCGATTGGACACCATAAATTCGAGGAATTTACCGGACCCGACTCTAAATGCATATTTCTCCGGGTTCAGCTTCATATTGTATTTCTTTAATATGCGGAAGGTTTTCTGCAAATGTTTTAATGGTTCTCTTCTCGTAGGGACTTAACCAACATATCGTCAATGTAAACTTCCATTGATTTTTCTATTTCTTCTTTGAACATCCGATTTACTAGGCGTTGGTAAGTGGCACCGACGTTTTTTAATCCGAACGACATCACGGTTTAGCAGTAGGTATCGTACTTGGTGATGAAGGAAGTTTTTTCCTGATCACCCGGGTCCATCCAAATTTGGTTGTACCCGTAATAAGCGTCGAAAAAACTGAGAATCTCGTGGTCGGCCGTTGCATCGATCCTGCAATCGATGTTAGGCAAAGGGAACGTGTCCTTGGGACACGCCTTATTCAGATCTTTATAATCCATACACATTCTTAATTTGTTCCCCTTTTGGGGACTACTACTACGTTTGCTAACTAGTCCAGGTATTTTACCACCTGGACAGACCCTATTTTAAGAAGTTTAGATACCTCGTCTTTGATGAAGGCATGTTTGAACTCGGATTGGGGCCTCCTCTTCTGCTTGATCGGGTTGAACTTCGAGTCCAAGTTCAGCGTATGTGTGGTTAGTTTTGGTGGGATCCCTGTCATATCAAGGTGGGACCCAGCAAAATAATTTTTGTTAACTATAAGAAATTGAATGAGTTTTTTCCTAAGCTCGGGATTTAACCCCGTGCCCAGGTATACCTTTCGATTAGGCAAGCATTCGATCAATACGAATTGTTCCAATTCCTCGATCATTTATTTAGTAGCATCGGAATCATCGGGGGCTACGAAAGGCCTGGGGACCCCATAGTCGTTGTCCTCACCCATCTCCTGCCTCTCCTGTTGGGACAGAGTTGGCGTCCGTAATTGCTATTTATTTTCTCCGTCGGTAATCGGACCCAGCTCCTTTGGTGCCAAAGATGTATATATCGGGACACCTCGTTGACTGCGAACATCTCTTTTGCGGTCGGTTGTTCTCCATAAACTATTTTTATTCCTTCCGGCATCGGGAACTTCAACACCTGGTGCAGAGTCGAGGGGACCGCCCTCATGTTGTGAATCCAAGGTCTCCCGAAAAAAGCATTATACCGCATGTCCCCTTTGATCACATAGAACTTGGCTTCTTGAACGGTCCCGGCGGTGTTCACCGGTAATGTTATCTCTCTTTTAGTGGTCTCACACGCCCTGTTGAGCCCGTTTAAGACTCAGATTGCAGGTACAATCTGATCTTGCAGGCCGAGTTGTTCCATGACCCTCGATCTGATACTGTTGGCTGAGCTACCTAGATCAATTAATACATGCTTAACTCGAGATTTATTTATAAGTACTGATATTATGAGTGCATCATTGTGGGGCTGCACGATCCCTTTAGCGTGTTCGTCGTTGAAGGACAAGGTTCCCTACGACACATAATCCCGAGTTCATTTTTCCCTTGTGATAGATTCTTTGGTCCGCTTCAGCATCGACCCCTGGGGAATATCGACCCCATCGATGATCATGTTGATGACGTGCTGAGGTTCTTACTGTTCGGTCTGTTTACCAGAATCTCTATTCCTAAAGTGGTTCTTGGCTCGATCGCTAAGGAACTCTAGGAGATGCCTGTTATTGAACAACCTGGCTATTTCCTCTCTCAATTGTCGGCAGTCTTCTGTCCTGTGACCGTGAGTGCCATGATATTTGCACATTAGGTTAGGATCCCTTTGTGCTGTATCGGAATGTAAAGGTCGGAGCCATTTGGTGTCCCTGATACGTCCGATGGCGGTGGCGTCAATGTTAAAGTTGTACTCAGATAATCTTGGTGCTTTCGTCGGTCCGATGGTCCTATTGAAGCCGTTTTTGCTCATGAGTCCCCAGTTATTTTGACCTCGGTCACTTCTTCTTTCATTTTTTATGGGGTTTCGTCCAGATCCACTTCATCTTCGGTCTCCATTGTATGGCTGATACCGATCGCTGTTTGACTGTGGTTCACAATCAATGTCTCTCTTGACTCTGTCAACTGTTCTAATGGGATAAACAGACACAGATGGGTCCCCGAGTTGATCATCTTCGACCCTGATTTTAGATTGATACCGATTATGCATGTCGGCTAAGTGACAGCCGGATATTCCACCGGAATTTTCTTCAACTGCAGTGATGCCAAGGAGCTTCGAGCATTGTGTCCCTCGGTGAAGGCATGAACGGCCCAATCGTCTGCGACCAAAGGCAGGTACATCCGTTCCATTTGGAAAAGGCACACGAATTCCCTCAGCATCTCATTATCCCTCTATTTTACTTTAAAAAGGTCCGACTTCCTGGTCTTGACCTTGATTGCCCCGGCATGCACTTTTAAGAATAAATCTGCAAGCATAGCAAACGAGTCAATAGAATTGGGAGGTAGGTTGTGATACCATATCATAGGACCCTTGGATAAAGTTTCCCTAAACTTTTTCATCAGGACAGACTCGATCTCATCATCCTCCAAGTCGTTTCCTTTGATGCCGCATGTGTAGGAGGTCACATGCTCATTCAGATCAGTTGTTTCGTTGTACTTAGGAATTTCGAGCATGCAGAACTATTTTGGGATCGGCTTCGGAGTTGCGCTCGGAGAAAAAGGTTTCTGAACAAACTTCTTGGAATCCAGGCCCTTCAATATCGGAGGTGCCCCTAGGATTTGGTCGACCATGGAATTGTAGGTTTCCACCTTTTTTTCATTGGCTTCGATTTTCTTCTCCCCCGATTCTATCCGTTTTGTCAACTCTTCGAGCATTTTTATGATCTCGGGGTTAGTCCCTAATTTGTTCTCATTCGTCCTTTCCGTGATCGGTTCATTTCTCCGGGTGACTTCCCGGAGCCGCTCGGGCTCAACTCTATTCGATGCTCGACTTTGGTGCAGCAACTCAGCTATCGCTGCTTGATGAGCTTGTAGCATTTCAAAGATTACTCGCAAGTTGATCCCATCAATTTTGCCGCCGTGTGTATTCTGGGCAATTGAACGGACTTCCCCACGTATGCTATTTTTAGGGAAGGTAGGCTGATTTGCGTCGATGGCCACATGCGAACTGGTGTCGATAGGGTCTGCCACCGGGATTCCACTAATATTGACAGGAGGCACCATGTTACCGGGTGCTGTATTGTTGTTCTCGCCATGGTGGCTGGATTCTGTGTCCGTGTTTAGAGTGGCAGACTGTGGGTTTGCCATTTCGATTTTACCCTGGAATCAAAAACACTTTAAAGAACAAGTATAAAATGGGGTGTGTTATGGTGATTTGTATCAAATTACCGCTATTATCACTTAGCCCCACGATGGGTGCCAAACTGTTTACCTTCAAAATCAGATAATAATTAAATTTGTAAGTGGTTTTAAGGATATGCGGATTAACTCGACACAAAGTAATGAATTAAGTTGCAATTGAATAAATAATGACAAAGTAAATTCAAACCATACGAATTGGACAATTTCAGCCTTGAAGGATCAGTCACCCTCGAGATGGATGTACCTAGATCTCAAGATATAGATGAATACGAGCTTGAAGAGAAAATAATAATGTATTGCTTTTTAATGTGTGTTACAATGTGTTTTATGAATTATCATACCCCCTTTATATAGTAGAGGAGTCCTACTTTAGATACAATTCTATAAAAGGTAAAAATCTCTTGATTTACTAATTTCCGATTCCTTATTGATACGTGCCAAGATTCCCGCCGTAATATTCAGCCGGTCACAGATATTTCGGTCTTCTGTTGTCTATGCTAACAATGTTCCTTTGAGGTCATTCGAGGCCAGGACCGATTCCTGGATCACGACCTCGATATTCTCTAAGGCAGGCGTTCCGTCCCTGGGTTCTAGCCCGGTGGGACTTGGGGTCGATCTTCAATTCTTTATTTCCATGTCTCGAGACTGGCCTACCATGTCGGAGGATAGGATGCACCACGAGCTTGATTTCGACCGTATACATGATTATTTTACGATTCCGAAACCTTTTCTTTCCTACTTACGTGTTAGACTGACTTAATTATTGTAAGAAATATTTGGTTTTGATTGAGATTTGATTTTTTTTGATTGATTTTTAATTAATTGTAATTTACTTTTCTTCCTAAAATAGTCATAGGACTTAGTGTATAAAAAACTTTAGTTAGGCATGTAAGAAATACACATAAATACTAATATATGAAAAAAGACTTTTCTTCTTCTCAAAATCTTCATTAGGTAACACCAATTTTCTTTCTTAATTAATTATTTCCAATGAATTATCTGTTCTGACCTAAGAAGATTATGCGAATACTTAATTGAGATCTCACTTAGAATACCAAGTTCAGGTTGGATTGGTGTAGTTCCTCTACACCTCTTGAATGTTGTTGGGATGCCGCATCCTTTTATCAATAAACATCTTAGAAGATTTTATGAAACCTTTTATCGCTTAGTTTCGACTTCTCCGCTTCAGATTCATGATTTCGCTTTACTACATAATTCTTCCTGGGAAGAGACTGAGCTTCAAAAACAGTAAACAATCTTAATAATACACAAATAATCCCGAGTTGGACATCAAATTGCTTCGATTTTGGCCTAGTAAAGCCCCCGGGGTCATACTTTTTTAAAATGAGGTCTAAATATTCACAATTTACTGACTATGCAATCAATCGTATGAAAACCCCAGATCCAGCCTCAGTCCTCACTAGAGGACATCATGTACTTGCCCCCTTTTCTCTTCCATGGTTTCAAAGTCTCTAGTTTTAGTGGTAAAAACTCTTTCATCTTAGACTTTCTCTACATGCAAAATGAGAATAAATAAAAAATCGGAGGACATTAATATATAGCTTCTTTGTAAAGCAATTAAGAAATTGAAAAATTAAGGCATAATAAGCGAGTAAAAAAAATCTAAGGAGAATGGACAACAAATCATAGAAAAGCAACACTTTTTTACAACTCTCATTTAAATATTCTGAACTGCAATATGTCATGTTCAACGATACAAAAAGACATAAGAGACAAAGAACATGAAGTTAAGAAAAGAAAAAGCACTTTATTTTTTCCATTGCAAGTAAAGACAGAGCACATGTATTACATGCTGAGGTTTTTGGCTTTTTCCCTTCTCCATTCTAGATAAATAAAATATATTTTGGACCTAGTCAACTTTACCCTATAGCCTACTAATATCAAGACATATAAATATGACATATTTTAGGTCAGAAAACAAAAAGAGAGAAAACATAAGGAGACAACCATTTTGTAGCCTTCCGAGAGAGAAAAATATGTTCTTTTGCTCTAGAAAATTACTGCTGAGGCAGTCTGCTTCAATTAATATTTTTCAACTCGTTAACCGTTGGATCGTGCTCAAATTTGAACCGAGAGTTTTCACAATCTGGTTCTTGGAATTTAACGGTAAAGATTGGATTTAGATGCTTGTAACTTCTTTTATGGAGGCGGGAACAATAGCTCATTTTTGGGGTAATTTCTCATTTCTTCAATTGTTTTGGTGCAATCTTATTTTTGTTGTTACTCTTGGTTTGGCACTTGCTTTGTGGAAAATTTAGAAAATTTTTGTAACTCTTGTTGATTGATTTAGTGGAGGCCTTTTGTCCAGTGGCTTTTACTCTTCACATTGAAGAGATTTTTTACATAAATCTTGGTGTCTCGTGTGTTTGATTATTTTACCTTACCATATTTGTGGTGGTTGATATACTTGCTACCCGTATACATTTGTACTTGAATTTATTTGTCTTATCTTGGTTCAAATAGATTGGTAAAGTTTGACTTGGATATTATTCCTCTACTACCTCATTGTGCACATTGCTTGTGCTTGTTATTTTAAAAAAAAGTGGTATGAGAGCCACTGATTTGGTGGGAATATGGAGATGACGAAGTGTGGCATGGGGTTCACAACTTTTACCCGTAGCTTAGTGTCTTTACCCGTAGTTTTGAAGATGCATATACAACCTTGGGGCTTCGGTAACTGTAAATACTCAAGATTATGCGAGTGGCACATAGTTAATCTTCAAATTAGCCCATGAATAGTGATAGGTCATGTGAAACTTAGTTCAAGGGGGAGAGTGTTGGGTGTGTATGAACAAAATCCCACATGAAATGTAGAAAAGAAAAATAAGCTACTTATAAGGAGTTGGGTACTCTTAATGGTGAGAGGCTTTTGAAAAATACCATGCGGGCTTGGTCAAGAGTATCTTCGGACATTTTTAGCGCAACAATTGGTATCAGAGCGAAATTATCTTCATCTCGTTATCCTCCTGCTTAGTATGTACTCTTGACTGATAGGGGAGAACCTGAAAGTTTTGAAGAGGCCATGAATAGTGAAAACATAGAAAGTGGTTTGGTGCTTTAAAGGATGAGATGCAATACTTGCATGAAAATCATACCTTTGATTTGGTTAAGCTACCTAAATACATAAAAACTTTGAAAAACAAGTGTGTTTTCAGGGTGAAACATGAAGGTGGTAGCCTAGTTCTACGGTACAAGGCTAGATTAGTTTTCAAGGGCTTTAATAAAAAAAAAAATAGAGAATTGATTTTGATGAAATATTTTCTCCAGTTATGAAGGTGTTATCCATTCGTGTGGTTCAAGGCTTAACTGCAAGTCTAGATTTGGAGATTGAGCAATTGGATGTTAAAACCTTTTTTCTCCATGGTGAGTTAGATGAAGAAATAGAGAAGCCCAAAGGTTTTGAAGTCAAGATAAAAGAGAATTAGATTTGCAAGTTGAAGAAGAGCTTGTATGGTTTGAAACAAGCTCTCAAGCAGTGGTACAGAAATTTTGGTTCTTTCAGACATTGTGTTTTTGTGCAAACATTTTCTAATGATGACTTTATTATCTTGTTTCTTTATGTTGATGACATGCTTGTTATTAGTCATTATACTTGTAGGGTCTAGAAGTTGAAGCAAGAAATGTAGAAGTCTTTTGCTATGAAAGACTTAGGACCAGCAAGACAGATTCTTGGCATGTAGATTGTCCGTGATAGAGAGGACAAGAAGTTATGGTTATTATAAGAGAAGTACATTCAGAAATTACTTCGCAGGCACAACGTGGATAAAGCTAAGGTTGCCAGTACACCTTTAGCTATGCACTTCAAATTGAGCACGAAGCAGTGTTCTTCCAGTGATGATGAGAAGGAAGATATGAAGAAAGTTCTTTATGCTTCAGTTGTTGACAGTTTGATGTATGCAATAATTTGTACAAGACCAAAAATTACTCACGTTATTGCTATTATTAGCTATTTTCTTTCTAATCCAGGAAGAAAGCATTGGAATGCAGTGAAGTGGACAATGAGATATCTTTGTGGCACTTCGAGTCAGAGTTAGTGTTTTGGGATAGGGAAACCCTATTCTTTGTGGTTACACTGATTCATATATGACATGTGATGTTGTTACTCGCAAGTCAACTTCAGGCTACTTGGTTACCTTTGCAAGGGGAGTTGTGTATTGGCAATCTATGTTGCAAATATGTGTTGCTTTATCTAGTATAGCAGCTGAGCTTATTGCTGTTGTTGAAGCTTGTAAAGAGTTGCTCTGGATAAAGAGATTTTTGGGGGAACTTCACTTTGCTCAAGAGAAGTATGTGCTTTATTGCGACAGTCAAAGTGCTCTTCATCTTGGCAAGAATTCTATATGGAAGGTCTAAATATATTGATGTGATATATCATTGGATTAGACATGTATTAGATTCTAAGTCACTTGAAAGTGAGAAGATTCACACCGATGATAATGGCTTGGATATGTAGACTAAAGATCTTCCAAGAGGGAAGTTTGAAGAGTGTTTCATGATCGTGGGATGGTGGTCTCCTCCACATAGTCGGGAGGGGGAGAATTGTTGGGTTTTTGTGCTTTTTCCCTTCCTATGTAGAGAAATAAAATATCTTTTGGACCTAGCCCACTTTTCTCTATAGACCACTAATATCAAGATATATAAATATGATCTATTTAGGTCAGAAACACAACAAGAGAAAAAACGTAAGCGGGCAGCCGTTTTTGAAGCCTTGTGTGAGAGAAAAGTGTATTCTTTTGCTCCAAAGAATTTTTGCTCAGGCAGTCTACTTCAATTAGCGTTTATTAAGTCGTCAACCGTTGGATCGTGCTAACATTTGCACTGGGGGTTTCAACATGTGGTACTTAAATTTCAACGGTGAAGATTGTATTTGCGGCATGTAACTTCGTTTTTGGATGCATGAACAATAGCTCACTTTTTGGGTGATTTCTCGCCTTTCTTCAATTGTTTTGTTGCAATCTTATTTTTATTGTTGCTCTTGGTTTGACACTTTCTTTGTGGCTAATTTAAATAACTTTTGTAACTCTTGTTGATTGATTTAGTGGTACTTTTAGGGCCTTGGGTCCCGTAATTTTTACTCTTCATATTAAAGAGGTTTCCACGTAAATCTTGGAGTCTCATGTGTTTGATTATTTTACCTTTTTATATTTGTGGTGGTTGATATACTTGCTGTCCGTATACGTTTTTGGTTCAATTTGTTTGTCTTCTCGTGGTTCAAATAGATTGGAAAAGTTTGACTTAGGTATTATTCCGCTGTTAGCTCGTCGTACACATTGTTTATGCTTGTTATTTCCCAACATTACATTGCGCGTACAGTTTGAGGTTATCAAATGTCAACCATTAATTACATCTACTTTTTCAGAATTTTAACAACTCTCGAGCATTTTTGTTACATTAGTATGAGGGATGATGGGGTAGAGTCATTTGTATGCACCGCAAGGCAACTAAAGTTAGCTTCTTTATAATCTTCTTTCTATCATCATGCATCTCGTCTAGTACTCCAATTGGTGTTTCCTTATCGAATTCAGCATAAATCCAATATGAGAAATACTGACTGGACATATCCTCTTTTGCTGCCAAATTTCCTTTCGAGCCTACTATCTCAATCAGTAGTATATTGTAACGATCCAACCGGTTATTTGAGTTCTACAACCTTATTTTCGTATTTGATATTTCTGTATTTTTTTTTTTGAAACTTGTGGAGATGAATGGTTTGGTTACCAAGGGGTTCAGGAGTGATACATAACACTTAGTCCCTAATTTGAGGCTTGAAGTTGGAAGAGTTGATCAAAGCCAATATTATGAGTAAACGACCCCAGATTGGAAATTTAAAGGTGCTAATAGATTCGTATGATATTTTGGACTTGTACGTATGTTTAATTCCAGTCTCGGGTGGCCTAGGATTGATTCAACCTTTTTAGTTGAAAGTTAGAATTTTGAACTTAAGAGAATTGAGATTTTTAGTATGATGCACGATTTTTATATTTGATATAATTTTTGGTGTTTTGAGCCAATTGATAAGTTTGTATAGGCAATACTGACGTGTTAGGTTGATTGGACAGGGTCTGGGGGGGGGGGATCAAGTGAGTTTTGGGATGGTTTCAGATCATTTTGAGCTAACAGGATAGCTGATTTTCTGATGTTAGTGATGTGAATCGCAATCGCATAAGGTTTTGGCAGGGGAGGTTTTGTTCTATGTGGTCGCATGAGAAGGCATGTGACCACGTATTGTTGGTTGGTGCGGTAGAGCGGTCACGTGGGTTGATTTGAGATTGCATAGTAGGTTTCTAGAGGGAAGGGGTTTTCCCTTCGCGTGCCGAGGGACGCGATTACATAACTTGGGGTAGACGGTGCATTGTGATCACATGGTCTTGTTGCGATCGTGATTAAGGATTTCGGCCCATGGGTATTTATTGTCCAAATTTCAGGATTTAGCTCATTTTTACCGTTTTGAGGTTAGAGATCGAGATGAGGCAATTTTTGAGGAGATATCTTGAGGATAAGTAATTGTTACTTGGTTTTATATATATATATATATATATATATATATATATATATATATATATATATATATATATATATATATATCATGATTTACCATGCATTTACACCTAAACTGTAAAATTTAAGAGTAAAATTTAGGGCTTGTGTCCACAACTTAAGAGAATGTATCTTAGAACTTTGAATATCGATTTGGACTCAGATTTAGGAACTATTTAGACTCATGAAAGTATAGGCCAATGTGATATACCCCTAGACAGAAGTTTTGACTATGGGGGATTGAGTTGACTTATTGAGATTTGATTAATGATTGAAGTTTTATTGTTTAGAATTCATTTAAGACTTTATTTGACCTCGTTGTCACGACCTAAATCGAAGGGTCGCTACGGGCACCCGGTGCCTTACTCAACCGAGTACCAACGTAACATATCTTTCTTATCGTGCTATTATGGGTAAATGAGCCAGAAAGGCAGTCATGAGATAACCAGAATAAAACATAAGGGGATACTCGATATAGGTGATGACGTCCAAATCCACTACTGACACAGACACATGCGATATAATTTATCTAATTATGAATCGCGGTCAAATCCCACAGAGAACAATATGTAGTCGATTAGGCGTGTAAGAGAATTATCACTTATTATGCCAAGCCAAACACGTAGTAAGGTTTTGAGAAAATATTTATAACTAATTGTAAAAATATAAACTAACCTAGAAAGCAATTAAAATGTTCAATGACTACAAGCATGGATGCATTGGGAATTACACTCAAGTAACGACCCAAAGTATTTCACGATTTTACAAATATGAGCGAGTTTATGTTAATTAGCCTCGGATAATAATTCTATACTAGATTCTTCGAAAGACTAACAATACTTCCTTATTGAATTATCCCTAAAACAATTAAGAGATTAAGCACACCCGAATATGGCTACAAATAGTTCAATCCTATCCCTAGGTAGAATCTATAAAGTGAGGGTTAATACCTCAAGTTTTTGTTAATTAGTCTTTCCCAACCCCGAATTACTTTTTCCAAAATTAATTCGAAGTGAATGGGCGAGTACTAGGGTTAGCTTATCCCTTTGAAAACGTTAAAGAACAAGAATAATTAAAGAAACAATAACTCACTTCATAATAAATAAAAATCATTTAATACATAAGCACAACAAGATATTTAATCCACACTTTAAATATGAATATTCCTATAAACAAGATTTAAATACTGAAAAAAATACTACACACTTAGATATTTAATACAAAGCAAGGAAATGAAGAAATGAACATAAATGGGTGTTAAATTCTCAACTGAAACCTCCAAATCTTCAAGACCCAAGTGTGTGTGTGTAAAGACTCGGCCGATCGTTTTGAGTATTACAACCCTGTCTCCCCATTTACTTCTCAAGTTATGTTTTTCAGTTGTTTTATGACTTACCGGGTTGATTTGTTCGGGTCTGGTAAGGTTTTGGAATGATTTGGAACACTTAGTTCCAAGGTTTAGAACTTAAGTTGAAAAGGTTGATCGGATGTTGAATTATGTGTAACGACCCCAGAGATTTTTTGCTAAGGAAATTAAGGTTTTGTGGTGCCGAGGTAGATCAATTAGTACAAAGGTTGTAGAACTTTCTACCTTGAATATTAATTTCAAAGCAATAAGACTAAAGAAAATACAGTGAGCTATCTCCCCATAGCACAAGAGGGAAGCTGAAAATTTTTAGCAAACCAGTGAGCTAAAGCCTTATAGCATAGAGATAGCACTAGTGGAATTTTAGCAAATCAGTGAGCTAAAGCCTTATAGCACAGGGATAGCACCAGTGGAATTTTAGCAAACCAGTGAGCTAAAGACTTATAGCACAGGGATAGCTCCAGTGGAAAAATACTGTACCTGGGCCTATTAATATATGAGCGGGGAGAGAGAAGAAGAGGATTTCAAGACTAGGGCTTTTCTCTCCATCACCCATCTGACCAAGGCTTCCAATACACACTTAAGATGAGTTTTGAAGAGTATTTTTATGATGATT
Source organism: Nicotiana tomentosiformis (assembly GCF_000390325.3). Lineage (NCBI taxonomy): Eukaryota > Viridiplantae > Streptophyta > Magnoliopsida > Solanales > Solanaceae > Nicotiana > Nicotiana tomentosiformis. The sequence continues at coordinate 149,138,257 of NC_090812.1, forward strand.
TCACTACTCAATCACTAGTTACAACAAGATTTTGTATTGGAATCCATAGAATTTCTTCAAAATCTCAAGAACACCCTAAAAGTAAACTTTCAAGATTTTGTCTTTAAGAGATAATCTCACTCTTAAACCTATAATCATGGATTGTTAGTGAATATATGAGCAAGAAATAAGCATTTTCACTTATTGAATGGTGCTTGAAAGCCATAAATACTTCAACTAGATTATTGGGTGTTGTAGAGATTTTTAAATGAATTAATTAGTAACAATTGGGTGGATGTGAGTTCATTGATGGTTGCAATGGTGCTAAAGAAGGCAATTAGTAGACAAAAGATGGTTTAGTGTCTCTTATTGGTGGGAAGGAGGGAATGTTGAATGAAGAAATACCATTATTAGAGGTAGTAAAATGCTATGCACTCTAGGTGTTTGATAAAATGCCTAAATGGCCAAAAATCTGGAAATCTTTACTAATATTGGTCCAATTGAATTATGTTGATGTAGATTGAAGTTGTAAGAGTAGTTGGAGGTTTTAATATCACTAAAAAGCTGAATTAAGAAAGCTCGGTTTGTGACGATCTTATTATCGAGGGATTTTCAAAGAAATCATCGGGATTTGAGCCATTCAAAGGTTGATACGCGCGAAATGGAATTTTCGGAGTATTGTACAACTTGCTCGGTATTGGATTTGGCTTGTTCGAGGTAAGTAACACTTCTAAACTTGGTTATGAGGGTATGAATTCCCGAATTTGGTATGAGATGAATTGTTTGGTGGTGACACACACAATAGATGACGAACATGTAGACGTGCACCATGTAAAGTGTGTCTTGAATAAATCCTGTGAAGTAGAAAAATTAAAGAATCATGTTATTATCTGAACATGTGGCACGTGTTAGAGGAATTAAGCTGAGGCTAGTAATAAAGATCATGTTTAGGCTATGTGCCGATATTTTAGGACCCATGGGGTCATGATGCTGTTGAATTAATTATTCTAAAATATACATTTCACACTTAGTAATAATTGTCTATTGTGAGAATATTTATGGGATTGAGCTGCGCAACGCAGCAGGCCAGAATGGCTTTATACATTATTATTGTTCTGGATCGGGGCTGCCCGCCTACAGCAGGCCTTATTTGCTTTACTATTTTATGGATCGGGGTTGCCCGCCTGCAACAGGCCTTATTGGCTTTACTATTTTATGGATCGGGGATGCCCGCCTGCAGCAAGCCTTATTGGCTTTATTATTAAATGGATCGGGGATGCCCGCCTGCAGCATACCTCATTGGCTTTATTATTATACGGACGAGACTGCCCGCCTGCAGTAGGCCATATTGGCTTTATATCACGTTTGGGCTGAAGGAGCCCCTCCGAGAGTTTGCACACACCCCGAGTGAGCACGGTCGACTTATAACGCTTGGGCTAAAGGAGCCCCTCCGGAGTCTGTATACCCCTAGTGAGCATAGATGATTATATATATTCGGGATGGACTTCCCAGGGCATGAACTTGCCTTACTTACCGCTTATATATATATATATATTTATATTTGGGATGGATTTTCTCAGGGAATGGACTTGCCTTACTTATTTATATTGTAATGAATTTACCTGGACATGGATCTTGTCCGTATCATTTGCATTTGGGAATAAATTACCCCAGGGCTGGATTGGCCGTATACGGTACTGAATGACTGACTGTTAGTCGATTTGTATACATATACGGGTTGGAACACACCAGGGCTGGGCTGTCCATAAACTGTACCGAGTGACCAAATAATTGGTGACCAGTATCTACAGGAGGTCCTTCTACTGAGATATCATATTCCTTATATCATGCGGTATTGATCTATTTCACCTGTACTGAGTTTATCTGTGGGATTTGAAAGCATGCCTACATTTCTGTACCATTATATTTACTAGTCTGTACCTGCGAAGCTCATTATTTCTTTCAGCCCAGAGGTTAGTCTTGTTACTTATTGAGTTAGTTGTACTCATACTATACTCTGCACTTCGTGTGCAGATCCAGGTGCTTTCGGACATGGAGATTGTTAGATTTCAGAGTACTATCAGTTGGAGACTATCAAGGTAGCTGCTTGGTGTCCGCTGACCTTGTATCTCTTTCCTTCAGTTATTGTACTGTTCTATACTTTCAGGCAGTGGTTTTTATCAGTTAGACATTGTATTCATATTAGATGCTCATGTACTCAGTGACACCGGGTTTTGGGAGCGATATATTTGACATTTTGAGATTTCCTCCACTGAATTTAGTTATTTTGTTTTCAAATTTAAAAGAATGGTGGTTTATTGGGATTTTGGCTTGCCTAGTATTGAGATAGGCGCCATCACGACATGTGAGATTTTGGGTTATGACAGTGTGCAAAAACCCTAGCTCCAAAAATGCTAAAAGTCTGCCCAAGATGTGCAGAGACTGATAAAAGCTGCCAAAGATATCTTTTTCCTAAGCTAGGTCGTGTATTTGTGGGTTTGGAATGGTAAAAATATGAAATGCCAAGTCTGTCCAGAGATGGAGATGTTGGCCACACCTGCGGAAGTATCAACATAGATGCGGCTCCGCATATGCGGAATTATGCACGTAGATGCGAAATTGAGTAGATGTTTGAATCTCCACAGAAGCGGTCCATGAAGCACAGAAGCGCATACGCAGGAGCGGACTTATTTCGAAGAAGCGCCTCCGTAGATGGGGATGGCCCATCGCAGATGCGATCCTAGTGAAGCTTGGCTATTCTACAGATGCGGCATTCTACTCACAAATGCGAGTCCATTGAAGCTGTAATTCTCACGCAGGTGCGTGATCACTAGAAGCAGTTTTGCAATTTTTCAACACTTTTTTCTCAATTCTACTCCATTTGGTCTCAACTCTCTTCAAGACTCATTGTACCTTAAAATCTATCAATGCACACCATAAATCACCAAATTTTATAATTAAAGGACAGAAAAACAAAAGAAGATAGACTAAAAAAATGATAAAATCAACACCCCCAACTTAAAGTTTTTGCTTCTCCTCAAGCAAATCAAAACTAAATATTCAATGAGGTTTTACCAATTAAAGCACAAGTAGCGTCGCTATCATTCACAAATCACATTCTCCAATTAAGCACCATACTTATGGTTTTGGTTGGTATTAATATTTAGGCTCAAGAATGTGAATCTCAACCAAATGACTCCCTCATTTAAAAACAACTTCAAGAATTCAATGGAGTTTCAAAATAATCAAGTTACAACAACCAATCCTCAAGAACCGAGTACAAAGCACTAGTCTACTATATATGATCAATTTACTTAATTCAGAATATATCAATGTGACAAATCCTGTAACGACCCGACCGATCATTTTGAGCTCTAGCGCTTCATTTAGCGGTTTAAGGCCTTGAGTAGCTTCAATTCAGGTATTGTGACTTGTACGTGTGGTTGGAATTGAATTTCAGTAAGTTCGGAGTTGATTTGGAAAGAAAAATCTAATTTAGGAAGCTTTAAGTTGGAAGAATTGGCTAAGGTTTGACTTTTGAGTAAACGGCCTCGAAATCATGATTTGATGGTTTTAATAGATTCGTATGATGATTTCATACCTGGGCATATGTTCGGGTTGAGTATCGGGTCGCCCGATAATATTTCGGCGCTTATTATGGAAGGTTGGCATTTTAAAGGTTTAAGAATTTTATAAGTTTAGTTTGAAGTGAAT